>NC_034203.2:30646112-31246112 GCF_002021735.2 Oncorhynchus kisutch | reverse complement strand
AGAAACATGTGCCCTCACCAACCACAGCAGCAGCAGCCACACTGGCAGCAGAGGGAAAGGTCAATGGAGAGGGAATGCTGGCAGGGGGAACTTGGTAGAAGACCAGCCTACGCTGGACAGCCTCAACCTGCTTTTTCTAAGACTCAACCAATGAATGGTCGACAATATGAATGGCCCCACCAGCCTCCTGCGACAAACCAGGCGTGGTTCCCACTGCAGAATAATCAGCAATAGGGACGCCCTGACCCCCTTCTCCAGTGTCACCAGTACATATTTCCGGATGGTACCAAAGAACCAATCATTACAGCCTCACCTTACGATTCAACGATGCTCTGTTGTTAACCCAGCACAACTGCATGTGTCTCTGGAGGATGGAGAACCACACTACTGTCCTGATCAAGTCCAACGCGATTCCAAGGCCCGACCTGACCTTTATGAAGAACTTCTTGAGCTCCCTGATGTAACTCTCTTTGTTGATGGCTCTGCCTTTATTGATAGGGAGACTGGTAGGACACATGCAGGGTTTGGTAGAGTCTCAATGGATAGGTCATTGTTAATTGAACAGCCCTTTCCTGAACATTGCTCAGCACAACAAGCTGAGCTTCTAGCACTTACTAAAGCATGTAATTAGGTAGTGATTTGAATGTTAACATTTATTCTGCCTCTGCATACGACATTGGCGTTTGCCTGTCTTGGATAGGTGTTTGGAAAGGTTGGGACTTTGTTTACGTGTCTGGTACCCCTATTAAACACTGTTTACAGATAGCTTCAACCAGGGCTTCTATGTTGCCTCCTGCCAAGTTAGCTATTCTTAAGGTCCGTGCCCACACAGGTAACACTGACAGTGTTAGTTTGGGTAATGCAGCTGCTGATGCTGCTGCTAAGAATGCTGCTTCCCGCTGCCATACTCATGCTGTTTTGCTTGCCTCTCCGTGTACGTCTGAAATCACTGATCTCAAATCAAATCAAAGTTTATTTGTCACGTGCGCCGAATACAACAGGTGTAGACCTTACAGTGAAATGGACCAACACCAGGCTAAGGATACACTTAATCACCCTTTGTGGGAGTCTAGTGGTTGCTTTAGGGCCCTGATGGCCTATGGAGACAATCACTCTCTGGCAAACCAGTTCTGCCTCTGCCTCTCGTCTCCTCTGTGTCTTGCCTGACCCACGGGGTGGGTGAAACCAGGTGTGTAAGAACGTCAGGGGAATGAATTACTGAACTCTCTTTTCCCCCATGTTTGTTTGTGAGTGATTGTTGGTTGGTTTGTAATACGGTCCATTATTGTGGGCTCGAATTATTGTGTTGTATTTGTGAATATTTGAGTAAATTACGTTTATTACTCATATCTGCTGTCCTGCGCCTGTCTCCTCTACACTAGCTACACACAGGCACTATTACAAAATCACTCACCACCGAATGGAGTCAGCAGGAGCAGACACCCTCCCTGTGGCGGTAGAGGAGCTCGTCCAGCAGCACGCGACCATGTTGCAACGTCTGGGCACCGCCATGGATCGCGTGCTGCAGACGATGGATCGTTGGGAGAGAGGAGGTCTTCCAGCGCCTTACCAGCCCCACTACAGCAGGCCCCACTGTCCACCCCTCCTTCACCCGGTCCCAGTGGGATTCGGCTCGCGCTCCCGAGGGAGTATGATGGGACGGCTGCCGGATGCCAGGGGTTCCTACTCCAGCTGGAACTCTACCTGGCGACCGTCCACCTGGCTCCTTCGGGATGTTACGCCTCTCAGGCAAAGCCCTGGAGTGGGCCAACGCCATATGGAGTGAAGGAAACGCGGCGTTGGACCATTGTGCAGAGTTCACCTGAACGTCTGTTCCACCTGAGGCAGGGGACGAGGAGCGTGCATGATTTCGCTTTGGACTTCCGGACCCTGGTCACCAGCGCAGGATGGAACGACAGGGCCCTGATCGATCACTACCAGTGCAGTCTGTGCAAGGACATCCGTCGGGAGTTGGCCTGCCGAGACACCACCCTCTCATTGGACCAGCTGGTGGACCTGTCCATCCAGGATCGGTACATCCGAACATCACACCTGCGGGACAGGTACAGGATGGCAACAACAACTGCCCGAGTTACACCAGGAATGCACAATTCCTCCATCAGTGCTCAGACTGTCCGCAATATGCTGAGGGAAGGCTGGACTGAGGGCTTATAGGCCTGTTGTAAGGCAGGTCCTCATCAGACATCACCGGCAACATCGTCATCTATGGTCACAAACCCACCGTCGCTGGAACAGACAGGACTTGAAAAAGTGCTCTTCACTGACGAGTCGCGGTTTTGTCTCACCAGGGGTGATGGTCGGATTTGCGTTTATCGTCGAAGGAATGAGCGTTACACCAAGGCCTGTACTCTGGAGCGTGATCGATTTGGAGGTGGAGGGTCCGTCATGGTCTGGGGCGGTGTGTCACAGCATCATCGGACTGAGCTTGTTTTCATTGCAGGCAATCTCAATGCTGTGCGTTACAGGGAAGACATCCTCCTCCCTCATGTGGTACCCTTCCTGCAGGCTCATCCTGACATGACGCACCAGCATGACAATGCCACCAGCCATACTGCTCTTTCTGTGCGTGTGATTTCCTGCAAGACTGGAATGTCAGTGTTCTGCCATGGCCAGTGAAGAGCCCGGATCTCAATCCCATTGAGCACATCTGGGACCTGTTGGATCAGAGGGTGAGGGCTAGGGCCATTCCACCCAGAAATGTCCGGGAACTTGCAGGTGCCTTGGTGGAAGAGTGTGGTAACAGCTCACAGCAAGGACTGGCAAATCTGGTGCAGTCCATGAGGAGGAGAATGCACTGCAGTACTTAATGCAGCTGGCCACACCAGATACTGACTGTTACTTTTGATTTTGACCCCCCCCCCTTTTCAGGGACACATTATTCAATTTCTGTTAGCCACATGTCTGTGGAACTTGTTCAGTTTATGTCTCAGTTGTTGAATCTTGTTATGTTCATACAAATATTTACACATGTTAAGTTTGCTGAAAATAAACGCAGTTGACAGTGAGAGGACATTTCTTTTTTTGCTGAGTTTATGTTTGATAATTATATAGACCTGATCATCTGTTGAAGAAATTGACCAACATATTCAATGCATCATTTACATCCACCTTCCTATCCAGCACTCCAGGATGCTCCTCTCTCGTTCTCTCTTTCGCCTCAGTAGCTGCCCCCACTAAAGCTGCTCTCACCCAGTTATTCGTACTATCCACTTCCCCTCTCAAATCCACCCGAGCCATCACCCACTCCCTTAACTCCTGAAACTGATCCCACTTTGCCCTTTCAAACACCCACCTGCCTACTCCATCACTGACACCTCCTCCTCCCTTTGGCCTACTGTGCATACTATGGGGTAATGTTCACTCCCTACTGTCGACTCCTACCATACCTCCCACTCACAGATTCCTGCTATCGCACGAGATACCAGAGTGAGGTCCAATGCAGACTCTTTCCCTGTAACTACATCAATCCCAGTCCTTCGGCCATCATTTAACATTTAACACCAGATCTTTAACTTCTATCAGATTGTCCATACTTGGCCATTTCCATCCATCCGCATTAAAATCCCCACACCACATTACCTTACTTCTATTCTGGCCCTTCACCCTCTCCAACTCTTCCAGCTCCAATACCTGGCACAGATTATAGTAGTTCACAACCACTATCATCCCTCCTCTCAACCATACCTCCACATATTCCTGTTCAATACCTTTGCCTAGCATCCTGTAGGAAAGTCCACCCCACACACACACACTTCTGTCCCTATGAACCACTACCTATCCCTGTATTATAAACTCCATATTCGGTTTGAGCCATGTTTCCTGCACACAAATCACACCAGGTTTAGCTGGCATATCCACAATGAAGTTCTTGAACTTCTTGGCTTCGAGCATTCCATTGTAGTACTACCACCATAACTAAGATCCAGTAATACATGGCTCCACCCTCGGCTGATTGAGGTCATCTTGAACCTCTTCCCATGTCAACCCTGTCATACTCAGATGTCTCCCAGCAGCTTCCACTCTTAGCTCAATCTTCTCAGTTTCAGACTTTACTTCAGCAGTGCAATTGATAACTCCAGCTATGAACGTCAACAACTTTTTCTTATCTATGTATACCATATCGCCACCCACCTGCCCCGTAATCCCCGATCTAGATGCTCCTACCCATCTCTCTCTTGAACCTGTATCTCTCTGGACCTGGACCACCCTCACTGCCTCAGCATAAGACAATCTTCTCTCCACTCTAACTTGTTGCACCTCCACTGCTAGCTTCATAGCCTCACACCCACTATATGCCACATTAAGAGACCACCCCCCCACAGCTGCAACACTTTGCTTGTACCCCATCCCCACATTTCCCATACTCATGCTCCCCTCCAGACCTGGCACATCTCTTTTTCTTTTTACATGCTGTTGCCACATGCCCAAACCTCTGGCATTTATAACATCTTAAAGGCTTCGGTACATATGCCCTCACATAACTCATATACCCTATGGTTACTTTATTTGGCAGTACCTGGTCCTTGAAGTGTAACAGAATAGACGGGCTATCTGCCCTAACTCCACCCCTCGTTGCTTGCAATCTATGAACATTAACTAGAACGCCTCCTCTCAAATTGTCCCTTACCTCCTGAATGCTAATACTCACAGGCACTCCTGTTATCACCCCTTTAATCCACTGCTTCCCTGCTTGATCATTCCATCTGCACGACACCACCTAACAGGCTGACCACACCGCTAGCGTCGCCTGCGCTTCAAAATAAATTTTGAAATCTATGTTATTCAATTATTGCACCCACACTTCTCGCGCGCGCCAACGAGCATCTGCGTTGCCAAGGGCTAAAATAGAAATCAGTTCTATTTCTAACGCAGATCGCGCTACAAGTCCTGCCTCTCCCATCTCCACATTGGTTTATAGAAGCAGGTACCCACGTGCCATCTCCTCATTGGTTATACCCACGTGGGTGACTGAAAGATGATCGAGGTCAGTGGCGGTAATGCACCTAATTTATGAAAGTTGCCAAACGCAATATAAAGTCAAGAGAAGAAAAAGCCTGAAAGGAAGAGAGAGGTATAGGAACGATTCGGTTGACAGTTTTATGTGTGGATTATTTGGCGGAGTAGAGGACCTTGTGCATTTCAGGTAAAATAACAACTTAATGTTTTATATCCCAGGACAAATTAGCTAGCAACAGCAAGCTAGCTAAATAGCACAAATTAGCTAGCAAGTGCAAGGTAACTAGCTAAAGTGCCATAAATGTTTAATGCTTTTTGACCTGTCCCCAAATTAATATAATTGGTTCAGAGTTTGTTTTCATATTTGAATCTGCGTGTTGTGATCGCGTTTGGTGTGGGGGGACAAAATAAATTAATGCACGATGGCTCACGCGGGCAGCCGGTTTGGGTTCCGTGTTCACTTCCCTATTTGCTTTTTAAATGTTTTATTTATTTACAACAAATCAATACAGGAAGTACATGTGGGAACACAAGTATATACAAATGATATACAATATCACATTACACAAGGACCTTAAGGTACAAACCTACACATTATTCTAACAGCTTTTTTATTAGTAGAGTATTTAAATGTCTTAAAATACAGTTCAATTTCTTTTTGTATGGTAAGAAAATGTGTTTTTTTGTTTATAAATGTACATTTGTGAATATGAAATTAAATTAATTACATAAAAACATTTCAGCTTACTTCTATCGTAGGTACAATAGTGTACAATCTCTCCACAATAGTGTAAGATCTTCATAAATGTGTTAAATGATAAATCTACTAATGTCTTGCCACAGTTTTCTTACATGAATACAATTCAAAAAAAGATGCAACACTGTTTCTGGGTGGTCATTACAAAAGGAGCAATTTGAGTTGACGTTTGCCTTAAACTTCTTCATATAGTGGTTGGCAGGTTAATATTCATGAATAATTTTAAAGGAAACTTCCTTAATTTTGTTAACAAGTAGGTATGTGTGTGGCAACATCCAAACTTTTTTTCAACAGATATTATCAATAAATCCATTCCAATAAGGCATGACATGAGGAATAGATAGATACAACATCCTGCTGAAACAAGGTTCGTATCGCTCTGTTGAATGGACCAAACGATAAACAAATTTTTACTACTGATGAGTCAACAGGTTCAACGGAAGGGAGGCACTGAGGGTCTTGACACGTTCCTGAACAGTAGAGCAACACCTGAGGGAATGGCATCTAAAACAATTGCAAAATCTTTAGGTGTTGTAAGAATTCCTTATAACTGAGTAAAAGACCCTCTGCATTTACCAGTTGGCTCACCAATAGGATGTTATTTCAGAACCAATATTCTAAAAACAAAGAAGTATTTTTATACAATAGATCCCAATTATTCCATATACAAGAAAACCTGCCGCAGAAAAGCAGAAAGTTTCACTAGAACTTTGTCAATATTATAATTGCAAACCAACATGAAGTTAAGGCCACCAAAAGTAGAGAAGACATGAAGAGGAATAAAATTCCACATAGTAGTGGCTCTTCTTAGTAATTGTTTAATCCAATTGATCTTAAAAGGTATTTTTTAAGGTAGTACAGTCCAGAAAATTCAGCCCACCATTCTCATAAGTGTTCATTAGAACAGTTTTCCTAATGTAATAGGTACGGTTTCTCCACAGAAAATTGAAAAGCATCTGGTCTATCCTTGCTTATTTTACTGTCAAGATATAAAGATAGAGCGCCATATGTTAGTCTAGAAATACCTTCAGCCTTGGTTATTAGGACTCTTCCTTTTAAAGATAAGTCCCTCTGTAGCCATTGCTTTAGCTTCGTCTGTTTTTTTTAATAAGAGGGTTAAAATTTTGTAAGCCTTTAGACTTCTGATCCTTTGTAATGGTTATGCCTAAATATGTAAGTTCTTCTTTTACTGGAATACCATAATATGAAGGTGTCACACAAGTTTTGACAGCCATGAGTTCACATTTATTAATGTTAAGATATAGACCACACGCTTTGGAAAAGGTTTGTATTACATTGATCGATATTGGAATTTGGTTAGCATCTTTCAGATAAAGTGTAGTATCGTTAGCCAGCTGGCTTATAATAATTTCTTTACCAGCTATGGAAATACCTTGTACAGGACTATTATTTAAAGAATTTAAAATAAGTTGGGTTATTAATAAAAACAGGTACGGAGAGATAGGACAACCGTGCCTAATTCCTCTCTTTAACTCAAATCTAGGTGCGGTGCCATATTTCAATTTGATAGAGCTGTTACCATTTGTATATAGAGTCTTAATAGCCTTACAGAAAAAATCCCCAAAGCCAAGTCTCTCAAGGGAGTGGAAGAGAATCCGATGCTCTACTGTGTCAAATGCTTTATAAAAATCTAAAAATAATATTAAGCTATCCTCGGTTGTTAGGTCTGAGAAGTCAAGCATGTCTAATACTAGTCTGACATTGTTAGAAATATGTTTGTTCCTCATAAAGCCAGACTGTGTTTCATCAATGATTGCATCCAGGACTTCTTTATTTCTTTTTGCAAGTAGTAAGGCTAATATCTTCTAGCCATTATTAAGAAGACAAATTGGACGGCAGTTATCGATGAGCAGCACTTCTTTTTTAAGCTTACGTATCAGTCTTATTAACCCCTGACTCATTGTAGGAGGGAGAACATTGTTTTTAATACTCTCTAAAAAAACTTCAAATAGGAAGGGAGCTACTTGTTCAGAAATTAATTTGTACAATTCTGATGTAATTCCAACAACACCAGGTGATTTTTTGTTCTTTAGATGTTTGATAGACTATAATCTCTTCAACTTTGATGGGTTCATCACACTGTTTAGATTTTATATCACTGATAGAGTGAACATTATTCAGTGAGTCAAAAAACACATGTGGATTCCTGACAGTACGTAGAGCTATACAATTATCTGTAAAAATTGCTACAGTATTTCGCGATTAATTTTGGTCATCTGTAATTACACCATCAATGTTTAACTTATGTATAGTGTTATTTTTAAGAGTGAAATTTCTCAAGTCTAAAGCAATAGGATGATTTCTGTTCTCCCTCCTCAATCCATTTTTCCCCAGATCTAATAAAGGCTCCTTCTGCTTTTAATCTATATATATTATCCAGTTTATTTTGTAATTCAATTAGTTCCATCTTCTCCTCCCCGAGAGGCCGGCTGGGGACCTCTGAGAAAGGGAAATCTTAATGATCACCTTCTCGTCCTCAGCTCTTCTGGTCTTAGCAAGATTACTACCATATTTTCTAAGGTATTTGGACACCTCAAATTTAAAGAGCTCCCAGTTCTTGCAATAAGAATTTTCTTCACAAGCCCTTTCCCAAAGGTATGAAAGCAGATCTTTAACCTCAAACTTAACTATATCCTTATTTAATAATGAGCTATTTAGCTTCCAGTAGGATGCTCTACCACGGTTAGTATCAGGGGTAAATATTTTGATATCAATGTAAATGGCCCTATGGTCTGTGAGGGGAGTAGTACAAATATTTGTAGTAACACACTCACTATCAATACATTTGGATATATTTGCCAAAAATCTATTCTGGATTGTCTGGAACCTGTTTTGTTACTCCAAGTGAATGATCTGTTGGCCGGAAACCTCTCTCTCCATATTTCAGTAAGATCAAACTTTTTCATAAAAAGTATTCAAATCAAATCAAATGTATTTATATAGCCCTTCGTACATCAGCTGATATCTCAAAGTGCTGTACAGAAACCCAGCCTAAAACCCCAAACAGCAAGCAATGCAGGTGTAGAAGCACGGTGGCCCTAGAAAGGCCAAAACCTAGGAAGAAACCTAGAGAGGAACCAGGCTATGTGGGGTAGCCAGTCCTCTTCTGGCTGTGCCGGGTGGAGATTATAACAGAACATGGCCAAGATGTTCAAATGTTCATAAATGACCAGCATGGTCCAATAATAATAAGGCAGAACAGTTGAAACTGGAGCAGCTGCACGGCCAGGTGGACTGGGGACAGCAAGGAGTCATCATGTCAGGTAGTCCTGAGGCATGGTCCTAGGGCTCAGGTCCTCCGAGAGAGAGAAAGAAAGAGAGAAAGAGAGAATTAGAGAGAGCACACTTAAATTCACACAGGACACCGAATAGGACAGGAGAAGTACTCCAGATATAACAAACTGACCCTAGCCCCCCGACACATAAACTACTGCAGTATAAATACTGGAGGCTGAGACAGGAGGGGTCAGGAGACACTGTGGCCCCATCCGAGGACACCCCCGGACAGGGCCAAACAGGAAGGATATAACTCCATCCACTTTGCCAAAGCACAGCCCCCATACCACTAGAGGGATTTCTTCAACCACCAACTTACCGTATTAAACCCACATTCTGATTGGTTGGCCTACCTGGGGGCCATCTGTCAGTTTAATTATCTATAGTAATGTTAAAGTCCCCTCCTATCAAGAATAACAAAATCAGAAATTTAGATAACCAATGAGGTATGTTTCTCTATAGATTCAAGCAACTCATCATTCTCATGTTTGGTGTTGTGCCCGTAGAAGTTTACAGTAATGAGCGTAATGTCATTGTAACTGATCACAAGACAAATAAAGTGACCAAAGGGGTCACATTCCAAGTGTAGAATATTACCACCAAAGGTATTTTTCATTGTAGTGACACCAGCGGAGTGTTCAGATACATGGGAAAGCCAAATATCGTTGCCCCACTGTGACCTCCAGAAGTTGGCATCAGCCGAAAATGAGTGAGACTCTTCAAATCTGTTTGAAATTGTTTAGCAAATAAAAATAAGGCCTTGCGCTTCACATTGTTTTGTAACCTTCCCTATTTGCTTCACTCCGAGAGCTTTCTCCCTCTGCGTCATGTCCTTACTGAACACCAACAAACTCCCATCTCTTAACACTTTAGCATTGACAACTTCCCCAATCAACTATTTTTTCACAGCCGTCAACCTTATCGGACTCATCGCCCCTACTCCCCCTTCCTCCCTAAATGTCTGAATCACTTTATGCTCCTCCTCACCTCCATGCTCCCCTCGCATCTTATCTTGCCCTTCCTCGGCATATTCTACCTCTGAACTGCCGCTAGCGTTAGAAATGATGTTGCTCTCCTCAAACTTCCTTTTCTGCCTCTCTACCTCCATAGACCTCTCGATCCCCTTCAAACCCCAACTCCCTTTCTCTCCCGCTTTATTCCTGAAGGCACACCCATTTCCTGAAGAATTGCATTATGGTCCCCAGAGTACAGAAATAGCGTCCACTGCGTGTATACTTCATATTTTGGCGAATTTAGTATGACATCCGGGAACTTTTGGCATACTAACTATATCATACTATGACAAATAAGCATACTACAGTATATACTCAATTCACGTTACAAATAGTGCGGTTAGTATAAGTATTCGAACACAGCTTTGCAATACAGTCGTGGCCAAAAGTTTTGAGAATGACACAAATATTAATTTTCACAAAATTTGCTGCTTCAGTGTCTAGATATTTTTGTCAGATGTTACTATGGAATACTGAAGTATAATTACAAGCATTTCATAAGTGCCAAAGGCTTTTATTGACAATTACATGAAGTTGATGCAAAGAGTCAATATTTGTAGTGTTAACCCTTCTTTTTCAAGACCTCTGCAATCCGCCCTGGCATGCTGTCAATTAACTTCTGGGCCACATCTTGACTGATGGCAGCCCATTCTTGCATAATCAATGCTTGGAGTTTGTCAGAATTTGTGGGGTTTTGTTTGTCCACCTGCCTCTTGAGGATTGACCACAAGTTCTCAATGGGATTAAGGTCTGGGGAGTTTCCTGGCCATGGACCCAAAATATTGATGTTTTGTTCCCCGAGCCACTTAGTTATCACTTCTGCCTTATGGCAAGGTGCTCCATCATGCTGGAAAAGGCATTGTTCGTCACCAAACTGTTACTGGATGGTGGGGAGAAGTTGCTCTCAGAGGATGTGTTGGTACCATTCTTTATTCATGGCTGTGTTCTTAGGCAAAATTGTGAGTGAGCCCACTCCCTTGGCTGAGAGGCAACCCCACACATGAATGGTCTCAGGATGCTTTACTGTTGGCATGACACTGGACTGATTGTAGTGCTCTCCTTGTCTTCTCCGGACAAGCTTTTTTCCGGATGCCCCAAACAATTCGGAAAGGCGATTCATAAGAGAAAATGACTTTACCCCAGTCCTCAGCAGTCCGATCCCTGTACCTTTTGCAGAATATCAGTCTGTCCCTGATGTTTTTCCTGAAGAGAAGTGGCTTCTTTGCTGCCCTTCTTGACACCAGGCCATCCTCCAAAAGTCTTCGCCTCATTGTGCATGCAGATGCACTCACACCTGCCTGCTGCCATTCCTGAGCAAGCTCTGTACTGGTGGTGCCCCGATTCCGCAGCTGAATCAACTTTAGGAGACGGTCCTGGCTCTTGCTGGACTTTCTTGGGCATCCTGAAGCCTTCTTCACAACAATTGAACCGCTCTCCTTGAAGTTCTTGATGATCCGATAAATGGTTGATTTTGCTGCAATCTTACTGGCAGCAATATCCTTGCCTGTGAAGCCCTTTTTGTGCAAAGCAATGATGACGGCACATGTTTCCTTGCAGGTAACCATGATTGACAGAGGAAGAACAATGATTCCAAGCACCACCCTCCTTTCGAAGCTTCCAGTCTGTTATTCAAACTCAATCAGCATGACAGAGTGATCTCCAGCTTTGTCCTCGTCAACACTCACACCTCTGTTAAAGAGAGAAGCACTGACATGATGTCAGCTGGTCCTTTTGTGGCAGGGCTGAAATGCAGTGGAAATGTTGTTTTGGGATTCAGTTAATTTGCATGGTGAAGAGAGACTTTGCAATTAATTGCATTTCATCTGATCACTCTTCATAACATTCTGGAGTATATGCAAATTGCCATCATACAAACTGAGGCAGCTGACTTTGTGAAAATTAATATTTGTGTCATTCTCAAAACTTTTGTCCACGACTGTAGTATTTCCCACCTCAGCCTCGTTTTCGTTTCAAAATGGCGCCTGTGTGACTAAAGCGTAACAAAAAAAAGAAATTGCCTTGCTAGCGCTAAACTCTACCAATTTTGAAGGGTTGTTGCAGTCTCATATTTACGGTAATGCATGTTTACGTCACGAGTTGAACGGAAGTGTGATTACGCACGCATCTCTTACTTGAAACATTGTTGGCCTTAATCGATCTTTTACATATGCCAAATTGGACCACTATCAACATTTGCCATAGTGTAAGAATTTTTATTAATTGATTATTTATTGCATATTGGCTAGCTACAAAATTGTAACATATTTACTTAACAGAGAATACTGGGCTGGACAAGATGGCTAGCTGCAATTTTCAGGCACAGTTGGTATCCGTTATGGAGGTATTAGCTAAAGCAGCTGTAGCAGAAATAAACAAACGTGTAGATGATAGCTGTGCTGTTATACGTTTGGAAATGACCCAAAGCCAGCGAGATATTGATGTACTGAAAAGGAAGTGGCAAATGATGGAGAGCGAGTTGAAGAAGACGCGAGGACGAGTCAGAAGAAAAGGTATATAGATGTGTTGTTATTCATGGTCATTTGATTGCATCATGGAGCAACTGAAGAAAAGCACGAGTGAATATTTGACTGAATACAATTGTTTTCCAGTTTTTTATCCCATGGCATCAGAGAGATCTTCATATCCAGTCAAGATTGTTTTGAACAAGCAGAGTAGCTCACAGTGGAGAGACGAAGAGCTGGCTGTTGAAGAAGACTCTCAGCCACAGGTGTGATACAACACCTTTACAATTACAGAAATCCAGGGGCCTCGTAACTGTTGCATTCATTCACACTATCTGCGTGTGCCATTACTGACAAGACTGCGCATATACAAACATATATAAATTTATGAACTTACCATCACAGAAGAGGTGATTAATTTAATCTGCAATGATCATTGAAATTAAATACATAATAGCCTAGGCAATTGCCTATTTCTAATTATTTTAAAATACAAAGATAAACAAAATGTATGTTCTCTTCTCACTAACGGCAAACAATTGTATCTTGTTATTAACCTGTTATTTGTTATGAAAAAACATGGCCATCTTAACCCCCATTTGCAAGAAATACTAGGCTACTTGCGTGCTTGCAATGCAATGCTTCAACCACATAGAAACTGCATTGGCATGGTCAAAATTTTGCAGGAAGGTGAGCACATTCTCTGGCCAAGTGAAGTATTTATAAATGGCCACGCATGTTTGGGTATATTTTGTACGTACGCATGGTTTTAAATGAGGCCCCTGACCTCTAGGATCAATTCTGTTATTGGAATATCAGGAGAATTGATTGCTTTTGTGTGATTCATGAGTATGTGTTCGAAATGGTGTGCCCAGAGTAATAACCTCAGTCCCTGTTACAGCCTACAGATGTGGAGCAGAGAGTGGAGACTGAACCCATACTGATCAAAGATGAGGAGACAGCAGAGTATGTGTGGAAGGCTAACGCTCAGGAAGAGCTCAGGATCACTGGAGAGGGTGGGTGTGACCATAAGGGACACTGCTCTGTCTATGGAAGACTGTGTTGATGTGGTGGTGTGCACGTTCCAAATTGCTACATTGGTGTTGGGTGTTTTATGTTCTGGTATACGTAGAGCACGGACACACAGTCAGTTCTAAAGCAGTCATGTTTTGCAACAGTTAAGGGTCTTTTGTAATGTTTATTTTTTATCTTTATCCCTAAATCTTTAGAGTCTGGTTCCAAGCCTGGGAAACCACCATCCTTTGAGCAACGGCACTGTGATGAGGACTTCATCACACAACCCAGTATGTCTCCCGAAGACTCAGTGGAACATTACCTCAATTCTGATCGTCCAGAGGAACCAGGCACACCCCGGCTCGCTTCTACAGAGGTATTCCGCACAGAACAGCACCGGCCAGCCAAGGACGAGGACTCACTAGAGCTAGTGATGGTGAAGAATGAGAAAGAGGAGGAGCTGGGTCAGACCACAGCCCTGGCAGGACCTGACCAGTTTGTCATGGATGAGTCTGATGGGCAGCTGTGGACCTCTGTGGATCCAGGTGGAGACACTGACCCTGTCTGCCACCCAGATTTCTCCTTTCATTCCACAGAAGAGTACTCTCAGAATATCTCAATTTTCCCATCTCATAGTGGGCTGCCATCTGTTCCTACTATGACAGATGATGTAGGGCCATCGCTTCACTCTTCTATAGGAAAACCACATGCTAACATGTTCAGTGCAGCAGCACACAGGAAAAGACATGTCAGGACATTGGCTGATGAGACTAGACAACAGATGCCAGAGGGACAGAGCAGTAAAAGGCTGAACTCCAATAATGAAGGAAATAGTTTAGCTCTACAGTCAGGGCAGCATCAGTACAGGGCTTCAGAAGCAACAGTGAGATTGAGTGAGTGCATGACAGGGTCAAACATGGCCACCACCTCCACCTTCTCTGGATACAGCCTGAGTCACAGTAGTTTTAACATGGTGAAGAGAATGAGGAGTCAGTGGAGGTCGGGCGGCACCACCGAGAGGCGTTTCAGCTGCACCTTCTGTGGGAAGAGCTTCCAGCGTTTCTGCCAGCTCAAAGTACACCTCCGGAGTCACACCGGAGAGAAACCATACACCTGCGAACAGTGTGGCAGGAGTTTTACCCAGCAGTGCAACCTGATCAGACATGCTGTGGTCCACAGCGGGGAGAAGCCCTTCGAGTGCAAACAGTGTGGGAAATGCTTCACCCAGCGCTCTAGCATGAAGTCACATCAGAAAACTCACATAGGAGAGAGTCCAGTGTCTCAATATGTGGTACCCGCATACCCTGGGGATCCACACACAAGTTTAAAGCGCAACTGAAGGCAATAAACATCTTCTGATATAAAAAGGCTATGTATCACCGATGAGTCAGAAACATTTATTCTATTGTCAAATTGTAAATAGGATAATTGTGTTCATAAATACAGTCTCATCCAAAACTGAGTAGGTAAGTAGGTTCGACAGAACTTACTTTTGGGTTGGGTTTTGATTTTACCAATGCTCACTTGCCCACTAACACTGGATACACAGCTGTGGTGATTGCGCTCTATCCAATCCACCGTAGAACACACAGCTTTTCAGACACACCTGCCCATCTCACTTTGTTTAACTTGAGAAATACAGCACCAAACATCTTAACTATAAGTAAAATTACTCAACTAAAACCTCCTCGTCAAAAATGTCCAAGTTAACTGAAGAAGTCTATCTTAGATTCATAATGCTTGCATCGTTCCTATGGGGTTTCATGGGGGACAAACATTATTAACTGCCACATCGAACCTCACCCCCAAGTCTGAAATCTGTTTTTTCTTAAAAGAGCAACAGAGAAATGTGGAATTAGTGCGTTCAGTCGCTCTTTAATGTTGTCTCAAACCAGATGAAACAAATAGATAATAATTGCATAGTTTTCCTGTAACACTTTCTATGTAAAAATGTGTTACTGATGGTAATTTGAGACATTTTGACAAGCTTTTCCTCCAAATTGATTTGTAAAATGGTTTTCATGTTTGACTGTTGACGGCTCTTCACTTTAATTTCAACAACCTATTTCCAACTGGTAATGTGTGTTTGTACCACAAAATCATAAAAACCATGCTATATTCAATAACATATATTTAATGAAAGAGTCAATTTGCCAAAATAAAAAGTTTTAGCTTCACTGTCTGAATAAATAGTAGGGGAGTGTTTCTGTATGTGCCTTAAAAACCCTAAGTAAAGAACCTCAATGTAAATCAGCTATAATGCATCAATAGTTACTTGAAATATATCATGAAATTAAGTTTACATGAAACTAGTTTATGGTCTTTGTTTGCCAGCTGTGTTTCAAACAAGTTATATACTTTTTTCTATCCTTTAATAAATACCATAACACATTTTCAGAATGGTTTCATTAGGTTGTGTCGATGAGAATGGAGATGACAATATCAAAGCTGCACACGTACAGTTTTATCAATTGTGGCCACCTCCCTGTTTTCCATTTTGTCCCGCGGAGTCTTCACAAACTGAAGAGGAAGTGGCCCATTAAGAATATGGAACCTCCCCTTCAAGATGCCGATCACCCACTTTATAACAAAATGCACATTCATATTTTCATATTATTTTGGTTCATGAAATATGTCATAGCCTTTCAACATAGTTTTGTCTTTCGGAACCACGACAGCCAACGCTCCGTCCTTGTTTATCCTATAACATCCTGACTCTTCTCCACTCTGCTGTTCTCGGGTGCGTTCAGCAGGATGCAACGTTTTAAAACATTTGTGCCTTTGGAACCAACCTGGTCTAAGAGCATTTCATATTATTCTGCAGGTAAATCTGAGACACTCCATTTGGTATGATATGTTACATTTTGTATGGTATGTATTCATTTGTGGATGTCCATCACCCATTTCATATGATATGTTTCGAATTACAATTCAAATAATATCTTATGAATTTTCAAAATGTACAATATGTTATGAATTTCCAAAACATATGATATGTTACGAATTCTAGCTAGGTGGCTAACGTTAGCTAGCTGGCCAACATTAGCTGGGTTAGGGTTAAGTTAAAGGGTTAGGGGAAGGGTTAACTAACATGCAAAGTAGCTAAAAAGTAGTAAGTAGTTAAAACGTTGCTAAAATGCTAAACTTGTCCTTGATAAGATTCAAACTCGCAACCTTTAACGTTATGCATCCGCCCCGACAAACCACCCTACTTTCATTTTTGCCCTAAGTAACCATCTGTCTTGTGTAACCAAATGTAACATATCATATCATACTAATTTGAGAGTCCCGGAGGTATATTTACTATGTTATGTCTAGTCTATGAGACCAGGCTGTTGGAACAGCCTGCTGGAGGATCTGACGGCCTCAGAGACAGTAGACATTTTTAAGAGAGAGCTCAAGACATACCTTTCTATCTGTGCTTTTATTTAGGGTAATTTTATTGTGCTATTTTATCTACCTGATATAATTTTATTTGCTTTATTCAATTTTATTTATCTTATTTTCCTTCCAACAGTCTCTCTGGTTTCAGTGTTGTTTTATTACTCCTGTTATTATTTTAATATGATCTGTTTAATTTTAACATTTCCATTTGTCTAGATCATCTATTTTATCTTTGTAATTTTTATTTATTATTTTACTTTTTGTTTTAAAAACGTTGAAATGCATTCACTTGTAGAAATGTGCTCTATAAATAAAGTTTGAGTTAACATAGAATTACGCCGTACCGTAGAACAAACATGTCTTTCTAACATGGAAATAAGGAATCCTTAGGAGTCCTTCCTCTTCCTAAAATACCAAGCACTGTATGTTCAGGATATCAGGATGGTCGGACTTGGCTAGTTTGTTGCAACATCAGGCAGACTCTAATCGTCACTTGTGGCAAGAAGGTTTGCTGTGTCTGTCAGCGTAGTGTCCAGAGCATGGAGGCGCTACCAGGAGACAGGCCAGTACATCAGGAGACGTGGAAGAGGCCGTAAGAGGGCAACAACCCAGCAGCAGGACCGCTACCTCCGCATTTGTGCTAGGAGGAGCAGGAGGAGCACTGCCAGAGTCCTGCAAAATGACCTCCAGCAGGCCACAAATGTGCATGTGTCTGCTCAAACGGTCAGAAACAGGCTCAATGAGGGTGGTATGAGGGCCCGACGTCCACAGGTGGGGGTTGTGCTTACAGCCCAACACCGTGCAGGACGTTTGGCATTTGCCAGAGAACACCAAGATTGGCAAATTCGCCACTGGCGCCCTGTGCTCTTCACAAATGAAAGCAGGGTCACACTGAGCACATGTGACAGAGTCTGGAGACGCCGTGGAGAACGTTCTGCTCCCTGCAACATCCTCCAGCATGACCGGTTTGGCGGTGGGTCAGTCATGGTGTGGGGTGGCATTTCTTTGGGGGGCCGCACAGCCCTCCATGTGCTCGCCAGAGGTAGCCTGACTGCCATTAGGTACCGAGATGAGATCCTCAGACCCCTTGTGAGACCATATGCTGGTGCGGTTGGCCCTGGGTTCCTCCTAATGCAAGACAATGCTAGACCTCATGTGGCTGGAGTGTGTCAGCAGTTCCTGCAAGAGGAAGGCATTGATGCTATGGACTGGCCCGCCCGTTCCCCAGACCTGAATCCAATTGAGCACATCTGGGACATCATGTCTCACTTCATCCACCAACGCCACGTTGCACCACAGACTGTCCAGGAGTTGGCGGATGCTTTAGTCCAGGTCTGGGAGTAGATCCCTCAGGAGACCATCACCCACCTCATCAGGAGCATTCCCAGGTGTTGTGGGGAGGTCATACAGGCACGTGGAGGCCACACACACTACTGAGCCTAAATTTGACTTGTTTTAAGGTCAGTACATCAAAGTTGGATCAGCCTGTAGTGTGGTTTTCCACTTTAATTTTGAGTGTGACTCCAAATTCAGACCTCCATGGGTTGATACATTTGATTTCCATTTTTGTGTGATTTTGTTGTCAGCACATTCAACCATGTAAAGAAAAAAGTATTTAATAAGAATATTTCATTCATTCAGATCTAGGATGTGTTATTTTAGTGTTCCCTTTATTTTTTTGAGCAGTGTATATTTAAGCAAGGTAAATGATGACATATTGACTTTATTTTATCAAAGATCAAGATTTGCTGTTTTGAATGACGGATATGAATTACAATTATGTAATCCTTATGTATCCAAATGATAAAATCATGTTCTCAACATCCTGTCATTTTTCAGTTCTAGAGTCAGTGATTCTTTTTCAGATCAAATTGCTTAGAAGAAAAAGGCTTCATGGTCAGCATAATGTTTATAACACATTTCTAATGTACACTATTTAGCCAAAAACCTGGTTACCTCTGCCAGTGTAGCGGACATAAGCTGAAGAATGGTTGCTCATGGTCACGTGAAGGTGAAGCCCCACCTGCGTCTAAAAAAATCAATGTCTGCCCTCGGCCCAAGAGGGAGTTGGTTTGGTTTAATGGTAAAAAGTTGGTTACTCCTGCAGTAGACTCAGGGTTTGTATCCACTCTGTCACACCAGGAAGTTGAATTTCCAGCAAGGCAATAACCCCAAGCACACATCAAAATCACAATTTGCAATTGCTGGTCAAAAGTAATGCACTCTTTGGGCTCCCGAGTGGCGGTCAAAGGCACTGCATCTCAGTGCTAGAGGCGTCACTACAGATACCCTGAATTTAACGGGGCTCCCGAGTGGCGCAGCGGTCTAAGGTACTGCATCTCAGTGCTGGAAGCGTCACTACAGATACCCTGATTTTAACGGGGCTCCCGAGTGGCACAGCGGTTTAAGGTACTGCATCTCAGTGCTGGAAGCGTCACTACAGATACCCTGATTTTAACGGGGCTCCCGAGTGGCGCAGCGGTCTAAGGTACTGCATCTCAGTGCTGGAGGCGTCACTACAGATACCCTGATTTTAACGGGGCTCCCGAGTGGCGCAGCGGTCTAAGGTACTGCATCTCAGTGCTAGAGGCGTCACTACAGATACCCTGATTTTAACGGGGCTCCCGAGTGGCACAGCGGTCTAAGGTACTGCATCTCAGTGCTGGAGGCGTCACTACAGACACCCGGGTTCTATTCCAGGCTGTATCACAACCGGCCGTGATTGGGAGTCCCATAGGATGATGCACAATTGGCCCAGCGTCGTCCGGGTTTGGCCGGTGTAGGCTGTCATTGTAAATAAGTATTTGTTCTGAACTGACTTGCCTAGTTAAAAAAAGGTAAAATAAAAAAATAAAAAATAAATAAGGAATAAGATGCCATCTGGAACGCACACCTAGCCTGTCATTTTTATTGAGAAATGTGATTGAAATTCAACCACTAAACTCACGCAGGCTGTCAGAAAGAAATGTACTATTGCCATAGTCAAAGCAGGGGAAAATTAAACATAGCTGCAGAACGGATGTGTGGAATATCACTGGGTGTGGAATAGATGAAAAGTGTTAATTCAAACAGAGAGGAATGTACACTGAACAAAAATATAAACACAACATGTAAAGTGTTGGTCCCATGTTTCATGAGCTGAAATAAAATATCAAAAAAATGTTCCCTAAACACAAAAAGTAGATTTCTCTCAAATTTTGAGCACAAATTTGTTTACATCCCTGTTAGTGACAATTTCTCCTTTGTCAAGATAATCCATCCATCTAACAGGTGTGGCATATCAAGAAGCTGATTAAACAGCATGATCATTACACAGGTGCATCTTGTGCAGTTTTGTCACACAACACAATGCCACAGATGTCTCAAGTTTGGAGGGAGCGTGCAATTGGCATGCTGACTGCAGGAATGTCCACCAGAGCTGTTGTTTTGTTGTGTGGTTCACTTACTTTAAATAAAAAAAGATGTTGAACCCAGATCACGCTGCACGTTGGTCCGAGTATGCTTCCAACGATCGTGACAAGAAGATGACACGTGAAAGTGTAACAACACTTATTTCCGGTGTGGTCCTTGGTTAATGATATACTACTTTTCATTGAGCTATAAAGAATTTAGTGCTGCATCAGTGCAGCTTGTTATTATAGGTACAGTGTCAGTGATAATATTAGCATGTACAGTTGAAGTCGGAAGTTTACATACACTTATGTTGGAGTCATTAAAACCTGTTTTTCAACCACTCCACAAATTATACTTTTGGCAAGTCGGTTAGGACATCTACTTTGTGCATGATACAAGTAATTTTTCCAACAATTGTTTACAGACAGATTATTTCACTTATATTTATATTTTCACTTATAATTCACTGTATCACAATTCCAGTGGGTCAGAAGTTTACATACACTAAGTTGACTGTGCCTTTAAACAACTTGGAAAAGTCCAGAAAATTATGTAATGGCTTTAGAAGCTTCTGATAGGCTAATTGACATAATTTGAGTCAATTGGAGGTGTACCTGTGGATGTATTTCAAGGCCTACCTTCAAACTCAGTGCCTCTTTGCTTGACAACATGGGAAAATCAAAAGAAATCTGCCAAGACCTCAGAAAAGAAATTGTAGACCTCCACAAGTCTGATTCATCCTTGGGAGCAATTTCCATACGCCTGAAGGTACCGCGTTCATCTGTACAAACAATAGTATGCCAGTATAAACACCAATGGACCACGCAGCCATCATACCGCTCAGGATGGAGACGCGTTCTGTCTCCTAGTTGAACGTACTTTGGTGCGAAAAGTACAAATCAATCCCAGAACAACAGCAAAGGACTTTTTTATTTATTTATTTTACCGTTATTTAACCAGGAAGGGCTCGTTGTGATTGAAAAACCTATATCACGCCCTGGCCTAGATAGGCAAGCATCAAGTCATTACAAAAAAATTACAGACAGATTCATAAAAAACTACAAGTAATCTAGTAAAAACCATTGAATTCACAAGAGTCTAAAACAGCAAATTAAAAACATTGACAGGTCAGGGAATCAGCCTCAAAATCCTTCATCGGTGATTTAAAAACACCCATCGGGACAAGTTCTTCCAGTTTAAAAGTATTTTGTAAGGTGTTCCAAGACGATGGCGCAGAGTACATATAAGCCCTTTTACCAAATTCAGTTCGGGACATTTGGAACAGTTAGCAGGATAAAGTCCAGCGAACGAAGAGAGTACCCACCACATTTCTGAACAATAAAAATGCACAAGTAAAAATGTAGTAAACCCAAAATGGCTTTGTAAATAAAAGTATACCAGTGACTGAGCCTACGAGTGACTAGAGAAGGCCAGCCAACCCTGGTATACAAAGTGCAGTGGTGCGTAAGGGTTTTGCAGTTTAAAATAAATCTCAAAGTGCCATGGTAAAGAGTGTCAATTGATCTCAAACACTGAGCGGAGGCATTCATATATAAAATATCCCCATAGTCTAGTAAAGGCAGAAATGTAGCTGATACTAGCCTCCTTCTGGCTTCAAAAGAATAACAGGCCTTATTCCTAAAATAAAATCCCAATTTCAGCTTCAATGTTTTTGTAAGTTGTTGAATATGCAATTCAAAAGAGAGGCCATCATCAATTAAAATTCCAAGAGATTTATATGAGGTTACAACCTCAATCTCCTTGCCCTGATAGGTAGTAATAGGTGAAAGGTTCAGAGGTCTATTTCTTGCATTAGAAAACACCATTAGTTTAGTTTTCTCAGTATTGAGGATAAGCTTCAATTGACACAAGGTATGTTGAACAGTATAAAATGCAGTTTGCATGTTCTGGAAAGCTTTTGGCTTTTGTAAGAGACGAGGCACAACAGTAAATAACAGTATCATCAGCATAAAAATGAAGTTGTGCATTTTGGACATTTCTGTCTAAATCATTTATATAAATAGTGAATAAGAGAGGACCAAGTACAGATCCTTGGAGCACACCATTCAAGACAGACAATTTAACAGACATAAGCCCATCAAATTGAGTGCACTGAGTTCTATCAGACAGATAGTTAGCAAACCATGCAACTGCATACTCCGAAAGACCTACACTCGACAATCTCTGCCTTAGTATAGCATGAACAACTGTATCAAAAGCCTTAGAGGGATCAATAAAAAGTGAGACACAGTGCTGTTTTTTTGTCAATGGCTTCAGTGATATCATTTAAAACCTTCATGGCTGCTGTAATTGTGCTATGCTTCTTCCTGAAGCCCGATTGGTACATTGATAAAATAGAGTTAGTAAATAAAAACTCTTTTAGCTGTTCACTTACAAGGGTTTCAAGTATTTTCACCAGGGGTGACAGCTTTGAGATTGGCCTATAATTATTTAAAAGAGTTGGATCTCCCCCTTTTAAAAGTGGTAGGACAAATGCTGATTTCTAGATCTTTGGAATTTAATTACATTCCAGGGTTAGATTGAACAGAGATATAAGTGGTTCAGATATGAAATCAGCTGCCAGATTTAAAAAGCAGGGATCCAAAAGATCAGGACCTGCAGGCTTTCTCTGATCTAAGGAGTCCAGGGCTTTATGTACCACCTGCACCGAGAATGGCAAAAAGCTACAAGTTTGACCAGCTCTCACTGGTTCATCCACACAGGGTTGTACAGAGACACTGAATCAAACAGCCTACCAGATGATACAATGTGCTCATTGAAACAATTCAGCATTTCAGTTTTGTCATATATAGCAATAGAGTCCTTCAAAACACATGACGGTAATTCATTAACATTACTGTTACCAGACATAGACTTATTGACCTTGGCAAGATGCTGGAGGAAACAGGTATAAAAATATCTATGTCCACAGTAAAACAAGTCCTATATCGACATAAGTTGAAAGGCCACTCAGCAAGGAAGAAGCCACTGCTCCAAAACCGCCATAAAAAAAAGCCAGACTACGGTGTGCAACTGCACATGGGGACAGCGATCGTACTTTTTGGAGAAATGTCCTCTGGTCTGATGAAACACAAATAGTACTGTTTGGCCATAATGACCATCGTTATGTTCTTGGGGGGAGCGGGAGAAGAGGAGGATGTCATCAAATGAAGATGAACTAGTTCAACATGTCATGGAGAACATAATTGACCAGAGTCTGGAACACAGCAGGGGCATGGTAAGGCCAAATGGCTTTACCTAATACTCGTAGTGGCTGCTGGCCATGTGGAAAGCCCCCCCCCCCCGTGTCCGCACCAGGTGGTAGGCGTTCCATAGATCCAGCTTGGAAACCACGGTGGCCCCCTGGAGTGGCTCGAAGGCCGAGGAGATGAGTGGTAGCGGGTAGCGGTTCTTCACCATTATGTCATTGAGATTGAGTCCCCAGTAGTTGATGCACGGGCTCAGGGTCTTGTCCACAAAGGAGAACCCTGCGCCAGCAAGAGAGGAAGAAGGGCGGATAAATCCTCCAGCTAGGGAGTCCCCAATGTAGGTCTCCATAGCCTTGGACTCCGGTACCAACAGCGAGTACAGTCGTCCCTGGAGCGGAGTGGTGCTAGGTAGAAGGTCAATCCCACAGTCATATGGTTGGTGTAGCAGAAGCGAAGTGGCCCGGGCCTTGTTGAACAACCCCCGAAGGTCCTGGTACTCAGCGGGAATGGCGGAGAGGTCCGGGGCAACTTCTGAGCCACCAGGAAGACGTTACATAGTCTCGGGAAATGGTGACTCGGCCGTCTTCGGCGACTCTCGGGGAACCTCGGGTAGCCTCGGCTTCTCTCGGCAACGGGGCCATCGGGGACTTCCGGGATGCCTCGGAGGTGAGGTGGAATCCTTGGATGGATGAGCAAATTCGAATCTCCTCTCCCTCTGTCATTCCCGTAGTCGCCCAACGATCCTGATGGTCAAGGCGATGAGGGAATTGAAATCTATCTGTAATTCTTGGGCTGCAAGCTCGTCCTTGAACTCCTCCGAGACTCCGTGTAGGAACATGTCGAATAGCGCTTCCTGGTTCCTGGCACTCTCAGCTGCCAACGTGCGGAAATCCTACCAAAGCTGGAGTAGCTTCTGGGTAGCCTCTCTTCCGGAGAATGGGGCATCAAACACCTTCTTTACTTCTCCCATGAACTCCTCCAGACTGACGCATATGGACAGCTGTTGCTCCCATACAGTTGTAGCACAGGTGAGTGCCCTCCCGGACATCAGCGTGATTAGGTACGCTATCTTAGAGCGGTCCGAGGGAAAGGAGGAGTGCTGAAGCTCAAAGATGAAGGCACACTGAGCTAGAAACCCCCGACAGGCTCTCCATTGAAGCGTTCCGGGGGAGGTAAGAGGGGCTCCCGGGAAGGCAGAGTGAACAATGAAGCTGCGCTGCTATCTGCTGAGTTACTGAGGGGCTGTGAGGTTACCGTCATGGTAGGCTGCCTCCCAACCAACACACAGAGTTTCTCCAGCAAGATGTCCAACGCCTGGGCATGGCGTTCGGCCAAGATGTGGACCCCCTCCATAAGGCCACGAAGCAATTCCTTGTGCCTACCAATGGTGGCTCCTTGGGAGGAGATGGCATTGCGCAGCTCGTCCGAGTCTGCTGGGTCAGTCATGGTCATTTCGTACTATCACATTTCAGGTAAGACCCAGATGCAGACAACGTCGAAGTAACAACAGTTAATCGAACAGGTGCTGGCAAAAGACAGGTCAAGTGCAGGCAGAGGTCAGTAATCCAGATAGGTGGGGCAAAGGTACAGGACGGCAGGGTCAGGGTCAGGGCAAGCAGAATGGTCAACACCGGGGAAACTACGAAACAGGAACAATCAAGAGACAGAAGCAGAGGCGAAAACGCTGGTAGGCTTGACGAAACAAAACGAACTGGCAACAGACAAACAGAGACCACAGGTATAAATATACAAGGGATAATGGGGAAGATGGGCGACACCTGGAGGGCGATGGAGGTGAAAAGACAGGTGAAAAGACAGGTGAAACAGATCAGGGTGTGACAGTTAGGGTCCAGATAAAGCTGTCCCAACAGCAGAGCTTTCTTTTCAGCACCATGGAGTGAATCATTACCACTGCTACACCTGGCTATCAGCGGAACATTATCTGGCAGCGAAACAGTTCATTCAGCCTCATTTACTGCATTTAAAAAAAACATTGCTGATATGGCAGACTTCCTTAAATAAATGTGGTTTCTACTGACAATTGAGATGTACAAACTATGGCATAACGGGAGGACAAGCAGATAAGAGGCAATCTGTAGTTTTGATTAAGACATAAATGAGCGAGCTAAGATGGACATAGTCTATATAAATATTTGTTCAACACTTTTAAAATGTACAGCAACAGAATTCAGAACATGGGCCGTTCTTACAGTATTCTCCCTGTACACTAAGTCAGAACCGTAGAATAAATTAAGGGGGCATATAAGCAGACAATAAAAGCTCTTACAATAGTCGATGAATGCTAAAGGCTACATGTGCACCACCAAGTCAGAACAGTAAGTTATGAGGAGGAAAGAGACCAAATTATTAGGGTGAGGCACATGGGCTACAAACAGCTTACTACAAACATACACTTAGTATTACTTTCTTAGCTACAGTATACATATCTCCATGGCACATTACATAATTTATGGAGCAGCATACAATACATTTTTGGACTCACTTGAACAGGAAGGTGGCACGGCGATCCTTCTTGTGGGCAAATTTTGTCATCAAACTTTGTCATCAAAGTCTGGCATTCTCTGGATTTATGGTGCTTTCAAGACAACTGGGAACTCTGAAAAAAACAAGGTCGAACCATGACATCAGTGGTCTTAAGGTCGGAACTCTAGAAAGAGGCCCGTGCTCCCGACTTGGAATTCCGAGTTGGATGACCGTTCAAAACGTATTTTCCCAGTCGGAGCTCATTTTTCAGAGTTCCCAGTTGTCTTGAACTCACTGAAGTCTGAGATTTCCCAGTTCCAAGGTTCCAGTTGTTTTGACAGCATGGCCAATATATTTAAAGTTTTTGGGCCCATGGTGTTGAATGTTTATCCTTTTAAGCTCTGAAAAGAGACCCATAAAGTCAGACTTGGGTCACACATCCACTCCACTGAATAGCAGGCTAGTGATTGCTTTGCAACGCTTGCAGTTAGCCACTGATTCCTTCCAAACCACTCATTGTTGAATTTGCGATTTCCAACTTGTTGTGTAATGTCCAATGGCCGATGAGCACCGATACGTTTTATCTATAACTATGTCTTTATATGACAAGGATTGAGAAGGATTTGCCTGTAGATTGTCGACATGATTCATGATGATGACTGCTTGTCTAGCTTGCTAGCTAAGATTGTGAAAGTATGATGTTGACAGGATCAGTCCAATCAAAGCTACGGTAGATATAACATGATTTGACGTCATTTTATCTGTGGCCAATGACCTTGAATTTATGAGCTCTCCCTGTATATTTTGAGGTGACGTAGTGTCCCCATGAGTGACAGAACACTGAGCCAATCACGGCGCAACCAGAGAACATTACCAACCTATACATTACATTACAAACCAATCTGGCTCTCAAAGCATCACGGTCACCTAATAATCCCCAGTTTACAATTGGCTCATTCATCCCCCTCCTCTCCCCTGTAACTATTCCCCAGGTCGTTGCTGCAAATGAGAACGTGTTCTCAGTCAACTTACCTGGTAAAATAACGGATAAATAAAAATAAATAATACACTTCATATTTTCCGCTGGCTGTCCCATCACCACAGAAAACACTGAGCTAGGCTGAAACACCTGCATTTTGGACCTGCCTTACTCAAGAAAGCAAAAAAGAGACCATGTTTGTATGCGGCTTTATTAACAATTTTTTGGGGGGGTGACATTGTTTTCATACTGGTATGTGACATGTATTAATACCAAAATAACATGCAAAACAGGCAATAAACCGGTGGGGCTCAAAACCTGTGGGGCTCTGCCCCACCTGCCCTGAATGACGGGTTGCCACTATACAGTATATACTGTAGGTCTATGGAGCAGACAGCTACACTGTAAAAATATAAAGTCTCAAAACACCATGATTGTGTAATGAAACCATGAAAATTAGTGCACCTAAGCTGAGATCTGGTGTTTGGAGGGTGTTTGAATGTAAACCCAATATAAATATTTTCATGCACAGAATGTGTTTTAAAATAGAAATTAAGAACTGTGAAACACCCAATGTGGTTCTTCAACCTTAATATTGGTGTTTTTAAGAGAGTGTTGTGAAAACAATTGGAGGGTTTCAGTGCATGTAAAGGGCAGCATAAAAAAAAGGTGTTTCTCATACAGTCAATGGTTTAGAAATTAAAATGGTTAATGTCCCAAATATTCTTTGAAATAAGGGCCTATGGAGAATTTTTTTTGTGGAATTTTTTGTGGAATTTTTTGTGGAATTTTTTGTGGAATTTTTTCAATGCTTTATTTAGATGGACTAGAAATAGGAGGGGCAGAAATGTTACCCACTCAACCACACTGTAAGAAATGATTCTCAGGTGATTTTTATTTTTTATCTTTAAACAACCAACATATACTTCATAGAAATGAATGCAAGTCAAACAGAGCTAGTGTTCTAGTGATAACACACCGGGGTTTAATTCCCTGGTCCAAGCCTTCAGTCTGTTTCTCCCACCTATAGTCCTTTCAGAAAGTATTCATACCCCTTGACTTTTTCCACATTTTATTGTGTTACAGACAGAATTGAAATCGTTAAATCAATTAAATTGAGAACTTTTGTCACTGGCAAACACACATTACCTCATATTGTAAAAAAAATAAAAAATAAAAAATAAAAACCTGAATGAATTAAAAGTGAAAAGCTGAAATAAGTATTCAACCCTTTTGTTATGGAAAGCCTAAATAAGTTTAGGAGTAAAGATTAGCTTAATAAGTCACATAATAGAGCCCCGCAGTGGAGGTTTCATATTATCCATAAAACCTAGCGGTCCAACAGGGAAATGGTTCCAATCATTGTTCCACCATTAATTTTTCCCATAGTTGATTTTAGAAACACTTAAAATAAAGGCTGTGTTTCGTGTTACTCTGGCGTGGCGTTATGATCTCGCTGTGACAAGATGACTTATCGGCCCTCAACCAATCATGCTATTTTGTTTGTTTTTTCGTGTTGTTCGTAACTTGTTTTGTACATAATGTTGCTGCTACTGTCTCCTATGACCGAAAGATCTTCTAAACAACAGAACTGGGATTGCTCACCTCGAAATGGACAAAGAAGTTTTTCAATGAGTCGGACGCGGGGGATATACTGTTGACACCGGACCAGGCCCCGATCCCCGTGATTCGCTGGAGAAGGAAACAGAGATTTTGAAGCAAAAGATCAGGGTTCCTTGTGAGGACCAGGCGACGAGTAGCTAATCTGCCCTTGCCCCCCATTCTGCTAGTTCAATCGCTAGAAAATAAATGGGACGAACTGAAAGCACGTATATCCTATCAACGTAACATTAAAAACTGCTTCACCGAGTCGTGGATGAACGACGACATTAAGAACATAGAGCTGGTGGGTTATACACTCTATCGGCAAGACAGAACAGCACCCTCTGGTAAGACACGGAGTGGGGGCCTATGCATTTATGTAAACAACAGCTGGTGCACAAAATTGTTGCTTGCCTGAGGTTGAGTACCTTATGTTAATGATAAGCTGTAGACCACACTATTTACCCAGAAAATTATCTGTATTTTTCGTAGCTGTCTACATACCACCACAGAGCGATGTTGGAACTAAAACCGCAGTAAATTAGCTATATACCGCCATAAGCAAACAGGAAAACGCTCATCCAGAGGCGACGTTCCTAGTGGCCGGGGACTTTAATGCAGGGAAACTTAAATCAGTTTTACCGAATTTCTATCAACATATCCAAAGTGCAACCAGAGAAAAAACATTCTTGACCACCTCTACACCATACAAAGCTCTCCCTCACCCTCCATTTGGCAAATCTGACCATAACTCTATCCTCCTGATTCCTGCTTACAAGCAAAAATTAAAGCAGGAAGCACCAGTGACTCGGTCTATAAAAAAGTGGTCAGATGAAGCAGATGCTAAATTACAGGACTGTTTTGCTAGCACAGACTGGAATATGTTCTGGGATTCTTCCGATGGCGTTGAGGAGTACACCACATCAGTCACGGGCTTTATCAATAAGTGCATCGAGGATGTCATCCCCACAGTGACTGTACGTACATACCCCAACCAGAGGGTGGAAAAACTGATGGAGAAGCTGTCTTCATTAAAGTGTAGGGATTCTATTGGAGGATATAGGTAGCACACATAAGGACATTTTTCTCTGTTGAGATAAATTCCTTATTCATTTCTAGCCAGATATCAAATGTTCCTGTTTTGACTCATTTAATAGTGGGTTATGTCTGTTCTATATCAAATTAGCATACCCCCTGAGTCTCTTTCCTGTTTCACACCTGGTAGTTTGGTGCATGTGACTACCGGCTCTCTGTAACCTAGAGGGAAACGAGTGGGTCCGTCTCCTCTATACCATGTTTCTTGTAGGATGACAATGTATGTATTTCCAATTCATTTGATGAAGTCTGGGTTCCTGCTATTTGGGCCAAAGGCAGATGACCTCAGTCCTTGTATATTCCAGGATGAGATAGTAAAATCTTTGTGTTCCATAGTGTCTAGTGTTGTTTTCGTGTGTTAAGGCTCAACCATTACAGTAGGTGTGAGCAGAGCATGTTGAGCATCTGATACATACCTCTTAGATCACAGGAGGGAGCTTTGGTAACCGATGTGAAATGGCTAGCTAGTTAGCAGGGTGCGCGCTAATAGCGTTTCAATCGGTGACGTCACTTGCTCTGAGACCTTGAAGTAGCTGCTCCCCTTGCTCTGCAAGGGCTGTTGCTTTTGTGTGCGATGGGTAACGATGCTTCGTGGGTGTCAGTTGTTGATGTGTGCAGAGGGTCCATGGTTCAAGGCGAGGAGAGGGACAGAAGCTATACTGTTACACCTTGTCACCTAGACAATCTGGACCCTTTCTTTCTAAAATGATCTGCCGAAATTGTTGCCACCCCTATTACTAGCCTGTTCAACCTCTATTTCGTGTTGTCTGAGATTCCCAAAGATTGGCAAGCAGCTGCGGTCATCCCCCTCTTCAAAGGGGGGGGGCACTCTTGACCCAAACTGCTACAGACCTATATCTATCCTACCCTGCCTTTCTAAGGTCTTCGAAAGCCAAGTCAACAAACAGATTACCAACCATTTTGAATCTCACCATACCTTCTCTGCTATGCAATCTGGTTTCAGAGCTGGTCATGGGTGCACCTCAGCCACGCTCAAGGTCCTAAACGATATCTTAACCGCCATCGATAAGAAACATTACTGTGCAGCCGTATTCATTGATCTGGCCAAGGCTTTCGACTCTGTCAATTACCACATCCTCATCGGCAGACTCGACAGCCTTGGTTTCTCAAATGATTGCCTCGCCTGGTTCACCAACGACTTCTCTGATAGAGTTCAGTGTGTCAAATCGGAGGGTCTGCTGTCCGGACCTCTGGCAGTCTCTATGGGGGTGCCACAGGGTTCAATTCTTGGACCGACTCTCTTCTCTGTATACATCAATAATGTCGCTCTTGCTGCTGGTGAGTCTCTGATCCACCTCTACCCAGACGACACCATTCTGTATACTTCTGGCCCTTCTTTGGACACTGTGTAAACAACCCTCCAGGCAAGCTTCAATGCCATACAACTCTCCTTCCGTGGCCTCCAATTGCTCTTAAATACAAGTAAAACTAAATGCATGCTCTTCAACCGATCGCTGCCTGCACCTGCCCGCCTGTCCAACATCACTACTCTGGACGGCTCTGACTTAGAATACGTGGACAACTACAAATACCTAGGTGTCTGGTTAGACTGTAAACTCTCCTTCCAGACCCACATCAAACATCTCCAATCCAAAGTTAAATCTAGAATTGGCTTTCTATTTCGCAACAAAGCATCCTTCACTCATGCTGCCAAACATACCCTTGTAAAACTGACCATCCTACCAATCCTCGACTTCAGCGATGTCATTTACAAAATAGCCTCCAATACCATACTCAACAAATTGGATCCAGTCTATCACAGTGCAATCCGTTTTGTCACCAAAGCCCCATATACTACCCACCATTGCGACCTGTACCCTCTCGTTGGCTGGCCCTCGCTTCATACTCGTCGCCAAACCCACTGGCTCCATGTCATCTACAAGACCCTGCTAGGTAAAGTCCCCCCTTATCTCAGCTCGCTGGTCACCATAGCATCACCCACCTGTAGCACGCACTCCAGCAGGTATATCTCTCTGGTCACCCCCAAAACCAATTCTTTCTTTGGCCGCCTCTCCTTCCAGTTCTCTGCTGCCAATGACTGGAACGAACTACAAAAATCTCTGAAACTGGAAACACTTATCTCCCTCACTAGCTTTAAGCACCAACTGTCAGAGCAGCTCACAGATTACTGCACCTGTACATAGCCCACCTATAATTTAGCCCAAACAACTACCTCTTTCCCTAATGTATTTAATTTGCTCCTTTACACCCCATTATTTTTATTTCTACTTTGCACATTCTTCCACTGCAAATCTACCATTCCAGTGTTTTACTTGCTATATTGTATTTACTTTGCCACCATGGCCTTTTTTTTTGTTGCCTTTACCTCCCTTATCTCACCTCATTTGCTCACATCGTATATAGACTTGTTTCTACTGTATTATTGACTGTATGTTTGTTTTACTCCATGTGTAACTCTGTGTCGTTGTATGTGTCGAACTGCTTTGCTTTATCTTGGCCAGGTCGCAATTGTAAATGAGAATTTGTTCTCAACTTGCCTACCTGGTTAAATAAAGGTGAAATAAATAAATAATCATTGGCAACAAAGAAAAGCTTTTGTTCCTCTGTGGCTAAATTATGGTCTTTTTCATGGTGTAGTAGGCTATTCTGAATTATTTCATTTATTTCTGAACAGACAGCAGTTATTCTATAACTTTGGCAAATTATTTTAAATTTAAGTTCAATGAACTTCGATCGCTTTTATTCGAATTTATACAACGGACAATTATTTTTCGTGCCACGAGAGGTACCGGATCTGGCCAAATAGGTTCCGGAATGAAACAGTCCAAAACATAGAGGTGCTGGACCCGGTTCAAATTAAGCACTGAATAGTATTTTATGCATTAATAACCATGTTTGTCACTGCATTGCACTGCACTCTCCCCTACATGTAGCCATATCTATTAACTTAAAAACAGATTACGTTTTTACGATCCGAATTCTTTATTTTTTCGAATTCGTATTTTTTGTAAATAGATATGGCTACCTTACATGCAGTCTGGTATATACCTTGGTATTTACTGGCCAGTGCTAATACCACCAATTTTGTAGGGCTGTTGTAGTCTTATATTTACGGTAATAAATACTTACGTCACGAATTGAACTGAAGAGCGATTGCTCACGTTACACACTCACTACATTGTTGCCATTTATCAACATCTACGGATTGTTTATTGCACATTATCTTGGACATTTTATATTATCTACTTCACATAGAGAATACACATCTGTAATTTGGGCAGGACAAGATGGCGAGCTGCAATTTTCAGGCGCAGTTGGTATCCATTATGGAGGTATTAGCTAAAGCAGCTGTAGCAGAAATAAACAAACGTGTAGATGATAGCTGTGCTGTTATACGTTTGGAAATGACCCAAAGCCAGCGAGATATTGATGTATTGAAAAGGAAGTGGCAAATGATGGAGAGCGAGCTGGAGAAGACGCGCAGACGAAAAGGTAGTTGTGTTATTATTCATGGTAAATTAATGTTGGAGAGTGGAGACCCCGACGTTGAATTTAATTGGATTCAACGTCGGGCATAAATGAGCGTTTGGATCAAGGAAGTTTCCTCTCACGATCTATAATGTTACCTTACAAGCTATAATTTTGAATAAAGTTATATTTGAACTTAATTTACCGGTTGTCCGTGCAGTTAGTCTATTTGCAGGTAGGAATGTGAGAAATATATCCACAGGAAAATATCATTAAATTAACTTTTCATAGTGCTGGTTGTGTGTTAAGATTTATATCACCTGAAGTATGAGCTTAACGCCTCGATCACACTGACAGGGTTTTGCGTTTTGACAGGGTAATTGCATTTTGGTCCACCAGAAGTACATTAATTTCCAATAGAATGCTACGTTTGCCTTGCAGTATTGCATTGCATTGTGTTCTATGTGGCGCATACCGTGGATTTATCAAAAGTATACACCAAATTGTATGCGTAGAAGACTTGACATAAATGGTAGCATAAAGTGAATGTTGAACTTTTGTTGCACACATATCCAGATGATGATGCGTACCCTTTTGCGCAAAACTCTGTAGGTGTGATCAAGGTGTAATGGATGGTGAAATCCCTGAGAGGTTTCCTTCCTCTCATCAGCAACTGAGTTAGAAAGGACACCTACATCTTTGTAGTGACTGGGTGTATTGATACACCATCACACGTTTAATTTAACTTCACCATGCTCGAATGGATATTCAATGTCTATTTTTTTACCCATCTACCAATAGGTGCCCTTCTTTGCTAGGCATTGGAAAACCTCCCTGTTTTTTGTGGTTCAATCTGTGTTTGAAATTTACTGCTCGACTGAGGGACCTTACAGATATTTGTATGTGTGGGGCACAGAGATGATGTAGTCATTCAAAAAAATCATGTTAAACACTATTATTGCACACAGAATGAGTCCATGTAACTTATTATGTGACTTGTTAAGCAAATGTTTACTCCTGACCTTATTTAGGCATGCCATAACACAGGTGTTGAATACTTATTGACTCAAGACAATTTGTTAACATTTTGAAAAACATAATTCCACTTTGACATTATAGGGTGTTGTGTGTGTGCCAGTGACACAAAATCTCAGTATAATCCATTCAGGCTGTAACAATTTGTTTTGGAAAAAGTCAATAGTTGTGAATACTTTCTGTAGGCACTGTATGTACATCTAGGTAGGGGTAAAGTGACTAGGCTACAGGATAGATGATAGACAGAGATGTAGCAGCAGCGTATGTAAAGCAGTAGCAGCATGGCAATTCAACTATAACAGAATGACACTTTGACTCATTTGACTATTTTACTTTGAAATGTATGCCAAACAAAAACCATTCGTTTCAAAGTTTAACAAACCATACACCTCTATGCACAAGGACTACTTTTAACAATTTCCACTGAAACATTTACAAAAACTAATTTAGTAGAAGAATTGATGCAATCTTGGTAATGGAATTACTGTAAAATCTCCCACATGTTTTTATGCGAACACATTTTCCCAAAACTCATTTTAATACTGTATCTGTTCCGAATTAAGATCAAAGGTGTCTGCAAAAAGAATGGGGTGTCAGCTATGACATGGCACCTTGCGTTAGAAAAAAACTATGATAACAGAATTACATCAAGGCTCCCTGATCTGTACCACACAAAAATGCATCATTATGGATATGAATGTCATTCTCCTCATGTTTCACAAGTTTGGACATCACAAAAAAGTAGTGTACAATACAGCAGTGCAGTAGAGTACAGTGCAGTAGAGTACAGTGCAGTAGAGTACAGTGCAGTAGAGTACAGTGCAGTAGAGTACAGTAGTGTTCAGTAACTACTTTTCAACTTCCGGTGTCAGTTGGTTCTCAGTGGGTGAGGATGCTTGTTAAAGTAAATGGAAAGAGTGGGCTCATGGGTAGGTGTCAGTAAGAGCTAGGAGAGGTGACATTAACTGGAGAGTGAGAAAGTCAGAGAGATGGGTTGTCCAGACTCATACATTCTTGTTTTGACCACCAGACAACAGAAAGACAAAGAAAACAGTTATGAGCTGAAAGTAACAGTATGCCAGTGGAAGGGAGGACAGTAAGCAGGTGACACAACTGCTTTGTGACTATTATGATTTCTCATTTTAGCCAATTCAGTTGCAGTTATTCCATTACTGTATTTTTGGGAGGAGGGGGAATTTAGAGTATTAATCACTTAATAATTCTAAAACAAAATTGATATCAGTAAAATTACAGGTCTTCCATTACTTGTTACTTCTGTGAACGTTCATTATTCTCCCTCGTGAGGGAGAGAGATATTAGAACATGTCTTGAAGATTTATGGTTTCTTGGAAACGGAATTACAAAGCACAAGGCAATATCTCTTAACTTACAGAAGGTAAACTATTTCTCAAACTAATTCTGTGTTGATATTGGTTGGCTGGGGTCTTTACATCAACATTGTGTTTTGATGTATTTCTAATACCTTATAAGACTTTCTGGTAGTTGTTTTCTAAGATCCCATTTTTGTTTGTTATCCAGAAATCAAAGCCTTTACCTATGCCTAATTTTTAAGATGGAAAATGGTTGAAAATTGTATATTTGCCTTCATTTCGCAAAATATAGGCTAGTAGCTTTCATCTGACACCCAATTCGATATGCTCCTATGAACTTTACGTGTGTGTGTGTGCTAGAGGTCGACTGATTATGATTTTTCAACGCCGATACTGATTATTGGAGGAGAAAAAAGCCGATACCGATTAATTTTACAGTGGGACAAAATTAGGGAAAAATATCCAGAAAATCACATTGTAGGATTTTAAATTAATTTATTTGCAAATTATGGTGGAAAATAAGTATTTGGTCACCTACAAACAAGCAAGATTTCTGGCTCTCACAGACCTGTAACTTCTTCTTTAAGAGGCTCCTCTGTCCTCCACTCGTTACCTGTATTAATGGCACCTGTTTGAACTTGTTATCAGTATAAAAGACACCTGTCCACAACCTCAAACAGTCACACTCCAAACTCCACTATGGCCAAGACCAGAGAGCTGTCAAAGGACACCAGAAACAAAATTGTAGACCTGCACCAGGCTGGGCAGACTGAATTTGCAATAGGTAAGCAGCTTGGTTTGAAGAAATCAACTGTGGAAGCAATTATTAGGAAATGGAAGACATACAAGACCACTGATAATCTCCCTCGATCTGGGGCTCCACGCAAGATCTCACCCCGTGGGGTCAAAATGATCACAAGAACGGTGAGCAAAAATCCCAGAACCACACGGGGGGACCTAGTGAATGACCTGCAGAGCTGGGACCAAAGTAACAAAGCCTACCATCAGTAACACACTACGCCGCCAGGGACTCAAATCCTGCAGTGCCAGACGTGTCCCCCTGCTTAAGCCAGTACATGTCTGAAGTGTCTGAAGTTTGCTAGAGAGCATTTTGATGATCCAGAAGAAGATTGGGAGAATGTCATATGGTCAGATGAAACCAAAATATAACTTTTTGGTAAAAACTCAACTCGTTGTGTTTGGAGGACAAAGAATGCTGAGTTGCGTCCAAAGAACACCACACCTACTGTGAAGCATGGGGGTGGAAACATCATGCTTTGGGGCTGTTTTTCTGCAAAGGGACCAGGACGACTGATCCGTGTAAAGGAAAGAATGAATGCGGCCATGTATCGTGAGAATTTGAGTGAAAACCTCCTTCCATCAGCAAGGGCATTGAAGATGAAACGTGGCTGGGTCTTTCAGCATGACAATGATCCCAAACACACCGCCCGGGCAACGAAGGAGTGGCCTAGCCAGTCTCCAGATCTCAACCCCATAGAAAATCTTTGGAGGGAGTTGAAAGTCCGTGTTGCCCAGCAACAGCCCCAAAACATCACTGCTCTAGAGGAGATCTGCATGGAGGAATGGGCCAAAATACCAGCAACCGTGTGTGAAAAACGTTTTCTGTAAGTCTTCACAAGGTTGACTTCTGTCATTGCCAACAAAGGGTATATAACAAAGTATTGAGATAAACCTTTGTTATTGGCCAAATACTAATTTTCCACCATAATTTGCAAATAAATTCATTAAAAATCCTGGATTTGTTTTTCTCATTTTGTCTGTCATAGTTGAAGTGTACCTATGATGAAAATTACAGGCCTCTCATCTTTTTAAGTGGGAGAACTTGCACAATTGGTGGCTGACTAAATACTTTTTTGCCCCACTGTGTATATATATATATATATATATATACACATACACATTTTTGTAATAAGGACAATTGCAACAATACTGAATAAACAATGAACACTTTTATTTTAACTTAATATAATACATATAATGGGCTTTTGGATGGGTGTTCTTAAGGTGATTCCACAGGTTGGTGGTATTTTTTGATATTTTTTGATTTAGCCGTTGCTGACCCCATGCTTACATCTTTATCACAAATAAGACACCTTGCTTTTCCTGGTGCCAATTCCATGTAATAGTCCCACACTGGTGCTTTGCTTTTCTCTGCCATCTGTAAAACAAACACACACACACACACACAGCTCTGAAGTGATAATGATACTGAAGAGTCTGCTTAGGAGACAAATACTCTCAACTGTTTGAATAAAAATAGATTTTAAGTTACCTGTGATGAATGTTGAAAACAAAAACTGTCATTTCTATATGCAGGAAATCCTATTTTAATAATGGGCATGGTAAGAATTGACCACCAAAGTGCGCATCATAATTCCCATGACACCTTCTAACAAAATCTGAAAAGCAGTTCCTTCATTCATTTTTACCATAGGATATTTTTAGATTCACTTAAAATAAGGTCGGTGTTTCGTGTAGGCTTACACCACCTTGCCAATTTATAACTGTGTAGATATCCATAGGACAAGGTAACTCTGATCAATATTGGCTAAATTTAAGTGAAGATAAAAATAAAACAAATTGTAGAGTGGATTTATGAAAATATGTTGACAAACCTTACCTTATCCTTGTAATATTTGTGTTGTCGATGAATGGACGAAGGTTATCGTCATTTACGAAGGTTGGCCAACCGCCTAATGTTAAGTCCAAGACTTTGGAAAGCACTGGGTCTTTCCTTGTTTCCTCTGCTATGTCAGAAGCAGATATGGGCAGTTCATCAATGAGAGAGCAGTCTTCCAGATCTCTATCATCTTCACTGTCAGAGTCACTATTGCACGGTAGTCTCAATAGTGCATCGGCATTTGCGTGATCACTGGATCGTCTGTACTCAATCTCGTAGTCGTAGGCTAACAATATCAGAGCCCAACGTTGCATTCGAAGTGCAGCAAGGGTTGGTATAGCGGATTTTGGTCCAAGGATGGCTGGAGCTGTCGAGATTCCATAGGCCAAGCGATTGAATCTGAATAGCCCCTTGTGTGTATTGATGGTCAGATACTGTTCTGACTCCGGATCCAGCTTCAGTTGCTGATAAGCGAATGCCAGGTCCAGCTTACTGAAAACCTTCCCACCAGCTAGAGTGGCAACCAGATTTTCAGCGTTTGGTAGTGGATATTCCTCTGGTAGTATGCAGCGATTTACTGTGACCTTGTAGTCACCGCACATTCTGACGGTCTTGTCTTTCTTTGGAACTACAACAATCGGAGCGGCCCAGTCGCTCCTCGCTACTTCGTGATTATGTTATTCTTCTGTAGGCGGTCCAGTTTCTTCTCTACTGCTTCCTTAAGAGCATAGGAAACTGGACGTGGTTTGTGAAAAAGAGGCTTGGTTCCTTCTTGCACTCTGACTTTAGCTGTGAAGTCATGTATTTCACCGTAGCCATCTTTGAAAAGTTATTTGTGGTCTCCAGCATGTTAGTGAGTGTAGCCTCACTGGTTTGTCATTCACTCACTGGTTTGTCATTTCTCAGACTGAAGATTTCTCCCCAGTTTAACTTGATCTTTTGTGGCCAGTTTCTGCCTAGCAAGGCTGATTTTTTTTTCTCCTGTAACAATGACAAGCGGTAGCGTCCACTCCTTTTCCTCATACCGGACTGGATCTGCCCTAACACAGGAATATTGTCACCAGTGTATGAAGAAAGGCGGATGGATGCGGACTGAAGAGGGCACTCTTTCAGTTTTTCTTTGTAGAGTCTCTGGAACCAGAGATACAGACGCTCCGGTGTCCAGCTGCATTTTTACTGGTTTTCCCGCTAACTCCATGTTGAGAGAGATTCCATCTTTTTGTTGTTGAGCTGTGTACACTGTGAACAGTTCCACTACTGTTTCAGTTGTACCTTCCTCTTCTTGTGCTGCATCTGACACTTTGTGCGCTCTTGCTGTGCGTTTTGAGGCCTTACACACACTCTGTAAATGTCCAACCTTTCCACAATTGTGGCACTTTTCATTTTGGAATCGACATTCACTGTGCTGATGATTATCTCCCCACATCTGTAGCAACTTGGATTAGACCTTTGAGATGTGGGCTGCTTTGTTCTTGTGTAACCTTGAGGACGGGACTGAAAAAAGTGTGACTTTTGTGAGCTTTTTTCACCATGTGCATCACTGACCTTGTGAACACCTTTCTGACGTTCTGCATGTCCCGAAAGCTCAATAGTATCCCTGTGGGCAAGCTCGAGTCCAAGTGCTATATCACAGGTTTTCTTAAAAGGTCAGGTCCTTTTCTGACAGGAGCCTTCTGTGATATGCTTCACTTGTGAGACCACATACAAACTTGTCTCGGAGAGCATCATCAAGAAATCGTGCAAACTCACATGTACTTGCCAGCCTTTTTAAAGCAAGGATGTAGTCAGCCACGGTTTCCCCTTGACTCTGGTGACGTTGGTAATATCTGAAACGTTCTGCAATGAGAATTGGCTTCGGCTTGAAATACCTTGAAAGAGGTTCAGTCAGTTCTGCATGGTTCAACTCCACTGCTTTTATTGGTTCAATGAGACCTTTCAGCAATCCATACTCAGTTGGACCCAAAACACTGAGAAATAAGTCTGCTTTCTTTTCATCTTTGATTTCATTTGCAGCCAGCAAATGCTCAAAACGCTCCAAATAGGAATCAAAATCCTCTTTTGTAGCCTCAAACTCTGATACTCGACCAATGGTTGCCATTTTCACATTTAATTGTTCAGTTTCCTTATATTCCTTAATTTTCATCTAATTCTTCACTTCAGAAGTTTCTGCAATTACTTCATTCACTGCACTCATTTGTAATAATGTACACACCGTGTTACGTTCCTTCTTCATTTTTTTTCTTGACAATATTTCTCCACTGAGATCGCCTAATTTCAATGGGTTCAATTCGTTTTTTTTATTTAACCACCAGAGGGCAGTGTCGCTATTCTAGACTCCAATAGTCTTGCTACTTGGCAGCTCCAGGGGAGAAATAATCACGACAGTGATACGGTGTTGTATTCTCAATTCAACATTTAGTTCAATGAGAAAAAGACCGCGATTTTCCCCAGGAATATGGGTGGAGACCAGAGCAATCGATCTCCGGCTCATAGATTAAGAGCATTTCGTAGATCACAGATTAACACTTTTAGGCACTACAAAATAAAGTAATCAATATTACTTTTACACATTACTCTCACAATTCGTACCCTTTGACAAATTTGAACTTTAACACAATTATATGAATGTTATCAATCTTTATCAACTGATACTGAATGCATCTTTTTAACCTTAGATGTTTTAAGATCCTCACATACTGTGAACTTACTAATACTTTTCAATTTATAACAGGCTATGATTATTTTCCTTTAACCTGTCACACTCTCCCCGACAAAATAAATGTTGTCCCAACATTACCAACATTGTCTTCTTCAACAGTCCGTATGCACTGGACCTAGAAAATCCTCTTCTGTAAGGTAGTACTTGAGCAGAGGTCAAGGGTCACAGTTCAAATATAACTAACAAGTTATATTCACAGTCCATATCTGTTGACCAGCTATATAACATAAGCAGTATTTTCTTATACTATTGATCAACAGTCCATCAATTTTAATGATCTATATGCATAGTCTGCAAATTGTCTCTTTTGACAGTCTGTGAAATCAGACAGTAGTCCATGGTCAAACATGTCAACTCTGTAGTCTCATGTTTGCTGAAGCCCATACATGTAAGGTGGCTGAAAGTAACATTGCTGTAGTGATGGCAGCCATGGAACCAGTCCTGGTGCAGAGTAGACAGGGAACAACTGTGGCTGTGGCTGTATACTGTAGCAGGAAGGGATACCAAGCTGATCATAGGTGATACGTCTTGGAGGGTGTCTCTCTCTTTGTGGCAGCGGGTAGGCTGGTTCCTCAGGTTCAGCAGCATCAGTATATGAAGGAAAGGCACTTGGTGGACGATCATCAGGCAAATTTTCAGCAGGCAAGTTACTCTCCTCAGCAGGCAGGTCGTTAACTGTTGTTGTCTCCTCCAGCCGCTTTTCAACAAGAAGCTGTGCTGGTAGCGTATCAGGGACTGGCACTGCAACTGTCTGTTTCACTGTTGGGGGCCTGTGTTCCCACTCTCTCGCTGGTTCAGCATTCCTCTCCTCAGGTACTGTAGGAGATGTGGGAACCTGTAGCGGCTCATGATGAAGGTCATATTCATCCCCACTGTCTTCATCAGAATCTAGAGTCTGTGATGCAGGCTGGTGTCTCCTCGTTTTCTGACTTTTGTCCACTTTGGTCATTTCTGGTTGTGTCTCAAAAGGTAAGTGGTCACAGGACATGAGCAGATTTCTGTGCAGGACCCTGGAGCGCCCCCTACCCTTTTCTGGTCTCAATTCATAAATCGGCAGGTCTGAACCCATTTTTCTCACCACTGTGTGAATTGTATCTTCCCAATAGTTACGGAGTTTTCCTGGTCCTCCTCTTGGTGTCAGGTTTTTAATCAGAACTCGCTCGCCAGGCTGTAGCACTGAACTCCTAACTTTAGTGTCATAGTACTTCTTACTTCTTTCAGCGGCTTTCTGCGCATTTTCATTTGCAATGGCGTATGCTTCTTCCATCCCTCGTTTCCAGTTCTCCACGTATTCTCGCTGGTTACTGGAACCTGCCTCTGTGCACAATCCAAAGAGCATATCAACTGGAAGCCTGGGTGATCTCCCAAACATAAGATAAAATGGTGAATAGCCAGTCACTTCGCAACGGGTGCAGTTATAGGCATAAACCAGTTTGTTCAGAGACTCCTTCCAATTTGACTTTTGTGTCTCAGTTAGTGTCTTTAACATTTGCAACAATGTTCTGTTCATGCGTTCCGCTTGAGTGCTTAGCCTTCTCTACTGGTGAAAGAAAATAAAAAATAACTGACGAATTACATCATTATTTTGAGTTTCATTACTCACGCAACATTCTTCCCTTCAAGCAATGTCCGTTTATGTAGTTTAATCACCTCGTCGCCACTGTAATATTTGTGTTGTGGAGATATGACCAGGCAGGAGACGGGAGTACAGTTAGTTTTCGTTTAGTCAAAACCCCTCGTGCTCTACAGTTCCCGGCACCCCAGTGCGCATGTGCATTTCCTATTAGGTGTAGTAACGTAACACTGCTGCAATGCATTACTGCTTAGTAACAGCACAGTAACTAATATAAACAGATGTAGATCCCAGCTACTACAATCCTAGTGAGATATCGGGTATCAAAACACCAAGGCGGTTTAAGCCTGCACGAAACACAGACCTTATTTGAAGTAGATCAAGACATTCTCTATGGAAGACATGAACGGTAAAATAACGAAGGAACCCCTTTCAAGTTCAGCCGCAAGTTATTACTGGAATTATAACGCGTCAACTATTTCTCTCTAAACCATATACCTTTGACTATTACGAGCCTGCTGCTGCCTACCAACCCTCGGACTGCTCTATCAAATATCAAATCATAGACTGTACTATAATAAACACACAGAAATGCGAGCCTTAGGTCAAATCCGGAAACTATCATCTCGAAAACAAAACGTTTATTCCGTTCCGTATTTTATCTAACGGTGGCATCCATGAGTATAAATATTCCTGTTACATTGCACAACCTTCAATGTTATGCCATAATTACGTAAAATTCTGGCAAATTAGTTCACAAAGAGCCAGGCAGCCCAAACTGTTGCAAATACCCTGACTCTGCGTGCAATGAACGCAAGAGCTGACACAATTTTACCTGGTTAATATTGCATGATAATCTGGATTTCTTTTAGCTAAATATGCAGGTTTAAAAATATATACTTGTGTATTGATTTGAAGAAAGGCATTGATGTTTATGGTTAAGTACACATTGGAGCAACGACAGTTGTTGATTGTTTTTTATAAGATAAGTTTAATGCTTGCTAGCAACTTACCTTGGCTTACTGCATTCGCATAACAGGCAGGCTCCTCGTGGAGTGCAATGTAATCAGGTGGTTAGAGCGTTGGACTAGTTAACTGTAAGGTTGCACGATTGAATCCCCCGAGCTGACAGGGTACAAATCTGTCGTTCTGCCTCCTAGGCCGTCATTGAAAATAAGAATGTGTTCTTAACTGACTTGCCTAGTTAAATAAAATTGGCAAAATCGTCGCCCAAAAATACCGATTTCCGATTGTTATGAAAACTTGAAATCGGCCCTAATTAATCGGCCATTCCGATTAATCGGTCGACCTCTAGTGTGTGCGTGCATGCATTCGCGCGCATAGAGTCAATGCAAGATGGTTAGTTAAAGGTTCAATGCAGGTAGTTTGGGTAGCCATTTGATTAGCTATTTAGCAGCCTTGTTTTGCAGTCTTATTGGTTCGTGGGAGAAGCTGTTCAGGGTCCTGTTGGTTCCAGACTTGGTGAACTGGTACCGTTTGCCTTGCGGTCTATGGCTATGGTGACTGGGTTCTTCCTCTGACACCGCCTGGTATAAAGGTCCTGGATGGCAGGGAGCTCGACCCCAGTACTCACCACCCTCAATAGCGGCTTGCGGTCGGGCCCCTTGCAGTTGCCATACCAAGCAGTGATGGAGCCAGTCATGATGCTCTCAATGGTGCAGCTGTAGAATCTTTTGAGGATCTGAGGGCCCATCCTTCCTAAGGGGGAGGAGGCGCTGTCATGTCCTCTTCACAACTATGTGTGTGTGTGTGTGTGTGTGTGGATCATGTTAATTCCTAGTTGATGTGAACACTGAGGAACTTGAAGCGCTCGCTCCTTCGTTTCTTGTAGTCAACAATAATTGCTGACGTTAAAGGAGAGGTTTCTGTCTTTGCACCACACTACCAGGTCTCGTCGTCGGTGATCAGTCCTACCACCGTTGTTTTCAGCAAATTGATGGTGTTGGAGTCGTGCACCGCCACGCAATGGTGAGTGAACAGGGAGTACAGGTGGGGAGCCATGACCAGCCTTTCAAACCATTTATTTGCCATAGATGTGAATGCTTCGAAGCGATAGTAAATTAGGCAGGTTACCTTGGCGTTCTTGGGAACGGGGACAGAGGTGGCCTGATTGAAACAGGTTGTTATTACAGACCGGCTGGTCAGCGCATGGTCTGAGTACTCGTCCTGCTATTCCATCTGGCCCCAGCCTTCCGAATGTTAATCTGTTTTAAAGGTCTTACTCACATTGGCTACAGAGAGCAAGATCACTACTGTGATCCGGAACAGCTGGTGCTCTCATGCATGGTTCAGTGTCAAGCAACACTGAACCATGCATGAGGGCACCACCTGTCAGCTCGTCTGGTAGGCTCGTGTCGCTGGGCAGCTCGCGGCTGAGTTTCCTTTCTAATTCGTGATAGTTTGCCAGCCCTGCCACATCCGTCAAGCGTCAGAGCCGGCATAGTGGGATTCGATCTTAGTCCTCTATGGAAGCTTTGCCTGTTTGATGGCTCGTCAGAGTTTTTATAGCAGGATTTCTTAAAAGCGTCTGGATTAGTGTTCCGTTCCTTGAAAGCGGCAGCTGTAGGCTTTAGCTCAGTGCGGATGTAATCCATGGCTTCTGGTTATGGTATGTATGTATCGTTGATGTACTTATTAATGAAGCCGATGATTCTTCAGCGTTACCAGATGAATCCCGGAACATTTTCCAATCTGTGCAGTCTTGTAGCTTAGCATCCGCTTCATCTGACCACTTCCATATTGAGCTTGTCACTGGTACTTTCTGTTAAATTTTTTTGTAAGCAGGAAGATAGAGTTATTATCTGATTTGCAAGAGGGAGGGCGATGGAGGGCCTTGTATGCATTTCTGTGTGTGGTGTAAAGGTGATCTCGAGTTCTGTCACCTCTAGTTGCACAGGTGATGACATACTGGTAAAAATGTGGTAAAACGGATTTCAGTTTCCCTGCATTAAAATCAGCGGCCACAAGACACACCGCCTCTGAATGTGCATTTTCTTGTTTGCTTATGGCCCTATACAGCTTGTTGCTTGTGGTCTTAGTGCCAGCATCTGTTTGGTGTTAAATGGCTACGAGAAATATAGTACATATTATGGTCTGCAGCTTATCAGGAGGTATTCTAAGTCATGCAACAACTCAACACTTCCTTAACATTAAAGGTCACTCACCAGCTGTTGTTAACAAAGAGACACCCACCTCCTCCCTTCGCCTTATCTGAATCTGCCATCTGGGCTTGATGATGCATGGAAAAACCAGCGAGATGTAAATTTGGCAAAAAAAGAAACGTCCCCTTTTCAGACCCTGTCTTTCAAAGATAATTTGTAAAAATCCAAATAACTTCACAGATCTTCATTGTAAATTGTTTAAACACTGTTTCCCATGCTTGTTCAATGAACCATACATAATTAATGAACATGCACCTGTGGAATGGTCATTAAGACACTAACAGCTTACAGATGGTAGGCAATTAAGGTCACAGTTATGAAAACTTAGGACAGTAAAAGAGGCCTTTCTACTGACTCTGAAAAACACCAAAAGAAAGATGCCCAGGGTCCCTGCTAATCTGCGTGAACATGCCGAAGGCATGTTGCAAGGAGGCATGAGGACTGCAGATGTGACCAGGGCAATACATTGCAACCTCTGTACTGTGTGACACCTAAGACAGCGCTACAGGGAGACAAGACGGACAGCTGATTATCCTCGCAGTGGGAGACCACGTGTAACAACACCTGCACAGGATCGGTACATCCGAACCTCACACATGCGGGATAGGTACAGGATGGCAACAACAACTGCCCGAGTTACACCAGGAACGCACAATCCTTCCACCAGTGCTCAGACTGTCCGCAATAGGCTGAGAGAGGCTGGACTGAGGGCTTGTAGGCCCGTTGTAAGGCAGGTCCTCACCAGACATCACAGACAACAGCGTCGCCTATGGGTACAAACCAACCATCCCTGGACCAGACAGGACTGGCAAAAAAAGCTTTTCACTGACAAGTTGCGGTTTTGTCTCACCAGGGGTGATGGTCGGATTTGCGTTTATGGTCGAAGGAATGAGCATTTCACTGAGGCCTGTACTCTGGAGCGGGATCGATTTGGAGGTGGAGGGTCCGTCATGGTCTGGGGCGGTGTGTCACAGCATCATCGGACTGAGCTTGTTGTCATTGCAGGCAATCTCAATGCTGTGCGTTATAGGGAAGACATCCTCCTCCCTCATGTGGTACCCTTCGGTTTTGTCTCACCAGGGGTGATGGGGTGATGGTCACATCTATCGGTCACATCTATCGACATCTATCGATGTCACCGCATGAAGAGGAATAAACAGACTCACCCCATCGCGACGTCCCCCAAAGGCTAACTCTCTAGCCCTCGCTATCTCCCTGCTTGCTAATTCGGCCTGCTAACTGCTAGCTTGTCCAGCTCCGGTCCGCTAACTGCTACCTTGTCTAGCCCGGGCCTACAAACTGTTAGCTTGTTAGCACAGGCCTGCTAACCGCCTGAATCGCCGCGTCCCAAACGCTCACCGGACCCATATTTACTTTCTATCTCTTTTTACTTTTAATTTGTTTATACCTTCCGGAAACCTGCCTCACCCAATGTGATACGGAATCGCTATTATTTTTGTAAATTTTTAGAACACACTCAAGAACCTCCAGAAGCTAACCAGCTAACTAGCTTCAAGCTATTTAGTCATTGTTAGTTTTTTTAACCTGGATAACACTCGCCAGTCCAGCTTTCCTGCCCCATCCACCGCTGCCCCCTGGACACTGATCTCTTGGCTACATAGCTGATGCACGCTGGACTGTCCATTAATCACGGTACTCCATTCTGCTTGTTTGTTTTATCTGTTGGCCCCGTTGCCTAGTCTACGCCATTTTACCTGCTGTTGTTGTGCTAGCTGATTAGCTGTTGTCTCACCTACTGTTTTAGCTAGCTTTCCCAATTCAACACCTGTGATTACTGTATGCCTCGCTGTATGTCTCTCTCAAATGTCAATATGCCTTCTATACTGTTGTTCAGGTTAGTTATCATTGTTTTAGTTCACAATGGAGCCCCTAGTTCCACTCTTCATACCCCTGATAACTCCTTTGTCCCACCTCCCACACATGTGGTGACCTCACCCATTACTACCAGCATGTCCAGAGATACAACCTCTCTCATCATCACCCAGTGCCTGGGCTTACCTCCGCTGTACCCGCACCCCACCATACCCCTGTCTCCGCATTATGCCCTGAATATATTCTACCATGCCCAGAAACCTGCTCCTCTTATTCTCTGTCCCCAACGCTCTAGGCGACCAGTTTTGATAGCCTTTAGCCGCACCCTCATACTACTCCTTCTCTGTTCCGCGGGTGATGTGGAGGTAAACCCAGGCCCTGCATGTCCCCAGGCACCCTCATTTGTTGACTTCTGTGATCGAAAAAGCCTTGGTTTCATGCATGTCAACATCAGAAGCCTCCTCCCTAAGTTTGTTTTACTCACTGCTTTAGCACACTCTGCTAACCCTGATGTCCTTGCTGTGTCTGAATCCTGGCTCAGGAAGGCCACCAAAAATTCAGAGATTTCCATACCCAACTATAACATCTTCCGTCAAGATAGAACTGCCAAAGGGGGAGGAGTTAGCCTGCAAAGTAATGTCATACTTTCCAGGTCCATACCCAAACAGTTCGAACTACTAATTTTGAAAATTACTCTCTCCAGAAATAAGTCTCTCACGGTTGCCGCCTGCTACCGACCCCCCTCAGCTCCCAGCTGTGCCCTGGACACCATTTGTGAATTGATCGCCCCCCATCTAGCTTCAGAGTTTGTTCTGTTAGGTGACCTAAACTGGGATATGCTTAACACCCCGCCAGTCCTACAATCTAAGCTAGATGCCCTCAATCTCACACAAATCATCAAGGAACCCACCAGGTACAACCCTAACTCTGTAAACAAGGGCACCCTCATAGACGTCATCCTGACCAACTGGCCCTCCAAATACACCTCCGCTGTCTTCAACCAGGATCTCAGCGATCACTGCCTCATTGCCTGTATCCGCTACGGAGCCGCAGTCAAACGACCACCCCTCATCACTGTCAAACGCTCCCTAAAACACTTCTGCGAGCAGGCCTTTCTAATCGACCTGGCCCGGGTATCCTGGAAGGACATTGACCTCATCCCGTCAGTTGAGGATGCCTGGTCATTCTTTAAAAGTAACTTCCTCACCATTTTAGATAAGCATGCTCCGTTCAAAAAATGCAGAACTAAGAACAGATACAGCCCTTGGTTCACCCCAGACCTGACTGCCCTCGACCAGCACAAAAACATCCTGTGGCGGACTGCAATAGCATCGAATAGTCCCCGTGATATGCAACTGTTCAGGGAAGTCCGGAACCAATACACGCAGTCAGTCAGGAAAGCTAAGGCCAGCTTCTTCAGGCAGAAGTTTGCATCCTGTAGCTCCAACTCCAAAAAGTTCTGGGACACTGTGAAGTCCATGGAGAACAAGAGCACCTCCTCCCAGCTGCCCACTGCACTGAGGCTAGGTAACACGGTCACCACTGATAAATCCATGATTATCGAAAACTTCAATAAGCATTTCTCAACGGCTGGCCATGCCTTCCGCCTGGCTACTTCAACCTCGGTCAACAGCTCCGCCCCCCCCGCAGCTCCTCGCCCAAGCCTCTCCAGGTTCTCCTTTACCCAAATCCAGACAGCAGATGTTCTGAAAGAGCTGCAAAACCTGGACCCGTACAAATCAGCTGGGCTTGACAATCTGGACCCTCTATTTCTGAAACTATCTGCCACCATTGTCGCAACCCCTATTACCAGCCTGTTCAACCTCTCTTTCATCTCGTCTGAGATCCCCAAGGATTGGAAAGCTGCCGCAGTCATCCCCCTCTTCAAAGGGGGAGACACCCTGGACCCAAACTGTTACAGACCTATATCCATCCTGCCCTGCCTATCTAAGGTCTTCGAAAGCCAAGTCAACAAACAGGTCACTGACCATCTCGAATCCCACCGTACCTTCTCCGCTGTGCAATCTGGTTTCCGAGCCGGTCACGGGTGCACCTCAGCCACACTCAAGGTACTAAACGATATCATAACCGCCATCGATAAAAGACAGTACTGTGCAGCCGTCTTCATCGACCTTGCCAAGGCTTTCGACTCTGTCAATCACCATATTCTTATCGGCAGACTCAGTAGCCTCGGTTTTTCGGATGACTGCCTTGCCTGGTTCACCAATTACTTTGCAGACAGAGTTCAGTGCGTCAAATCGGAGGGCATGCTGTCCGGTCCTCTGGCAGTCTCTATGGGGGTGCCACAGGGTTCAATTCTCGGGCCGACTCTTTTCTCTGTGTATATCAATGATGTTGCTCTTGCTGCGGGCGATTCCCTGATCCACCTCTACGCAGACGACACCATTCTATATACTTTCGGCCCGTCTTTGGACACTGTGCTATCTAACCTCCAAACAAGCTTCAATGCCATACAACACTCCTTCCGTGGCCTCCAACTGCTCTTAAACGCTAGTAAAACCAAATGCATGCTTTTCAACCGGTCGCTGCCTGCACCCGCATGCCCGACTAGCATCACCACCCTGGATGGTTCCGACCTAGAATATGTGGACGTCTATAAGTACCTAGGTGTCTGGCTAGACTGCAAACTCTCCTTCCAGACTCATATCAAACATCTCCAATCGAAAATCAAATCAAGAGTCGGCTTTCTATTCCGCAACAAAGCCTCCTTCACTCACGCCGCCAAGCTTACCCTAGTAAAACTGACTATCCTACCGATCCTCGACTTCGGCGATGTCATCTACAAAATGGCTTCCAACACTCTACTCAGCAAACTGGATGCAGTCTATCACAGTGCCATCCGTTTTGTCACTAAAGCACCTTATACCACCCACCACTGCGACTTGTATGCTCTAGTCGGCTGGCCCTCGCTACATATTCGTCGCCAGACCCACTGGCTCCAGGTCATCTACAAGTCCATGCTAGGTAAAGCTCCGCCTTATCTCAGCTCACTGGTCACGATGGCAACACCCATCCGTAGCACGCGCTCCAGCAGGTGTATCTCACTGATCATCCCTAAAGCCAACACCTCATTTGGCCGCCTTTCGTTCCAGTACTCTGCTGCCTGTGACTGGAACGAATTGCAAAAATCGCTGAAGTTGGAGACTTTTATCTCCCTCACCAACTTCAAACATCAGCTATCTGAGCAGCTAACCGATCGCTGCAGCTGTACATAGTCTATTGGTAAATAGCCCACCCTTTTCACCTACCTCATCCCCATACTGTTTTTATTTATGTACTTTTCTGCTCTTCTGCACACCAATATCTCTACCCGTACATGACCATCTGATAATTTATCACTCCAGTGTTAATCTGCAAAATTGTAATTATTTGCCTACCTCCTCATGCCTTTTGCACACATTGTATATAGACCCCCCCTTTGTTTTCTACTGTGTTATTGACTTGTTAATTGTTTACTCCATGTGTAACTCTTTGTTGTATGCTCACACTGCTATGCTTTATCTTGGCCAGGTCGCAGTTGCAAATGAGAACTTGTTCTCAACTAGCCTACCTGGTTAAATAAAGGTGAAATAAAGAAATAAAATAAAAAACCCTTCCTGCAGGCTCATCCTGACATGACCCTCCAGCATGACAATGCCACGAGCCATACTGCTCGTTCTGTGCGTGATTTCCTGCAAGACAGGAATGTCGGTTTTCTGCCATGGCCAGTGAGGAGCCCGGATCTCAATCCCATTGAGCACATCTGGGACCTGTTGGATTGGAGAGTGAGGGCTAGGGCCATTCCCCCCCAGAAATGTCCGGGAACTTGCAGGTGTCTTGGTGGAAGAGTGGGGAAACAACTCACAGCAAGAACTGGCAAATCTGGTGCAGTCTTTGAGGAGATGCACTGCAGTACTTAGTATCTGGTGTGGCCAACAGCTGCATTGACTGTTACTTTTGATTTTGACCGCCCCCCCCTTTTGTTCAGGAACACATTATTCAATTTCTGTTAGTCACATGTCTGTTGAACTTGTTCAGTTTGTCTCAGTTGTTGAATCTTGTTCTGTTCATACAAATATTACACATTACACAAGTTTGCTGAAAATAAACGCAATTGACAGTGAGGGGACGTTTGTTTTTTGCTGAGTTCATGTCCATGTCCTCGTTCAACCACGACTCTTGAGAAACATAGGATATTACAATTTTTCAGGTCCTGTTGATTGGATTTGAAAAGTGTAATTATACTTTCATGTGGGTTATATTGTCTCACATTCCTATACTATAAATACAACAGTACGTGGACACCCCTTCAAATTAGTGGATTCGGCAATTTCAACCACACCTGTTGCTGACAGGTGTATAAAATCGAGCACATAGCCATGCAATTGCCATAGACAAACATTGGCAAGTAGAATGGCCTTAATGAACAGCTTGGTGACTTTCAACGTGGCACCCTCATAGGATGCCACCTTTCCAACAAGTCAATTCGTCAAATTTCTGCCTTGCTAGAGCTGTGCCGGTCAACTGTAAGTGCTGTTATTGTGAAGTGGAAACGTCTAGGAGCAACAACGCCAAGCGGTAGACCACACAAGCTCACAGATCGGGAGTGCTGAAGCGAGCATCGCGTAAAAATTGTCTGTCCTCAGTTGCAACACTCACGACCGAGTTCGAAACTGCCTCTGGAAGCAACGTGAGGACAATAACTGTTTGTCGGGAGCTTCATGAAATTAGTTTCCATGGACGAGCAGCCACACACAATCCTACGATTACCATGCGCAATGCCAAGCGTCGGCTGGAGTGGCATGAAGCTCGCCACCGTTGGACTCTGGAGCAATGGAAACATGTTCTCTGGAGTGATAAATCACGCTTCACCATCTAGCAGTTCGACGGATGCCAGGAGAACGCTACCTGCCCAAATGGATAGTGCCAACTGTAAAGTTTGGTGAAGGAGGAATAATGATCTAGGGCTGTTTTTCATGGTTCAGCTAGGCCCCTTAGTTCCAGTGAAGGGAAATATTAACGCTACAGCATACAATGACATTCTAGATGATTCTGTGTTGCCAACAGTTTGGGGAAGGCCCTTTCCTGTTTCAGAATGATGCCTCCATTCTCAAAGGGATGTCCATACAGAAATGGTATGAGATCGGTGTGGAATATCTTGTCTTGCCTGCACAGAGCCCTGACCTCAACCCCATCGAACATCTTTGGGATGAATTAGAATGCCGTCTGCGAGCTAGGCCTTATTGCCCAACATCCGTGTCCAAATATCACAAATATTCCTGTGGCTGAATGGAAGCAAGTCCTTGCAGCAATGTTCCAACATCTGGTTGGAACATTGCTGAAAGCCTTCCCAGAAGAGTGGAGGCTGTTGTAGCAGCCAAGGGGGACCAATTCCATATTAATACCCATGATTTTGGAATGAGTTGTTCGACGAGCAGGTATCCACATACTTTTGGTCATGTAATGTACCTGCAAAAGGAACAAATACACCGACAACCAGTAAAGTAAGTTAAACTATTGTTTTATTTGACATTCTGGCTTGTAGATGTCGTGAGAGAACTTTCCTGCTCTATTTCTATGAAATTTCTATGAAATTCAACATCGGGTCTCCAGGCTAGTAAATTGATTGGATATGGGAAACCCAAATGTGTGAATAGCTCTAATATTTGACTGAATACAATTATTTTCTCGCTTTTTACTCTATGGCATCAGAGAGATCTTCATATCCAGTCAAAATGGTTTTGAATAAGCAGAGGAGTAGCTCACAGTGCAGAGACGAAGAGCTGGCTGTTGAAGAGGACTCTCAACCCCAGGTGTGATACATCACCTTTAACAACTAAGATAAATTCTGATATTGGCTTATCAGGAGATTTTATCGCTTTTGTGTGATTCATGAGTATGAAAAGGGTTAGATATGCTGTGTGTCCAGAGTAATAACCTCAGTCCCCTGTTAGTCTACCGATGTGGAGCAGGGAGTGAAGACTGAACTCATACTGATCAAAGATGAGGAGACAGCAGAGGACGTGTGGAAGACTGACCCTCAGGAAGAGCTCAGGATCACTGGAGAGGGTGGGTGTGACCATAAGGGTTCCTGCTCTGTCTGTCTATGGAAGACTGTGTGGGTGTGGTGGTTTGCAAGTTCCAAATTGCTACATTGTTGTTTTATGTTTTGCTCTTAAGGGTCTTTTTGTAATGTTTATTTTATGTTTATCCCCAAATCTTTAGAATCTGGTTCCAAGCCTGGGAAACCACCATCCTTTGAGCAACGGCACTGTGATGAGGACTTCATCACACAACCCAATATATCTCCCAGAGACTCCGTGGAACATTACCCCAATTCTGATCATCCAGAGGAACCAGGAACACCCCAGCTCGCATCTACAGAGGTGTTCAGCACAGAGCAGCACCGGCCGGACGAGGACTCACTAGACCTAGTGATGGTGAAAGAGGAGGAGCTGGATCAGACCATGACCCTGGCAGGACCTGACCAGTTTGTCATGGATGAGACTGATGGGCAGCTGTGGACCTCTGTGGATCCAGGCAGAGACACTGACCCTGTCTGCCACCCAGATTTCTCCTTTCATTCCACAGAAGAGTACTCTCAGAATATCTCAATTTACCCATCTCATAGTGGACTGCCATCTGTTCCTACTATGACAGATGAAGTGGGGCCATCGCTTCATTCTTCTATATGGAAACCACATGCTAACATGTTCAGTGCAGCAAAACACATGACAAGACATGTCAGGACATTGGCTGATGAGACTAGACAACAGATGCCAGAGGGACAGAGCAGTGAGATGCTGAACTCCAATAATGAAGGAAATAGTTTAGCTCTCCAGCCAAGGCAGCATCAATACAGGGCTTCAGAAGCAACAGTGAGATTGAGTGAATGCATGACAGGGTCAAACATGGCCACCACCTCCACCTTCTCTGGATACAGCCTGAGTCACAGTAGTTTTAACATGGTGAAGAGAATGAGGACTCAGTGGAGGTCGGGCGGCACCACTGAGAGGCGTTTCAGCTGCACCTTCTGTGGGAAGAGCTTCCAGCGTCTCTGCCAGCTCAAAGTACACCTCCGGAGTCACACCGGAGAGAAACCGTACACCTGCGAACAGTGTGGCAGGAGTTTTACCAAGCAGTGCAACTTGATCAGACATGCTGTGGTCCACAGTGGGGAGAAGCCCTTCGAGTGCACACAGTGTGGGAAATGCTTCACCCAGCGTTCCAATATGACATCACATCAGAGAACTCACATAGGAGAGAGTGCAGTCTCTCCATACGTAGCACCTGCATACTCTGGGGATCCACACACAAGTTTAATGTAGTCTCAGAACAGATGGAACATAATTGCGTTATGCTTCGGAAACACTTTCTATGTTAATTTTGGTTTAGAAGGTATTTTGAGAAATGTTGACAACCTTTTCCTCCTCATTGATTTGTGAAATGGTTTTCATGTTTCACTGTTCACGGATCCTCACTTTTTTTAATAACCTATTTATTTACATCTACTAACATTGTATATTTCTACCACAAAATCATAAAACCATATTATATTCAAGCAAATGTATTTAATGAAAGAGTCAGTCTGTGCTTTTAGATGAATAATATGTAGGAGCCATTTAGTCTGTATTGTCTAGGTAGTGTCTGACTATCTGGAATGTCACGTCTTGCCACAAGGGACAGTCTCATATCAGGTCAGGTTAATAACTCAATTCAACTTGGTTTTCAGTTAAGGTTTGGAAATTACTCTGCTGCCTTAAAATGTTAAGTTACTGTATTTCTTTTCAAAACGAGGCAATAAAATATCTGTTTGTGTAATAGTCTATACATGTTTATACAACTTTATATTTTACATCTGGAAACTACACTTACTGTGTACATTGTCTAAACTGACACCACTGGGACTGTATAAAACTGGTCATCTGAATCAAGGTTCATTAGATGCTGTAGATGGCTAAATAGAGAAGAGAAACAGATTTATATGATTAGTAGCTTCAAAGATTTACCTCTTCATTGATTTGCCTATCAACAGGGGCGGAGATAATGGAAGTCAACAAATTTAGTGATTTCGTACTTCATCGCTTGTGTGTACCTGTGTAGAGTCAAGGTAGGAACAGTCTTACATCTCCTTACTCTTTCTTATTTATTGTTCTTACATCAGTCATCCCGAAACTCGAAAGGTGTAACAGTGACCATGTGTTAAGGGTGGAATGGTAGGGGTCAGGGGGATGGAGAGGTGGGGTCAGGCTCAGAGGCTTCATGTTCTACGACAGGCCTGCAGGCACAACGATGTGCAATTCAATTGACTTCCACTGTAGTGAGATGGCTGCAAGAGGCAGGGAGGAGAGGGCCTCAGAACAGCCAGAGCTGTGGTTTGGGGTGTCGGGGTGTCCATCAGCATACTCATACACATTTTGATACATATTGTGTAAACAAATAATGTGTACACACATTGTTATATGAATAATTTATTAACTGCACTGTAATTTGTGTCCTGTCTCCAGAGTTGGTGGTGTGTGGAGATTCCAAGGGAAACGTGGTTCAAGCAGCCACAAAACATCAACTCCTGGAGCAGCAAGAAACCTGTAAGAGCTCTCCCTTTTCCTCTGATGAAACTGATGTCTTTTTCTGATGATGATGAATATTATTTTGGATGGATTTTTCCCTAGGCACAGGATCAGTGTACTGTGACTCGCCAACAGCACAATGGTGATCTCGAAGTCCCATGACAGAACTGTCAAAATGTGGGACAGAAACACCAAGAAACAGGTGGATGTTATTCTAACTCGTAAATGTTCACACACTCAAATAATTTCTCAAAGAATGGATGAATAGTCACAGCAATATACTGTTTATGTTTGTATGCTTACACTATCTGCATCTCTGTACAGGCAGTGGTGGAAAAAGTACTTTATTGTCATACTTGAGTAAAAGTAAAGATACCTTTAATATAAAATGACTAGTCATGCAGTGAAATACGACTTGAGAAGTCTAAAAGTATTTGGTTTTAAATATACTTAACTATAAAAAGTAAATGGAATTGCTCAAATGTACTTAAGTATCAAAAGTATAGACCATTTCAAATTTCTTATATAAAACAAACCAGATGGCAACATTCTATTTGATTTATTTATTGGCGGATAGCCAGGAGAACACTCCAACAGTCAGACATAATTTACAAACAAAGCATTTGTTTTTAGTGAGTCAGAGACAGTAGGGATAACCAGGGATGATCGCTTGATAAGTTGTGAAATGGACCATTTTCCTGTCAAAATGTAACGAGTACTTTTGGGTGTCTGGGAAAATGTATTGAGTAAAAAGTACATTATTTTCTTTAGGAATGTAATGAAGTAATAGTTGGCAAAAAATATAAATAGTAAAGTACAGATACCCCAAAAACCTTAAGTAGTACTTTAAAGTATTTTTACTTAAGTACTTTGTGTGCGTGTGTATGTGTGTGTGTGCTTACACTATTTCTCTGTGCTACTGTACGGGTGGGTTGGTTTGTGTGTGCGGGTCCTGTTCTGGTCTTGGAGGTGAACCCACACTGCTCCAGTGAACTGGTGTGTAGCGATGCACTGGGTGAGCTCTACTTCCTCTCCTGGAGAGAATAACCACCCAGTGTACACACAGTCATTGTATACACACACTGCTGTATACAAACACTGCTCCATACACACACAGAGCCCTAATTACCTTACTCTCTCACAGATATATCAGTACTGCTGTACTGTTATGCATATTCTCTCATGCAGCTCAATCAACACCACCTGTTATCTTCTACACACGATCTAATATGCATACTCTTTATCTAATACCTCTACTTACACTACCGTTCAAAAGTTTGGGGTCACTTAGAAATGTTCTTGCCTAGAAGGCCAGCATCCCGGAGTCGCCTCTTCACTGTTGACGTTGAGACTGGTGTTTTGCTGGTACTATTTAATGAAGCTGCCAGTTGAGGACTTGAGGCGTCTGTTTCTCAAACTAGACACTCTAATGTGCTTGTCCTCTTGCTCAGTTGTGCACCGTGGCCTCCCACTTCTCTTTCTATTCTGGTTAGGGCCAGTTTGCGCTGTTCTGTGAAGATAGGAGTACACAGCGTTGTACGAGATTTTCTATTTCTTGGCAATTAATCACATGGAATAGCCTTCATTTCTCAGAAAAAGAATAGACTGATGAGTTTGAGAAAAAAGTTATTTGTTTCTGGCTGTTTTGAGCCTGTAATCGAACCCACAAATGTTGATGCTCCAGATACTCAACTGGTCTAAAGAAGGCTGTTTTTATTGCTTCTTTAATTTGCACAACAGTTTTCAGCTGTGCTAACATAATTGCTAAAGGGTTTTCTAAAAATCAGTTCGCCTTTTAAAGCTGCCACCCTCGTGCTTCACGGTTGGGATGGTGTTCTTCGGCTTGCAAGCCTCCCCCTTTTTCCACCAAAGATAACGATGGTCATTATGGCCAAACGGTTCCATTTTTGTTTCATCAGACCAGAGGAAAGGCTGAGCAGCCTTTCAGGTTATGTCGATATAGGACTCGTTTTACTGTGGATATAGATACTTTTGTACCTGTTTTCTCCAGCATCTTCACAAGGTCCTTTGCGGTTGTTCTGGGATTGATTTGCACTTTTCGCACCAAAGTACGTTCATCTCTAGGAGACAGAACGCGTCTCCTTCCTGTGGTATGACGGCTGCCTGGTCCCATGGTGTTTATACTTGCGTACTATTTTTTGTACAGATGAATGTGGTACCTTCAGGCGTTTGGAAATTGCTCCCAAGGATGAACCAGACTTGTGGAGGTTTACATTTTTTTTCTGAGGTCTTGGCTGATTTCTTTTGATTTTCCCATGATGTCAAATTATGTCAATTAGCCTATCAGAAGCTTAGAAAGCCATGACTTCATTTTCTGGAATTTTCCAAGCTCTTTAAAGGCATAGTCAACTTAGTGTATGTAAACTTCTGTTCCACTGGAATTGTGAAACAATGGTTTGCGTCATGCACTAAGTCCTAACCGACTTGCCAAAACTATAGTTTGTTAACAAGAAATTTGTGGAGTGGTTGAAAAACGAGGTTTAATGACTCCAACCTAAGTGTATGTAAACTTCCGACTTCAACTGTATGTACATGCCTTTAAAAACCTAAGAGAAGGACCTCAATGTAAATCAGCTATAATGCATGTAGTATGCAATAGTTACTTGAAATATACAGTGCCTTGCGAAAGTATTCGGCCTCCTTGAACTTTGCGACCTTTTGCCACATTTCAGGCTTCAAACATAAAGATATAAAACTGTATTTTTTTTGTGAAGAATCAACAACAAGTGGGACACAATCATGAAGTGGAACAACATTTATTGGATATTTCAAACTTTTTTAACAAATCAAAAAGTGAAAAATTGGGCGTGCAAAATTACTTTCAGTGCAGCAAACTCTCTCCAGAAGTTCAGTGAGGATCTCTGAATGATCCAATGTTGACCTAAATGACTAATGATGATAAATACAATCCACCTGTGTGTAATCAAGTCTCCGTATAAATGCACCTACACTGTGATAGTCTCAGAGGTCCGTTAAAAGCGCACAGAGCATCATGAAGAACAAGGAACACACCAGGCAGGTCCGAGATACTGTTGTGAAGAAGTTTAAAGCCGGATTTGGATACAAAAAGATTTCCCAAGCTTTAAACATCCCAAGGAGCACTATTGAAATGGAAGGAGTATCAGACCACTGCAAATCTACCAAGACCTGGCCGTCCCTCTAAACTTTCAGCTCATACAAGGAGAAGACTGATCAGAGATGCAGCCAAGAGGCCCATGATCACTCTGGATGAACTGCAGAGATCTACAGCTGAGGTGGGAGACTCTGTCCATAGGACAACAATCAGTCGTATATTGCACAAATCTGGCCTTTATGGAAGAGTGGCAAGAAGAAAGCCATTTCTTAAAGATATCCATAAAAAGTGTTGTTTAAAGTTTGCCACAAGCCACCTGGGAGACACACCAAACATGTGGAAGAAGGTGCTCTGGTCAGATGAAACCAAAATTGAACTTTTTGGCAACAATGCAAAACGTTATGTTTGGCGTAAAAGCAACACAGCTCATCACCCTGACCACACCATCCCCACTGTCAAACATGGTGGTGGCAGCATCATGGTTTGGGCCTGCTTTTCTTCAGCAGGGACAGGGAAGATGGTTAAAATTGATGTGAAGATGGATGGAGCCAAATACAGAACCATTCTGGAAGAAAACCTGATGGAGTCTGCAAAAGACTTGAGACTGGGACGGAGATTTGTCTTCCAACAAGACAATGATCCAAAACATAAAGCAAAATCTACAATGGAATGGTTCAAAAATAAACATATCCAGGTGTTAGAATGGCCAAGTCAAAGTCCAGACCTGAATCCAATCGAGAATCTGTGGAAAGAACTGAAAACTGCTGTTCACAAATGCTCTCCATCCAACCTCACTGAGCTCGAGCTGTTTTGCAAGGAGGAATGGGAAAAAATGTCGGTCTCTCGATGTGCAAAACTGATAGACACATATGTAATCACAGCAAAAGGTGGCGCTACAAAGTATTAACTTAAGGGGGCTGAATAATTTTGCACGCCCAATTTTTCAGTTTTTGATTTGTTAAAAAAGTTTGAAATATCCAATAAATGTCGTTCCACTTCATGATTGTGTCCCACTTGTTGTTGATTCTTCACAAAAAAATACAGTTTTATATCTTTATGTTTGAAGCCTGAAATGTGGCAAAAGGTTGCAAAGTTCAAGGGGGCCGAATACTTTCGCAAGGCACTGTATAAATGAAGTTTAATTTTAAGTTCACATTAAACTAGTTTTTTTTGTCCTTTGTTCCCCAGCTGTGTCAAACCATGTTATTTCTCTTTTCTCTCCTTTAATAAATACCATACCACATTTTCAGATTGGTTTCATTAGGTTGTGTGGATGAGAATGGAGATGACAATATTTGATCAGATATAAATAATGAATTTGTATGAATGGTTGAAAAGTGTTTTTGTATTTTACCACAATGCGTTGTGCATTATAAATGCAAATAGCCTTGGCTGCATTTATAATAATGTCTGCCACTGCACTCTCCCCAACATGTAGCAATATCTATTTAACTAAAAAAAGAAGTTTTACTATCTGAATTCTTTGTCGTATTTTTTTGTAAATAGATATGGCTGCTCTACGTGCAGACAAGAATACACCTAGCCCAAACCGCTGCATGATGGCGGTACTTTTCCCTTTACGTCGTTTGTAACATGACACACGACGTAAAATAAATAATACCGCCATCCTGTGGCCGGTTGGGCCTGAATACACCCTGGTACTTTGCCAGTGTCAAACTATACCACATTTGAAGGGCTGTTGCAGTCTCATATTTACGGTAATACCTTATGAGTTGAACGGAAGTGCGATTACATACGAATATCCCACTTCCAACATTGCTGCTATTTATCAACAACATTGTTTGCGCGACTCGTTCTCTTACACATACCAAATTGGGCCATTTGCCATAGTGTTAGAACTATAAATAAACGGATTGTTTCTTACACATTGGCTAGTTAGAGAATTGTAATTCTATTTACTTAATCACAGAGAATCCTGGGTTGGACAAGATGGCCAGCTGCAATTTTCAGGCGCAGTTGGTATCCATTCTTGAGGTATTGGCTAAAGCAGCTGTAGCAGAAATAAGCAATCGTGTAGATGATAGCTGTGCTGTTATACGTTTGGAAATGACCCAAAGCCAGCGTGATATTGATGTACTGAAAAAGAAGTGTCAAATGATGGAGAGCGAGCTGAAGAAGACACGAGGACGAGTCAGGAGAAAAGGTAGTACTTCACGGTAATTTGATTGCATCTTGAACAAATGAATAAAAACACAAATGTGTGAATAATCCTAATTATTGACTGAATACAATTATTTTCCAGGTTTTTACCCCATGTTATCAGAGAGATCTTCATATCCAGTCAAGATTGTTTTGAACAAGCAGAGGAGTAACTCACAGTGGGGAGAAGACAATATGGCAGTTGAAGAGGACTCTCATCTCCATGTGTGATACGTCACCTTTTAGAGTTATAGAGACCTGACCTTTTGGATCAATTCTGTTATTGGAATATCAGGAGAATTTACCGCCTTCGTGTGATTCATGAGTATAAAAAGTGTTAGATATGGTGTGCGCCCAGAGTAATAACCTCAGTCCCTGTTACAGCCTACAGATGTGGAGCAGAGAGTGGAGACTGAACCCATACTGATCAAAGATGAGGAGACCGCAGAGGACGTGTGGAAGACTGACCCTCAGGAAGAGCTCAGGATTACTGGAGAGGGTGGGTGTGACCATAAGGGGTACTACTCTGTCTGTCTATGGAAGACTGTGTGGGTGTGGTGGTATGCACGTTACAAATTGCTACATTGCTGTCGGGTGTTTTATGTTCTGGCATATGGAGGGAATGTACGCACACAGTCCGTTCAAAAGCAGTCGTATTTTGCAACTGTTAAGGGTCTTTTATAATGTTTAATTTCTGTTCTTCCTGAAATCTTTAGAGTCTGGTTCCAAGCCTGGGAAACCACCATCCTTTGAGCAACGACACTGTGATGAGGACTTCATCACACAACCCAATATATCTCCCAGAGACTCCGTGGAACATTACCCCAATTCTGATCGTCCAGAGGAACCAGGAACACCCCGGCTCTCATCTACAAAGGTGTTCAGCACAGAGCAGCACCGGCCAGACGAGGACTCACTAGACCTAGTGATGGTGAAAGATGAGAAAGAGGAGGAGCTGGATCAGACCACAACCCTGGCAGGACCTGACCAGTTTGTCATGGATGACAATGATGGGCAGCTGTGGACCTCTGTGGGTCCAGGCAGAAACACTGACCCTGATGGCCACCCAGATTTCTCCTTTCATTCCACAGAAGAGTACTCTCAGAATATCTCAATTTTCCCATCTCATAGTGGGCTGCCATCCATTCCTACGATGACCAATGAAGTGGGGCCACCGCTTCACTCTTCTATATGGAAACCACATGCTAATATGTTCAGTGCAGCAAAACACATTAAAAGACATATCAGGACATCGGCTGATGAGAATAGACAACAGATGCCAGAGGGACAGAGTAGCGAGACGCTGAACTCAAATAATGTAGGTAATAGTTTAGCTCTACAGTCAAGGCAGCATCAATACAGGGCTTCAGAAGCAACAGTGAGATTGAGTGAGTGCATGACAGGGTCAAACATGGCCACCACCTCCACCTTCTCTGGATACAGCCTGAGTCACAGTAGTTTTAACATGGTGAAGAGAATGAGGACTCAGTGGAGGTCGGGCGGCACCACCGAGAGGCGTTTCAGCTGCACCTTTTGTGGGAAGAGCTTCCAGCGTCTCTGCCAGCTCAAAGTACATCTCCGGAGTCACACCGGAGAGAAACCGTACACCTGTGATCAGTGTGGCAGGAGTTTTACCCAGCAGTGCAACCTGATCAGACATGCTATGGTCCACAGCGGGGAGAAGCCCTACGAGTGCACACAGTGTGGGAAGTGCTTCACCCGGCGCTCCAAAATGACATCACATCAGAGAACTCACATAGGAGAGAGTCCAGTGTCTCAATACGTGATACCTGCATACCCTGGGGATCCACACACAAGTTTAATGTAGTCTCAGAACAAATAGGAACATAATTTTTGTTTTTCTGTAACTCTTTCTACATGGGAATGTGGTGCAGAAGGTATTTTGACAAGCTTTTCCTCCAAATTGATTTGTGCTTTTCTTGTTTGATTGTTGAAGGCTTGATTTTGAGAGTCAATCTGTCTTTTAGATCAATAATACTAATACATGAGACCTATATGTACAGCTTTTCAATGACCCAAAATTGCTTTACAATTGTTGAAAAAAATGATCACAAGACGGCACCAGACTAACAGCAGGAGAAACAAAGAGAATGGGGAGGGGCTTAAAGTAAGGACGAGTGTGTGTAGGTGCTTTTTTTTCAATTAGATTTTCTCAACTCCTGCGTCTTTTCTTCCTAGTCCTCTCTCGCCTCCTTTGGAAAAAAGGTCAAAATAATGGAGGAGAGGGGGTGAGGAGAGTGGTGTGGAAGAAAATGTGCTTTTATGGAATGAGATGGTCCTTATCCATCAGGCAAAGGACGTTTACCGGGGTGGATCCCAAAATATATGTGTAAAGCGATTTTTTTTCAAATTAAGTTAGTTTTGCAATACACTTTATACATAAAAGGTTAAGTAGCATATTGTTTTTAAATGTGTGCATGCTTTTCCCCAACGACAATACAACAGCTGATTCAAAGGGTGTGTGGAAGAAATGTTAAAACTCTTCTGTGCTAGGATACACTTGTGCTTCCTCGTCAAAAGGGGGGCTATCAAGAAGGGGAAGACGTCTTAGTTTGCCTAATAACGAATAGAGTACCACAGTATGAGTCATAATACCCATAAAACCTAGCAGTCAAACTAACATGGTTTCTATTGTTATTCCACCATAAATTGTTCCCATTGGGGATTTTAGAAATACTTCAAATAAGGGCTGCGTTTTATGTAGGCTTACCCTGACATGACATTTTGATAACCATGTAAATATCTCAATTAAGTATTTACCCCCCCAAAATGTAATGCTAATTAGCTGCTAATGTGGCTATCATAAGAACTACAAATGCCATGATGATCTAGACGAGACTGTCGAGGCAAAGGTAAGAATCTCTGGATTAACTATCTGTTAGCTAAATGTAGTAATGAATAAACTCGCAAAATGCTTTTCAATTGACAGTTCCGTGAACTGTCTTGTGCAAGTTGTAAATTGACACTACCTGTTAGCAAAGGCGTCAGTTAGAGATGACATGCAGGAGCTTGCAGGGATTTGTAGTTTTGCATAATGCCTACGTTGACGCTAATTAGCATTTTCGAATCTGAGTAAATAGAGTCGAATATATTGATTAAAGTTACCTTGTCCGAGAGATTTACATGGTTATCAAAACATTAAGATAATCCATCCACCTGTTAGGGTTAGGTAGCATATCAAGAAGCTGATTAAACAGCATGATCATTACAGAGGTGCACTTTGTGCTGAGGACAAAAAAAGGCCACTCTGAAATATGCAGTTTTGTCATACAACACAATGCCACAAATGTCTCAAGTTTTGAGGGAGCGTGCAATTGGCATGCTGACTGCAGAAATGTCTACCAGAGCTGTTTCCAGATAATTTAATATTAATTTCTCTACCATAAGCAGCCTCCAAAGTCTCAATACATGGTACCCGCATACCCTGGGGATCCACACACAAGTTTAATGTCGTCTCAGACCAGATGGAACAAAGTTAATAATTGGATAATTTTTTGGATAACATTTTCTATGGGAAAGTTGGTACATAAGGTATTTTGAGACATTTTGACTAGATTTTCCTCCGAATTCATTTGTGAAATGTTTTTCATGTTTGACTGTTAAGGGCTCCTCATTTCTATTTTATTTCAATAACCTATTTAAAAAAAACATTTCTCATTTACAATGTGACTCTAAAATGACACAATACATTATTTACTATGAATTTATATTGGGCACAACATAATCCGAAACACAACCAAAACAAACTGCAAATGCATCCAACAAGTTTGTAGAGTCACAAGCTTGATTTAGTCATTGCGTGCTAGGAATATGGGACCAAATACTAAACATTTGACTAAATGTAATACACTACAGTTGAAGTCAGAAGTTTACATAGACCTTAGCCAAATACATTTAAACTCAGTTTTTCACAATTCCTGACATTTAATCCGAGTAAAAATTCCCTGTCTTAGGTCAGTTAGGATCACCACTTTATTTTAAGAATGTGAAATGTCAGAATAATAGTAGAGAGAATTATTTATTTCAGCTTTTATTTCTTTCATCACATTCCTAGTGGGTCAGAAGTTCACATACACTCAATTAGTATTTGGTAGCCTTGCCTTTAAACTGTTTAACTTGGGTCAAACATTTCAGGTAATCTTCCACAAGCTTCCCACAATAAGTTGGGTGAATTTTGGCCCATTCCTCCTGACAGAGCTGGTGTAACTTAGTCAGGTTTGTAGGCCTCCTTGCTCGCACACACTTTTTCAGTTCTGACCACACATTTTCTAAAGGTTTGAGGTCAGGGCTTTGTGATGGCCAATCCAATACCTTGACTTTGTTGTCCTTAAGCCATTTTGCCACAACTTTGGAAGTATGCTTGGGGTCATTGTCCATCTGGAAGACCAATTTGAGAACAAGCTTTAACTTCCTGACTGATGTCTTGAGATGTTGCTTCAATATATCCAGATAATTTCCCTCATGAAGCCATCTATTTTGTGAAGTGCACCAGTCCCTCCTGCAGCAAAGCACCCCAACAACATGATGCTGCCACCCCCGTGCTTCACAGTTGGGATGGTGTTCTTTGGCTTGCAAGCCTCCCCCTTTTTCCTCCAAACATAACAATGGTCATTATGGCCAAACAGTTCTATTTTTGTTTCATCAGACCAGAGGACATTTCTCCAAAGCCTTTCAGGTTATGTCGATATAGGACTCGTTTTACTGTGGATATAGTAAATTATGACAAGCATACCCATAACATGATGCAGCCACCACCATGCTTGAAAATATGAAGTGGTACTCAGTGATGTGTTGTTGGATTTGCCCCAAACGCTTTGTATTCAGGACATAAAGTTAATTTCTTTGCCACATTTTTTGCAGTTTTACTATAGTTCCTTATTGCAAACAGGATGTGTGTTTTGGGATATTTTTATTCTGTACAAGCATCCTTCATTTCCAGCAGAAGCATACCACCCTGCATCGGACACTAAATGCTGCTGGAAGTGGTGATGGAGGGCCAGTAGGAGGCACCCTTTCCTCTGGTCTGAAAAAAATATCCCAATTGACCAGGGCAGTGATTGGGGACATTGCCCTGTGTAGGGTGCCATCTTTCGGATGGGATGTTAAATGGGTGTCCTGACTCTGTGGTCACTAAAGAGCCCATGGCACTTATCGTAAGAATGGGGTTGTTAACCCCGGTGTCCAGGCTAAAATCCCAATCTTGCCCTCATACGGTCACCTAATCAAACCGAGCTTACAATTGACTCCTTCATCCGATCCCCTGTAACTATTCCCCAGGTGTACAGGTGCTGTAAATGAGAATGGGTTCTCAGTCCACCAAAAGAAGACCACCAAATACTCTTGAAATCTCATCCCTAACTACAACATTTTCAGACAAGATAGAAAGGCCAAAGGGGGTGGTGTTGCAATCTACTGCAGAGAGAGCCTGCAGAGTTCTGTCCTACTATCCAGGTCTGTACCCAAACTATTTGAACTTCTACTTTTAGAAATCCACCTCTCTAAAAACAAGTATCTCACTGTTGCCTGCTATAGACCACCCTCTGCCCCCAGCTGTGCTCTGGACACCATATGTGAACTGATTGCCCCCCATCTATCTTCAGAGCTCGTGCTGCTAGGTGACCTAAACTGGAACGTGCTTAACACCCCAGCCATCCTACAATCTAAGCTTGATGCCCTCAATCTGACACAAATTATCAATGAACCTACCAGGTACCACCCCAAAGCCTTAAACACGGGCACCCTCATAGATATCATCCTAACCAAATTGCCCTCTTAATACACCTCTGCTGTTTTCAACCAAGATCTCAGCAATCACTGCCTCATTGCCTGCATCCGTAATGGGTTAGTGGTCAAATTACCTCCACTCATCACTGTCAAACACTTCAGCGAGCAGGCCTTTCTAATAGACCTGGCCTGGGTATCCTGGAAGGATATTGACCTCATCCTGTCAGTAGAGGATGCCTGTTTTTTTTTTATGCCTTCCTCACCATCTTAAATAAGCACGCCCCATTCAAGACATTTAGAACCAGAAACAGATATAGCCATTGGTTCTCTCCAGACCTGACTGCCCTTAACCAACACAGAAACATCCTATGGCGTTCTGCATTAGCATTGAACAGCCCCCGTGATATGCAACTTTTCAGGGAAGTTAGAAACCAATATACACAGGCAGTTAGAAAAGCCAAGGCGAGCTTTTTCAAGCCAAAATTTGCTTCCTGCAACACAAACTCAAAACTAAATGCATGCTCTTCAACTGATCGCTGCCTGCACCTGCCCGCCCGTCCAGCATCACTACTCTGGACAGTTCTGACTTAGAATATGTTGACAACTACAAATACCTACGTGTCTGGTTAGACTGTAAACTCTCCTTCCAGACCCACATCAAACATCTCCAATCCAAAGTTAAATCTAGAATTGGCTTCCTATTTCGCAACAAAGCATCCTTCACTCATGCTGCCAAACATACCCTTGTAAAACTGACCATCCTACTGATCCTCGACTTCGGCGATGTCATTTACAAAATAGCCTCCAATACCCTACTCAATAAATTGGATGCAGTCTATCACAGTTTCTCCGTTTTGTCACCAATGCCCCATCTACTACACACCACTGCGACCTGTAAACTCTCGTTGGCTGGCCCTCGCTTCATACTCCTCGCCAAACCCCCTGGCTCCAGGTCATCTACAAGACCCTGCTAGGTAAAGTCCCCCTTTATCTCAGCTCGCTGGTCACCATAGCAGCACCCACCTGTAGCACGCGTTCCAGCAGGTACTGTATGTCACCCCCAAAACCAATTATTTCTTTGGCCACTTCTCCTTCCAGTTCTCTGCTGCCAATGACTGGAACGAACTACAAAAATCTTTGAAACTGGAAACACTTATCTCCCTCACTAGCTTTAAGCACCAACTGTCAGAGCAGCTCACAGATTACTGCACCTGTACATAGCCCACCTATAATTTAGCCCAAACAACTACCTCTTCCCCTACTGTATTTATTTTGCTCCTTTGCACCCCATTATTTATTTTTCTACTTTGCACAGTCTTCCACTGCAAATCTACCATTCCAGTGTATTACTTGCCGTATTGTATTTACTTCGCCCCCATGGCCTTTTTTGCCTTTACCTCCCAAATCTCACCTCATTTGCTCACATTGTATATAGACTTATTTTTCTACTGTATTATTGACTGCATGTTTGTTTTACACCATGTGTAACTGTGTTGTTGTGTCGAACTGCTTTGCTTTATCTTTGCCAGGTCGCAATTGTAAATGAGAACTTGTTCTCAACTTGCCTACCTGGTTAAGTAAAGGTGAAATTTAAAAAATAGTCAACTTACCTAGTAAAGTAAAGGTTAAATAGAAAATGTACTCTGTCATTTAGGTTAGTATTGTGGAGTAACTACAATCAGTGGGGTAAAGTACTTATGCAGAAATACTTTTGAGTACCACTTAAGTAGTTTTTTTGGGGAATCTTTACTATTTATATTTTTGACAACTTTTTACTTCACTACATTCCTCAAGAAAATAATGTACTTTTTACTACATACGTTTTCTCTGACACCCGAAAGTACTTGTTACATTTTGAATGCTTAGCAGGACAGGAAAATGGTCCAAATCCCTACTGCGTCTGATCTGACTCACTAAACACAAACACTTCATTTATAAGTTGTCTGAATGTTGGAGTGTGCCCCTGGCTAAAAAAACAAGAACATTGTGCCATCTGGTTTGCTTAATGTAAAGAATTTGAAATTATTTATACTTTCGATACTTAAGTATATTTATTACCAAATACTTGTAGTATTTTACTTGTTGACTTTCACTTTTACTTGAGTCATTTTCTATTAAGGTATGTTTACTTTGACTCAAGGTTGACAATTAGGTACTTTTTCCACCACTGACTACAATGTTATGCTGTCCTCTGTTTCTCCGATCACAGCCATTAAACTATACAGTGGGGCAAAAAAGTATTTAGTCAGCCACCAATTGTGCAAGTTCTCCCACTTAAAAATATTTATTTTCCACCATAATTTGCAAATAAATTCATAAAAAATCCTACAATGTGATTTTCTAGATTTTTTTTCTCTCATATTGTCTGTCATAGTTGAAGTGTACCTATAATGAAAATTACAGGCCTCTCATCTTTTTACGTGGGAGAACTTGCACAATTGGTGGCTGACTAAATACTTTTTTGCCCCACTGTAACTGTTTTTAAGTCACCATTGGCCTCATGGTGAAATCCCTGTGCTGTTTCCTTCCTCTTGCAACTGAGTTAGGAAGGCCACCTGTGTCTTTGTAGTGACTGGGTGTATTGATACACCATCCAAAGTGTAAGTATTAACTTCACCATGCTCAAAGGGATATTCAATGTTTTTATTTATTTATTTCACCTTTATTTAACCAGGTAGGCTAGTTGAGAACAAGTTCTCATTTACAACTGCGACCTGGCCAGGATAAAGCTAAGCAGTTAGACGCATACAACAACACAGAGTTACACATGGAATAAACAAACATACAGTCAATAATACAATAGAAAAAGTCTATATACAGTGTTAGCAAATGAGGTAGGATGAGGGAGGTAAGACAATAAATAGGCCATAGTGGCGAAACAATTACATTAAAACATTTAAACACTGGAGTGCTAGATGTGCAGAAGATGAATGTGCAAGTAGAGATACTGGGGTGCAAAGGAGCAAAATAAATAACAGTATGGGGATGAGGTAGTTGGATGGGCTATGTACAGGTGCAGTCTGCTTTTAGAATGATTTTATTTTACCCATCTACCAATAGGGGCCTTTCTTTGTGAGGCATTGGAAAACTTCCCTGGTCTTATGATTGAATTTGTGTTTGAAATTCACTGCTCGACTGATGCACCTTACAGATAATTGTAAGTGTGGGGTACAGAGATGAGGTAGTCATTCAAAAATCATGTTAAAACACTATTATTGCACAGAGTGAGTCCATGCAACTTATGTGACTCAAGCAAATGTTTACTTCTGAACTTATTTAGGCTTGCCATAAGAGAATTCAGCTTTTCATTTTGAATTAATTAGTAAAAATGTCTAAAAACATCATTCGACTTTGACAATATGGGGTATTGTGTGTATGCCAGTGATACAAAATCCAAATGTAATCAATTTTAAATGCAGGCTGTCACATAGCATCATGTGGAAAATGTCAAGGGCTGTGAATACTTTCTGAAGGCCTATTATGCATTAATAACCAAGTGTGCCACCTGAATATTTTTTGTCTTCTAGATATGGCTACCTTTCACTGTATATGCAAATTAGAATATACCCTGTTATTTGCTGGCCAGTGCTAATTCATAACATTTTTGAAAGGCTGTTGCACTCTGATATTTACGGTAATAAATAAACTTAACAAGATGAACTGAAGAGCGATGACAGGGGCTTCAAGACTTCACAGCAGAAACACTACAAGGACTATTGTCGCTAGGAAATGTCCCGCCCTAACAGGAGTCGTTCAAGCCTGTGTAGGGACCTGATAAGAACTTTTTTTTCTTCTTTTTTTTAAAACAGAAAAGCAGGTTGATGTTTTTTAAATTTATATTTTACTTACATATTTCAATTTTTGTGATCTTTATTATTCACCCGCACAGTAGGTGGCGGAATGCACATCACATTGTTGCGAACGCCATTATACCACAGAAGAAGAAGAACAATTGCGCGTATCTCCCGCTTCACTACATTGTTGTCATTTATCAACATATACGGCTTGTTTTTTGCACGTTATCTTGGAAATTGAATCGTATTTACTTCACACAAGAAATACGCATCTGTAATTTGGGCAGGACAAGATGGCGAGCTGCAATTTTCAGGCGCAGTTGGTATCGGTTATGGAGGTATTGGCTAAAGCAGCAGTAGCAGAAATAAACAAACGTGTAGATGATAGCTGTGCTGTTATACGTTTGGAAATGACCCAAAGCCAGCGAGATATTGATGTACTGAAAAGGAAGTGGCAAATGATGGAGAGCGAGCTGGAGAAGACGCGCAGACGAAAAGGTACTGTTAGTTGATGTGTTAATTTTTATTGTAAATGTATAGCCTGGAACGTCTGAATTATACTGGATTCAACGTCCGGCATAAATGAGCGTTTGGATCAGGAAAGTTGACTCACGATCTCTACCAATCAGAATGTAAAAAATAGTTTAATTTACTTTACCGGTTGGGCCGTTGGCATGTAGGAATATGTGTGAGCCACAGGAAAGTATAATAAAATAAACTTTTCAAAGTGCTTGTAGTTTATTAATATTTCTATCACCTGAAGCATGCACACAATTTGAAAATACATGCACACCACCATGCATACTTGCCTAGCTCCGTAATGGTTTTGTGCATGCTTCAGGTTATAGAAAAAGTCAGTTAATACTAAGAACAAATTATTATTTTACAATGATGACCAAACCCTCCCCTAAACCAGGATGACGCTGGGCCAATTGTGCTTTGCCCTATGTGACTCCCGATCACAACCATTTGTGATACAGCCCGGGATTGAACCAGGGTCTGTAGTGATGCTGCTCCACTCGAGAGCACTTTGAAAGGTTGATTTAATTATACTTTCCTGTGGATATTGTCTCACAATCAAATTGTATTTGTCACATGCGCCGAATACAACAGGTGTAACGTAAACTCTTACATCGCCTTGGTCCGTAAAATTGCCCTTACTTTAGCGCCCCAAAAACGTAATACTTCCAGATCAACTGTAATGTCAATACCATTGTAAAGCACAATTTCTCCCCTTTCCAACAGAATCAATTACATGACCTAAACGCTTCCCTTTTCTGCATAATTCAAGCAGGCAAGCCCCGTCGGGTCCCGTCGAGCCCCGTCGGGTCTTTTTAAAAACGGCGGGTGGGGAAGCGAAACTAATGCGTGATAGTGAGAAGGAGAGATGTTGTGTGGGAAAATTGCTTTTTTCCCACTCGATCTGTCAAACTTATCACCTTATCGCCTCTAAAATGTAAATAAAACACTATAAAGAGTTTATATAATGTGTCATTACATACCTATTTGAAGGTTTGTGTCGAATTTGAATCGGGTTTTTAGGGTGGTGCTAAAGTGATCTTAGACATGAACAATTGTACACCTCCAAAAGTCTGGTTCATCCATGGGAGCAATTTCCAAACGCCTGTAAGTGCAAGTATAAACACCATGGGACCATGCAGTCGTCATACTTCTCAGGAAGGAGACTCATTGTGTCTCCTAGAGATGAATGTACTTTGGTGTGAAAAGTGCAATTCAATCCCAGAACAACAGCAAAGGACCTTGTGAAGATGCTGGAGGAAAAGGGTACAAAAGTATCTATATCCACAGTGAAAACGAGTCCTATATCGACATAACCTGAAAGGCCACTCAGCATGGAGAAGCCACTGCTCCATAACCGCCATTAAAAAAAGCCAGACTATGGATTTGCAACCGCACATGGGGACAAAGTTCGTACTTTCTGGAGAAATGTCCTCTGGTCTGATGAAACAAAAATAGAACTGTTTGGCCATAATGACCATCGTTGTGTTTGGAGGGAAAAGGGGGAGGCTTGTGCGGGTGCTTTGTTGCAGGAGGGACTGGTGCACTTCACAAAATAGATGGCATCATGAGGATGGGAAATTATGTGGATTTATTGAAGCAACATCTCAAGACATCAGTCAGGAAGTTAAAGCTTGGTCGCAAATGGGTCTTCCAAATGGACAATGACCCCAAGCATACTTCCAAAGTTGTGGCAAAAGGGCTTAAGGACAGCAAAGTCAAGGTATTGGAGTGGCCATCACAAATACCTGATCTCAATCCCAAAGAAAATGTGTGGGCAGAACTGAAAAGGCGTGTGCGAGCAAGGAGGCCGACAAACCTGACTCAGTTACACCAGCTCTGTCAAGAGGAATAGGCCATAATTCACCCATCTTGTTGTGGAAGGCTACCCAAAACATTTGACCCATATTAAACCATTTAAAGGCAATGCTACCAAATACTAATTAAGTGTATGTAAACTTCTGACCCACTGAGAATGGGATGAAATAAAAGCTGAAATTAATCATTCTCTCTACTATTATTCGGACATTTCACATTCTTAAAATAAAGTGGTGATCCTAACTGACCTAAGACAGGGAATTTTTACTAGGATTAAATGTCAGGAATTGTGAAAAACTGAGTTTACATAGACCTTAGCCAAATACATTTAAACTTCTGACTTCAACTGTATGTACATGCAGGTAGGGGGAAAAGTGACTTGGCAATCAGGATAAATAATACAGAGTAGTAGCGGCGTATGTGAAGTGTGTGTTTTGTGAGCTTATGTAGTGTATGTGTGTGTTGGAGTGTGAGTGTGGATAGAGCTGGTGCAAGAGAGTCAGTGCAAGTAGTCAGGGATGCCATTTGATGAACTATTCAGCAATCTTATGGCTTGGTGGGTAGAAGCTGTTCAGGAGCCTTTTGTTCCCAGACTTGGCACTCCGGTACCGCTTGCCGTACCGCTTTTCCTACCAGCTCAAGGATCAATGACAACTGGTTAAGTAAGTTAAAATATGATTTTATTCAACATTCTGGCTTGTGAGGTCGTGAGAGAACTTTCCTGATCCTGACGCTCATTTATGCCCGATATAGAATTCAAGGAAATTTTACGTCGCATCTCCAGACTAGTAAATTGATAGTATATGCAAAACCCAAATGTGTGAATAGCCTAATATTTAATATTTGACTGAAAACCATTATTTTCCAGGTTTTTACCCCGTGGCTTCAGAGAGATCTTCATATCCAGTCAAGATTGTTTTGAAAAAACAGAGGAGTAACTCACAGTGCAGAGACGAAGAGCTGGCTGTTGAAGAGGACTCTCAACCCCAGGTATGATACATCACCTTTAACAATTACAGAGACCTGACATCTTGATCAATTCTGATATTGGATTATCAGGAGATTTTTGCGCTTTTGTGTGATTCATGAGTATGAAAAGGGTTAGATATGCTGTTTGTCCAGAGTAATAACCTCAGTCCCTGTTACAGCCTACAGATGTGGAGCAGAGAGTGGAGACTGAACCCATACTGATCAAAGATGAGGAGACAGCAGAGGACGTGTGGAAGACTGACCCTCAGGAAGAGCTCAGGATTACTGGAGAGGGTGGGTGTGACCATAAGGGGTACTGCTCTGTCTGTCTATGGAAGAATGTGTGGGTGTGGTAGTATGCACATTCCAAATTGCTACATTGGTGTTGGGTGCTTCATGTTCTGGCATATGGAGGGAATGTACGCACACAGTCAGTTCTAAAGCAGTCATGTTTTGCAACTGTTAAGGGTCTTTTGTAATGTTTAATTTCTGTTGATCCCCAAATCATTAGAGTCTGGTTCCAAGCCTGTGAAACCACCATCCTTTGAGCAACGGCACTGTGATGAGGACTTCATCACACAACCCAATATATCTCCCAGGGACTCAGTGGAACATTACCCCAATTCTGATCGTCCAGAGGAACCAGGCACACCCCAGCTCGCATCTACAGAGGTGTTCAGCACAGAGCAGCACCGGCCGGACGAGGACTCACTAGACCTAGTGATGGTGAAAGAGGAGGAGCTGGATCAGACCATGACCCTGGCAGGACCTGACCAGTTTGTCATGGATGAGACTGATGGGCAGCTGTGGACCTCTGTGGATCCAGGCAGAGACACTGACCCTGATGGTCACCCAGATTTCTCCTTTCATTCCACAGAAGAGTACTCTCAGAATATCTCAATGGTCCCATCTCATAGTGGGCTGCCATCTGTTCCTACTATGACAGATGATGTAGGGCCATCGCTTCACTCTTCTATATGGAAACCACATGCTAACATGTTCAGTGCAGCAAAACACATGACAAGACATGTCAGGACATTGGCTGATGAGACTAGACAACAGATGCCAGAGGGACAGAGCAGTGAGATGCTGAACTCAAGTAATGAAGGAAATAGTTTAGCTCTACAGCCAAGACTGCATCAATACAGGGCTTCAGAAGCAACAGTGAGATTGAGTGAGTGCATGACAGGGTCAAACATGGCCACCACCTCCACCTTCTCTGGATACAGCCTGAGTCACAGTAGTTTTAACATGGTGAAGAGAATGAGGAGTCAGTGGAGATCAGGCGGCACCACCGAGAGGCGATTCAGCTGCACCTTCTGTGGGAAGAGCTTCCAGCGTCTCTGCCAGCTCAAAGAACACCTCCGAAGTCACACCGGAGAGAAACCGTACACCTGTGAACAGTGTGGCAGGAGTTTTACCAAGCAGTGCAACCTGATCAGACATGCTATGGTCCACAGTGGGGAGAAACCGTATGAGTGCGCACAGTGTGGGAAATGCTTCACCCGGCGCTCCAAAATGACGTCACATCAGAGAACTCACATAGCAGAGAATGCAGTGTCTCAATACATGGTACCCGCATACCCTGGGGATCCACACACAAGTTTAATGTAGTCTCAGAACAGATGGAACAAATATAAACTTAATTGCATTGTTTTTCGCTAACACTTTCTATGTGAAATTGTGGTACAGAAGGTATTTTGAGACGTTTTGACAAGTTTTTCCTACGAATTGATATGTGAATATGTTTTCATGTTTGACTGATGGCTCATCACTTTCATTATAACAACTTATTTACAACTGGTAACAATGTGTGTTTGTACCACAAAATCATAAAAACAACATTATATAATAAATAATCATATTGATTTCATGAGTCAATCTGCACTTTTAGATAAATGATAATACATGGGACAATTATATAGCGCTTCTCAATGACCCAAAGTCGATTTAGAATTGTAGAAACTTTAAAAAAACTGACCACTACAAGATAACACCAGCAGGGAGAAACTTTAAAAAATGAAAAGAATGGGGAGGGCCTTAAAGTAGGGAAAATAGTGTGATGTGTCCTCAGTCCTCGTCTCTTTTTGAAAAAGGTCCAAGGTAATGGAGGAGTAGCGACGAGGAGAGTGATGGACATAAATGTGCTTGTATTTAATGAGACAGTCCTTGTCCACTTGAGCATCATCAGGGAAGGACGGTTACAGGGATGGATCCCAAAATAAATGAGTAAAGTGATAATTTGTTTAAGTTAGTTGTGCAAGACATTTTATAGATAAAAGGATAAATAGCATATCATTTTTAAAGGTGAACTGCACTCACTGATTGCGCTTGTGATACTTCCGGTGCTCATTACGAAATACAGCAGCCATTCCTGAAGGCCAAAATAGTTGTCTTTGTGGTTTAATGTGGATGTTTCTTTGCCCCTTCAATCACAACAAACAAACAGAGACAAGGGTGAGTAACAGTGAGTTAAGCTAGCTTTGATACAATTGAATGCATTCAACTGCAATGTGTATTTTTAGGGGTAATCAGAGAGGAGCGGGGGGCTGCCTTAATCGACATCCACGTCATCGGCACCTGTGGAACTGTCTTGCTCAGGGATAGGTTTACAGATTTTTAACATGTCAGCCCAAGGATTCGGTCCAGCAACCTTTTGGTGACTGGCCCAACACTCCTACCCACCAGGCTACCTGCCTGACTTAGAAGTTTTGAAGTTAACTTCTCTTGATCTCAAGATGATCTGCTAATTCAGTTCTATGTGTAGACTAAAGCCTGTGTTGATCTTGTGTTTAGCCAACCTGACAGCAGCTAGCTAGCTAGCACAGTTTCGAGATAGGCTAGCTGGGTGATATTTCTCTGTCAAATCAGTTACAGTGCATTCAGAAAGTATTCATATCCATTGACTTATTCCACACTTTGTGTTACAGCCTGAATTCAGAATGTAATATTTTAAAAAATTACACACTACCCCATAATGATAGTGATAACATATTTTTTTGCAAATGCATTGAAAATGAAATACAGTATTCACATCCCTGAGTCAATACATGTTAGAATCACCTTTGGCAGCGATTACAGCTGTGAGTCTTTCTGGGTCTTTAAGTCTTTAAGAGCTTTGCACCTAGATTGTACAATATTTGCACATTATTATTTTTAATTCTTCAAGCTCTGGCAAGTTGGTTGTTGAGCATTGCCAGACAGCTATTTTCAAGTCTTGCCATAGATTTTCAAGCAGATTGTAACCACTCATTAACATTTTAATGTTGTCTTGTAAGCAACTCCAGTGTATATTTGGCGTTGTGTTTTAGGTTATTGTTATTATATCCAGAACATAAAGTTTATTTCTTTGCCATATTTTTTGCAGTTTTACTTTAGTTCCTTATTGCAAACAGGATGTATGATTTGGATTTTTAAAATTCTGTACAGGCTTCCTTCTTTTAGCTCTGTCATTTAGGTTAGTATTGTGGAGTAATTACAATGTTAAGCTGTCCTCCATTTGATCCTATCAGTCTTTCAACTCTAACTGTTTTAAAGTCATCATTGGCCTTGCCATGAAATCCCTGAGCAGTTTTCTTCCTCTCTGGCAACTGAGTTAGGAAGTCTGGCTACTGAGGACGCCTTTATCTTTGTAGTGACTGGGTGTATTGATACACCATCCCAAAGTGTAATTAATGTCAAAGGGATATTCAATGTCTGCTTTTTTTTACCCATCTAAACTCAGCAAAAAAATAAACATCCCTTTTTCAGGACCCTGTCTTTCAAAGATAATTTGTCAAAATCCAAATAACTTCACAGATTTTCATTGTAAAGGGTTTAAACACTGTTTCCCATGCTTGTTCAATGGACCATAAACGATTAATGAACATGCACCTGTGGAACAGTCATTAAGACACTAACAGCGTACAGACGGTAGGCAATTAAGGTAACAGTTATGAACACTTAGGACACTAAAGAGGCCTTTCTACTGACTCTGAAAAACACCAAAAGAAAGATGCCCAGAGTCCCTGCTCATCTGCGTGAACGTGCCTTAGGCATGCTGCAAGGAGACATGAGGACTGCAGATTTGGCCAGGGCAATAAATTGCAATGGCTGTACTGTGAGATGCCTAAGACAGCGCTACAGGGAGATAGGACGGACAGTTGATCTTCCTCGCAGTGGCAGACCACGTGTGGCAACACCTACACAGGATCGGTACATCCGAACATCACACCTGCGGGACAGGTACAGGATGGTAACAACATCTGCCCGAGTTACACCAGGAACGCACAATCTCTCCATCAGTGCTCAGACTGTCCGCAATAGGCTGAGAGAGGCTGGACTGAGGACTTGTAGGCCTGTTGTAAGGCTGGTCCTCACCAGACATCACCGTGGCACAAACCCACCGTCCCTGGACCAGACAGGACTGGAAAAAAAGTGCTCTTCACTGACGAGTTGCGGTTTTGTCTCACCAGTGGTGATGGTCAGATTTGCATTTATGGTTGAAGGAATGAGCGTTACACCGAGGCCTGTACTCTGGAGCGGGATCGATTTGGAGGTGGAGGGTCCGTCATGGTCTGGGGCGGTGTGTCACAGCATAATCGACCTGAGCTTGTTGTCATTGCAGGCAATCTCAACGCTGTGCGTTACAGGGAAGACATCCTCCTCCCTCATGTGGTACCCTTCCTGCAGGCTCATCCTGACATGACTCTCCAGCATGACAATGCCACCAACCATACTGCTCGTTCTGTGCGTGATTTTCTGCAAGACAGGAATGTCAGTATTCTGCCATGGCCAGTGAAGAGCCCTGATCTCAATCCCATTGAGTACGTCTGGGACCTGTTGGATCGGAGGGTGAGGGCTAGGGCCATTCCCCCCAGAAATGTCCGGGAACTTGCAGGTGTCTTGGTGGAAGAGTGGGGAAACAACTCACAGAAAGAACTTGCAAATCTGGTGCACTCCATGAGGAGGAGATTCACTGCTGTACTTAATGCAGCTAAGTGGCCACACCAGATACTGACTGTTACTTTTGATTTTGACCCCCCTTTGTTCAGGGACACATTATTCCATTTCTGTTACCCACATGTCTGTGGAACTTGTTCAGTTTATGTCTCAGTTGTTGAATCTTATGTCTATACAAATATTTACCCATGTTAAGTTTGCTGAAAATAAAAGCAGTTGACAGTGAGAGGACGTTTCTTTTTTTGCTGAGTTTACTAATTGTTTCCTTTCTTTGAGGCATTGGAAAACCTCCCTGGTCTTTGTGGTTGAATTGGTTTGAAATGCAATGCTCGACTGAGGGACCATACAATTATCTGTATGTGTGGGGTATAGAGATGAGGTAGTCATTCAAAAATCATGTTACACTTATTGCACACCGAATGAGTCCATGCAACCTATGTGATTTGTTAGGCACATTTTTACTCCTGAACTTATTTATGCTTGCCATAACACAAGGGTTGAATACTTATTGACTGAAGACATTTCAGATTTTCATTTGTAAAAATGTCTAAAAACATAATTCCACTTTGACATTATGGGGTATTGTGTGTAGGCCAGTCACACAATATCTATTTAATCCATTTTAAATTCAGGGAAAATGTGGGGGGGAAAGTCAAGGGGTGGGCATTCTTTCTGCAGGCACTGTATGCCAAGATAGCAAGGAATACCAGTGTCTGGAATGTGTAATGAGAAACTAGTTCTACACCTTGCTACACTGACTTGCCTCGTTAAATAAAATGAAAAAGTAGCTTGTTACTTGAAGTTTTATCATTTCATGTATTTGTTAGTAGCCTACAGAGTAATATGAGAAGAGTGCAATTGCTGAATTTATGTAGATATCCTAAACAAAGTGTTTTGATAACTTGCAAGTGTAACAGTTCAATGTAGAATAAACCATCATTCACATAATACTGTAGAAGCAGTGAGTGTTCTTCTAATATAACAATGTTCAAATATTACACTGGTCTTTCATCTTCTATTGTCATTCACAGCTGTTAAAAATACTGTATCAGCATTTTGTCTGGTGTAACACAATTTTCTCATTTACACTTTGTAGAACATTTTGACACTAGAATTTATGTTTTTAACTCATATCATGCCACATAAGCCGTTTATAACTAGAGAAGTTGGTTCTAGAATCTATCCTCTTTAAATGTGTTCATGCATTTCTCCTCCGACATTAAAACTGCTGATTCAAAGGGGGTGTGGCAGATATCAAAACTCTTGAGAAGGGCCCAATTGCGGCCTGAAATTCGTGGCATTCCTGCATCTGCAGGAACCTTTCTTTATACTGCAAGTTAGCTTGCACATGGTGCCCCCTCATCCTCCCACCTGCTGTGCTAGCGATAGTCGGGGGAGACACCGGTAGACAGTGTTCTTCGCCGGCGCCTCTCAGGCACAGTTTTCTCCGGCACGCGGGGGCAACACACTGTTTTAGCTAACTAGCAAGCTAGCACATGGTGTCACTAACAAGCTAGCTAGCACATAGTGTCGCCCCATCCTCACGCCTGCTGTGCTAGCGGGAAGCGGGGTTAACCGGTAGACGGTGTCCTTCGACCCTTCCTGCCAGGCACTGTTTTCCCTCAGTTCTGTTAATGACGGTGAGAGCCGGTAGGAGCGAAACAACTCAGATAATACTTTTATTTATCTTTTGACCCGCATTCAAATGTGTCACAAGGGGTAGGCTATGCTGAAGAGGTGAGACTTTAGGAGGGACTGAAAGATGTTGATGTACACATGCGCCGAATACAACAGGTTGACCTCACAGTAAATTGCTTATTTACACGCCCTGAGCAGCTAACCGATCACTGCAGCTGTACATAGTCCATCTGTAAATAGCCTACCCAATCTATCTACCTCATCCCCATACTGTTTTTATTTGATTAACTTTTCTGCTCTTTTGCACACCAGTATCTCTACTTGCACATCATCATCTGCTCATTTATCAATCCAGTGTTATTCTGCTAAATTGTAACTATTTGCTCCTATGGCCTATTTATTGCCTACCTCCTCGTGCCTTTTGCACACACTATATAGACTTTCTTTTTTCTACTGTGTCATTGATTTGTTTATTGTGTTATTGGCTTGTTTATTTTTTACTCCATGTGTAACTCTGTATTGTTGTCTGTGTCACACTGCTTTGCTTTATCTTGGCCAGGTCGCAGTTGCAAATGAGAACTTGTTCTCAACTAGCCTACCTAAATAAAATTAAAATAAATAAAACACTAAAATAACAATAACGAGGCTATACACAGGGTGTGTGGAGTAAAGGTGGTCTAGAGTTTTTTTCCCCTCTGGTTGCACATGTGACATGCTGGTAGAAATTAGGTAAAAATGATTTAAGTTTGCATGCAATGATTGCACATGGCCAATAGAACGGATGGTAGTGGAGGTTTACTCACTCGCCTACGAATTCTCAGAAGGCAGCCTGACCTCCTTTTACTCTGTCTTCACTCAAATGAAAGGGATTTGGACTTTTTCTTTGAGAAAGCAGTATATACTTCACATCGGACTCATTAAAGAAACATTCTTTGTCCAGTTCAAGGTGTTCTGATGTCCAGAATCTCTTCTTAGGCATAAGAGACGGTAGCAGCAACATTATGTACAAAACAAATAAAAAAACAAGTTGCAAAATAAATAACAAAACAGCACAGTTGGTTAGGAGCCCGTAAAACGGCAGCCATCCCCTCCGGCTCCGCCATTCTTGGTGGGAGAGAGTTCCAGAGCCTTGGTGCAACCCTGGAGAAGGCCCTGTCGCCGAAGGTCTGGAGCTTGGACTTAGGAACGGCAAGGAGGCCTGCTGTAGTGAAATGGAGTAGGCGTGTGGGTTGGTAGGGGAGAAGAAGGTTGTAGAGGTAAGGTGTTGAAGGGCTTTGTAGGTCAGAAGTAGGATCTTGTAGTTAACAAGTTGGGAGAAAGGGAGCCAGTGGCGTTCATGGCGGACAGGGGTGATGTGCTGCAAGGACTTAGTGTGGGTAAAGAGTCGGGCTGCAGTGTTCGGAACCATTTACAGCTTATAAAGGGAGCTTGCATTGATGCCGGAGAGTAGTATGTTGCAGTACTCCAGACGAGAGGTGATGAATGCGTAGATGAGGGTTTCAAAGGCAGGAAGGGAGGACCTGACTTTGGCAATATTGTGGAAGAAGGTGGAAGAATGATGTGGTGGTCGAAGGAATGTCACTTTTAATTTGAGGGTATTTTCATACATACATCTGTTTTACCGTTTAGAAATGAATGCACTTTATGTATCTAGTCCCCCCATTTAAAAGTGTCATAAGTACTTATGGTGTGTTAATACATTATTTACCATAGATTTCTATTGGGCGCAACATAATCTGAAACACAACCAAAAAAACTGCAAATGCATCCAAGTTTGTAGTGTCACAAGCTTGATGTCGTCGTTGCATGCTAGGAATATGGGACCAAATAATAAACTTGTGTCACTTTGGAGTGAACAGAGTGCCCCATGGTGGCGTTGGGATTCTGGTATGTGCGGGTATAAGCTACAGATAACGAACACAGTTGCATTTTATCAATGGCAATTTGAATGCACAGAAATACCATGACGAGATCCTGAAGCCCATTGTTGTGCCATTCATCCGCCGCCATCCCCTCATGTTTCAGCATGATAATGCACGGCCCCATGTTGCAAAGATCTGTACACAATTCCTGGAATCTAAAAATGTCCCAGTTCTTCCATGGCTTGCATACTCACCAGACATGTCATCCATTGAGCATGTTTGGGATGCTCTGTATCCATGTGTCGGAGAGTGTGTTCCAGTTCCTGCCAATATCCAGCAACTTCTCACAGTCATTGAAGAGGAGTGAGACAACATTCCACAGAACACAATCAACAGCCTGATCAACTTTATTTGAAGGAGATGTGTCGTGCTGCATGAGGCAAATGGTGGTCACACCATTGACTGGTTTTCTGATCCACGCCCTACCTTTTTTTAAGGTATCTGTAACCAACAGATGCATATCTGTATTCCCAGTCATGTAAAATACATAGATTTGGGCCTAATTGATTTATTTCAATTGATTGATTTGTGATTTCCTTATATGAACTGTACCTCAGTAAAATATTTGAAATTTTGTGTGTTGCATTTATATTTTGTTCAGTGTGTTTTACTTTACCTTTTACTTTACCACATTTTCACAATAGTTTTATAAGGTTGTGTTGATGACAATATTTGATCATATATAAATGTGTTGTGAAAGAGTAATTGGATGGAAACACGGTGCTGCATTTGTGGTGGGAACCACGTGCTCGAGTTTCAGGAGTGCCCTGTTAGGGTGAAGGAGGTTGAAGTAGCAGTTCCACAGTTTTCACCCCACACAGTAGGAGGCGGGATGCACTTCTAACGTATGTTTGCGGAAGAACAAGAAGCAGACCAAGAAATGCAATTGCGCACGCATTTCCCATATTGTTGCCAGTTATCAACATCTACGGATTGTTTATCGCACATTAGCTTGGAAATTGTTCACCCGCACAATAGGTGGCGAAATGCACATCAAGTTATTGCGAACGACATTATACCATAGAAGAAGAAGAAGGATTGCTCGTATCTTCCGCTTCACTGCATTGTTGTCATTTATGGACATATACGGACTTATTATTGCACATTATCTTTGATATTGAATACTATTTACTTCACACAGGGAATACGCATCTGTAATTTGGGTTGGACAAGATGGCAAGCTGCAATTTCCAGGCACAGTTGGTATCCATTCTGGAGGTATTGGCTAAAGCAGCGGTAGCCGAAATAAACAATCGTGTAGATGATAGCTGTGCCGTTATACGCATGGAAATTATCCAAAGCCAGCGAGATATTGATGTACTGAAAAGGAAGTGTCAAATGATGGAGAGCGAGCTGAAGAAGACACGAGGACGAGTAAGGAGAAAAGGTAATTGATTTATTCGTTATTCGTGGTAAATGGATTGTATATGCAAAAAACAAATGTGTAATATTTGACTGAATATTTTCTTCTTTTTTTGTCCCATGGCATCAGAGAGATCTTCATATCCAGTCAATATCGTTCTGAATAAGCAGAGGAGTAACTCACAGTGGAGAGACGGAGAGAAGGCTGTTGAAGAGGACTCTCAACCCCAGGTGTAGCCCTTGATCATGACTCGCAATTCCATTACACATAAGAGTCATTGGATGAAGGCGTCTTCTGTACAGGGGACCCTACATTACTATGCATCGCTTGAGGTACGATTTTGGAAGCATAAGGAACTTAACTTTCATATAAGCGATAAATAATTTTAAAAACACCAAAAGGTTAAATTGATACACACCTTTTTATAGGTTTAGGGTTAGTGCTCCCCATAAGGCCATATCCCCATGTTACAGTACGTGTTTACGGAAGACAGAGGGACCACCTGAGCTATTTAGCTAAGGTTACCAAGGCTGCTTCGAACACCTAGTGTGTAATGGAAGAAGGCCGCCAGAAACGTGTTGTCACTGAAAAATATTGTCGGATGCAACTGTGATAAAAACCCGTTAAAACAGTGTACAGTAAGTGTATATTTAGCATTTATGGAATTATTTTGTTGTGACATCAAAGTAAAGTGCGTTATGTTTCTAGAACCGTATCGCAATTGAGAATCGATTTACGTTTAGTTTGGAGTATTTGGCTGTTTTGGCAGCCAGAGTCCGTCTACCTCTGAAAATAACATAAGATCCTTGGAACTTAAGGAGTGTAATACATGACCATTTACAGAGACCTGATCTCTTGGATCAATTCTGTTATTGGAATATCAGGAGAATTTACAGTTTTTGTGTGATTGAGTATGAAATACATTAGCTATGTGTTCATATACAAAGCCCTGGATAAACTCCCTCTGTAGCCTGCTCTCCTTCACCACTAGAAGCTTTCCATCTAAAAGGACCCACGAGCACCAATATGTGAAGTTCATAGAAGCACGTAAAATTAAAGCTAAGATTCTATATATTTTTTTTATAACTAAGGCATGTACAGTGGGGCAAAAAAAGTATTTAGTCAGCCACCAATTGTGCAAGTTCTCCCACTTGAGAGACGCCTGCAATTTTTTATCATAGGTACACTTCAACTATGACAGACAAAATGAGAAGAAAAAAAATCCAGAAAATCACATTGTAGGATTTTTAATGCATTCATTTGCAAATTATGGTGGAAAATAAGTAGCAACCACGATCTACTGGATGGTTGCTACTTAAAGTCCCCAGGGCCCTTACTGTGTTAGGCAAGACTGCTTCTCCTTTTGTGCACGAGAGGCATGGAATGTTCTGGAAAGTATGCTTCAACTAGATGTAGTAGTCTAGTGCCCCTCGATGACTTTAAAACTCTGGTACAAAACTCTGTTCAGGAGGAGTGTAAATGTTTCCTGTAGGCTGGATTGTATTGCTGTGCTGATTTGATTGTATTGTATGTTTTAACTGTTGTAATGTATTGATTGCTGTTGCCTTCTGGCCAGGTCTCCCTTGCAAAAGAGACTATGTCTCAATGGGCTTTTCCTGGTTGAATAAAGGTAATATAAATAAATATATGGCGTGTGTCCAGAGTAATAACCTCAGTCCCTGTTACAGCCTACAGATGTGGAGCAGAGAGTGGAGACTGAACTCATACTGATCAAAGATGAGGAGACAGCAGAGTACGTGTGGAAGGCTAACCCTCAGGAAGAGTTCAGGATCACTGGAGAGGGTGGGTGTGACCATAAGGGGTACGGCTCAGTCTGTCTATGGAAGACTGTGTGGGTGTGGTGGTATACACGTTGCAAATTGCTACATTGGTGTTAGGTGTTTTATGTTCTGGCATATGGAGGGAATGTACGCACACAGTCAGTTCTAAAGCAGTCGTATTTTGCAACTGTTAAGGGTCTTTTATAATGTTTAATTTCTGTTCTTCCTCAAATCTTTAGAGCCTGGTTCCAAGCCTGGGAAACCATCATCCTTTGAGCAACGACACTGTGATGAGGACTTCATCACACAACCCAATACATCTCACGAAGACTCAGTGGAACATTACCCCAATTCTGATCGTCCAGAGGAACCAGGAACACCCCGGCTCGCATCTACAGAGGTGTTCAGCACAGAGCAGCACCGGCCGGACGAGGACTCACTAGACCTAGTGATGGTGAAAGAGGAGGAGCTGGATCAGACCATGACCCTGGCAGGACCTGACCAGTTTGTCATGGATGAGACTGATGGGCAGCTGATGACCTCTTTGGATCCAGGCAGAGACACTGACCCTGAAGGCCACCCAGATTTCTCCTTTCATTCCACAGAAGAGTACTCTCAGAATATCTCAATGGTCCCATCTCATAGTGGGCTGCCATCTGTTCCTACTATGACAGATGATGTAGGGCCATCGCCTCACTCTATATGGAAACCACATGCTAACATGTTCAGTGCAGCAAAACACATGAAAATACATGTCAGGACATTGGCTGATGAGACTAGACAACAGATGCCAGCGGGACAGAGCAGTGAGATGCTGAACTCCAATAATGATGGAAATAGTTTAGCTCTACAGCCAAGGCAGCATCAATACAGGGCTTCAGAAGCAACAGTGAGATTGAGTGAGTGCATGACAGGGTCAAACATGGCCACCACCTCCACCTTCTCTGGATACAGCCTGAGTCACAGTAGTTTTAACATGGTGAAGAGAATGAGGACTCAGTGGAGATCAGGCGGCACCACCGAGAGGCGTTTCAGCTGCACCTTCTGTGGGAAGAGCTTCCCACGTTTCTGGCAGCTCAAAGAACACCTCCGGAGTCACACTGGAGAGAAACCGTACACCTGCGAACAGTGTGGCAGGAGTTTTACCAAGCAGTGCAACTTGATCAGACATGCTGTGGTCCACAGCGGAGAGAAGCCCTACGAGTGCACACAGTGTGGGAAATGCTTCACTCAGCGCTCCAATATGACGTCACATCAGAGAACACACATAGGAGAGAGTCCAGTGTCTCAATATGTGGCACCCGCATACCCTGGGGATCCACGCACAAGTTTAATGTAGTCTCAGAACAGATGGAACAAATAGGAACATAATTGCATTATGCTTCGGAAAACACTTTCAATGTGAAAATGTAGATCAATCAACACTTCTCGCTATCTTCTACACTATCTGATGTGCTTTGTTTTTGTATCTAATACCTCTACTGATACACTCCCCTATGTATTTATTTGGACAGTGAAGCTGAAACTTTTTATTTGGCTCTATACTCCAGGATTTTGGATTTGAGATCAAATGTTTTATATGAGCCGACAGTACAGAATGTCACCTTTTATTTGAGGATATTTTCAGACATATATTTTACAGTTTAGAAATGAAAGCACTGTATGTATGTACTCTCCCCCCATTTGAAGGAGACAAATTCACGTATGATGTATTACATATTCTCAAAAGTTTGATATTTGGTCCCATATTCTTAGCACACAATGACTACATCAAGCTTGTGACTACAAACTTGTTGGATTCATTTGCAGTTTGTTTTGGATTATGTTGTGCCCTGTATAAATGAATGGTAAATAATTTATTGTGTCATTTTGGAGTCACTTTTATTGTAAATAAGAATAGAATATGTTTCTGAACCCTTTTACATTAATGTGAATGCTACCATGATTACAGATAATCATGAATGAATCCTTAGCTAATGATGAGTGAGAAAGTTAGAGGCATGAATATCATACCACACAAATAGACGCTTACCTCCCATATTATTGGTAATGGTGAGAGGTTAGCATGTTTTGGGGGCATGATCTATGTGCATCTGTAACTTTCTCACTCATCATTATCTACGATTCATTTAGGATTATTTGTAATCATGGTAGCATCCCCATTAATGTAGATTACATTCTTAATTTCTTATTTACAATAAAAGTGACTCTGACACAATACATTATTTACCATTCATTTCTATTGGCCACGACATCAACCGAAGCAATCAAAACAAACTGCACATGAAACCAACAACTTTGTATAGTCACAAGTTTGATGTAGTCATTGCAGGGTAGGAATGTGTAACCAAATACTTAACTTTTGACTAAATTAAATAAACTAAGTGAATTTGTCCAAAATACTTATGACACCTTCGAATGGGGGTGGCAAGCAGTCTCGAGGTTAGAGCATTGGGCCAATAACCCAAAGGTTGCTGGTTCAAATAAAGGAGCAGACAAGGAAATCTTTCACCCTTGTGCCTTTGAGCAAGGCACTTAATCCAAATTGCCCCAGGGGCACTAGACAATGGAGAGCTTGCCTGTGACTCCACTCCCAGCGGGTGTCTCGGGAGTTGGGATATGCAAGAAATACATTTTATGTATTACATTGTATATGCATGTGCCTTTAAAACCCTAAGAGAATAACCTCCTAATGTAACTCTGCTATAATGCATGTATAATGCGATAGTTACTTGAAATATACAGTATCATTTAAGGAAATTTACATTAAACTAGTTTAATATCGTTGTTCCCCAGCTATGTTTCTAACAAGTTGTATACCTTTTTCAATCCTTTAATAAATACGATACCACATCTTCAGAATAGTTTCATTAGGTTGTGCCGATGTCAATATTTGATCATATATAAAACATGAGTTTTAGTGAATGGTAGAAAGTGTTTTGGTATTTTACGTTTTACCAAAGTGCGTCATGCATTGTGCATCTATAGCCTTTTATGCATTAATAACCATGCATGTGGGCCACTGCACAATGCACTCTCCCCTACATGTAGCCATAACAATTGACTAAAACTGAAGACGTTTTTTATTGAATAGATATGGCAACCCTACATGCAGACCTGAATAAACCCTGGTACAGTATTTGTCTTGCCTGTGATAATTCTACAGTTTGAAGGTTTGTTGCAGTCTCATATTTACGGTAATAAATACTTACGTCACGATTTGAACGGAGGTCCGATTGCAATTGCGCACGCATCTCCACTTCAGACATTAGACATTGTTGCCATTTATCAACATCTACGGTTTGTTTATTGCACATTAGCTTGGACATTGTAGACCATTTACCTTACACAGAGAATACAAATCTGTAATTTGGGCTGGACAAGATGGCCAGCATCAATTTTCAGGCGCAGTTATTATCCGTTATGGAGGTATTGGCTAAAGCAGCTGTAGCAGAAATAAACAAACGTGTAGATGATAGCTGTGCTGTTATACGTTTGGAAATGACCCAAAGCCAGCGAGATATTGATGTACTGAAAAGGAAGTGTCAAATGATGGAGAGCGAGCTGAAGAAGACACATGGACGAGTCAGGAGAAAAGGTAGTTGATGTGTTATTCATAGTCAATTGAATGCATTGCATATTTAAAACCGAATTGTGTGAAATGTAGCTCGAATATTTGAATACAATTATTTTCCAGGTTTTTACCCCATGGCATCAGAGAGATCTTCATATCCAGTCAAGATTGTTTTGAACAAGCAGAGAAGTAGCTCACAGCGGAGAGACCGAGAGAGTGCTGTTGAAGGGGACTCTCAACCGCAGGTGTGATCCATCACCTTTTACAATTACAGAGAACTGACCTATTGATTCATTTCTGTTATTGTAACGTCAGAAGAATGTACTTTTGTGTGATTTATGAGTATGAAAAGGGTTAGATATGGTGTGTTTCCAGAGTAATAACCTCAGTCCCCTGTTAGTCTACCGATGTGGAGCAGGGAGTGAAGACTGAACTCATACTGATCAAAGATGAGGAGACAGCAGAGGACGTGTGGAAGACTGACCCTCAGGAAGAGCTCAGGATCACTGGAGAGGGTGGGTGTGACCATAAGGGGTACTGCTCTGTCTGTCTATGGAAGACTGTGGTATGCACGTTCCAAATGGCTACATTGATGTTCTGTGTTTTATGTTAGCATATAAGGCGCCAACGTACAGACATAGTCAGTCCTAAAGCAGACATGGTATGCAACTGTTAAAGGAATACTTCAGAATTTTGCCTTTTACTTACTTGCCCAGAGTCAGATGAATTTGTGGGTACCATTTTTTTTGTCTCTATCCAGTATGAATGAAGGTAAAGTAGATTTGCGAGCCAATGCTAACTAGCATTAGCGCAATGACTGGAAGTCTCTGGGTATCTTCTAGTATACTACAGTAGTAGATAATCATAGACTTCCAGTCATTCATTTTGCTAACACTAGTTAACATTGTCTCGCAAACTACCTCTAACTTCCTTCATACTGGACACAGATATATAAAAAATTGTATCCACAAGTTCATCTGACTGGGGAAGTAGATAAAGGGCCTCATTGACAAAATCATAAAGTGTCTTTTGTAATGTTCATTTTATTTTTATCCTAAAATCTTTAGAGTCTGGTTCCAAGCCTGGGAAACCACCATCCTTTGACCAATGGAACTGTGATGAAGACTTCATCACACAACCTAACATATCTCCCGAAAACTCAGTGGAACATTACCCCAATTCTGATCGTCCAGAGGAACCAGGAACACCCCGGCTCGCATCTACAGAGGTGTTCAGTACAGAGCAGCACCGGCCAGCCAAGAGCAAGGACTCACTAGACCTAGTGATGGTGAAGGATGAGAAAGAGGAGGAGCTGGATCAGACCATGGTCCCGGCAGGACCTGACGAATTTGTAATGGATGACACTGATGGGCATCTATGGACGTCTGTTGATCCAGGCAGAGATACTGACCCTGATGTCCACCCAGATTTCTCCTTTCATTCCACAGAAGAGTACTCTCAGAATATCTCAATTTTCCCATCTCATGATATCGGGCCATCACTTCACTATTCTATTGTGAAACCACATGCTAACATGTTCAGTGCAGCAGCACACATGAAAAGACATGTCAGAACATCGGCTGATGAGACTAGACAACAGATGCCAGAGGGACAGAGCAGTGAGATGCTGAACTCAAGTAATGAAGGAAATAGTTTAGCTCTACAGCCAAGGCAGCATCAATACAGGGCTTCAGAAGCAACAGTGAGATTGAGTGAGTGCACAACAGGGTCAAACATGGCCACCACCTCCACCTTCTCAGGATACAGCTTGAGTCGCAGTAGTTTTAACATGGTGAAGAGAATGAGGACTCAGTGGAGTTCTGGCAGCACCACCGAGAGGCGATTCAGCTGCACCTTCTGTGGGAAGCGCTTCCAACGTTTCTGGCAGCTCAAAGAACACCTCCGAAGTCACACCGGAGAGAAACCGTACACCTGTGAACAGTGTGGCAAGAGTTTCACCAAGCAGTGCAACCTGATCAGACATGCTCTGGTCCACAGTGGGGAGAAACCGTATGAGTGCGCACAGTGTGGGAAATGCTTCACCCAGCGCTCCAAAATGACGTCACATCAGAGAAGTCACATAGGAGAGAGTGCAGTGTCTCAATATGTGGCACCCGCATACCCTGGGGATCCACGCAGAAGTTTAATGTAGTCTCAGAACAGATGGATCAAATAGGAACATAATTGCATTTTCTATGGGAAAATATAGGAAAGAAGATATTTTGGGACATTTTGACAAGATTTTTCTCCTAAATGGTTTTTATATTTGACTGTTAACGGATCATCACTTTTATTTTATTAACCTATTTATTTACACCTGGTAACATTGTGTATTGCTACCACAAAATCGTTAAAAAAACATGTTATATTCAATAACATTTATTTAATTAAAGAGTCAATCTGCGGTTTAAGATCAATAATACACTGCCCTACGTATTTACTTGGTCAGTGAAGCTAAAATATTTAATTTGGCTCTATACTCCAGCATTCTGGATTTGAGATCAAATGTTTTATATGAGGTGACAGTACAGAATTTCACCTTTTATTTTAGGATATTTTCATACATATCTGTTTTACCGTTTAGAAATGAATTAACTTGATGTATTTTAGTAATAGACTATAAGTGACTTTGTCCAAATACTTAAGACACCTTCAAATTGGGAGACTAGATGCATAAAGTGCATTCATTTCTCAACAGAAAAAAACAGAAAATAAAATGGAGACATTCTGTACTGTCGCCTCATTTAAAACATTTTGTTGAGTTACAGCCTAAATTTAAAATGGATTAAATTGAGTCAATTTGTCACTGGCTGACACACATTACCCCATAATATCATAATGAATTATGTTTATTTTATGTTTACAAATTAATAAATAAATAAAAAGCTGAAATGTCTTGAGTCAATAAGTATTCAGCACCTTTGTTATGGAAATCCTAAATAAGTTCATGAGTAAAAATGTGCTTAACCCTTTGAGCATGGTGAAGTTATTAATTACACTTTGCATGGTGTAACAATACACCCAGTCACTATAAAGATACAGGCGTCCTTCCTAACTCAGTTGCCGTAGAGGAAGGAAACAACTCAGGGATTTCACCATGAGGTCAATGGTGACTTAAACAGTTACAGAGTTGAATGGCTGTGATATGAGAAAACTAAGGATGGATCAACATCATTGTACTTATTCCATCTACACTGGAGTTGTTTACCAAGAAGACTGAATGTTCCTGAGTGGCCAAGTTACAGTTTTGTCTTAAATCAGCTTGAAAGTCTATGGCAAGACTTGAAAATAGTTGTCTAGCAATGAACAACAATGAATTTGACAGAGCTTGAAGAATTTTGAAATGAATAATGGGAAAATATTTTACAATCCAAAGCTCTTAAAGACTTACCCAGAAAGACTCACAGCTGTAATCGCTGCCAAAGGTGATTCTAACATGTATTTACTCAGGGGTGTGATTACTTATGTAAATCATTTATTTCAGTTTTTCATTTTCAATACATTTTCAAACATTTCTAAAAGCATGTTTTCACTTTGTCATCATGGGGTATTGTGTATAGATGGGTGTCATCATGGGGTATTGTGTATAGATGGGTGTCATCATGGGGTATTGTGTATAGATGGGTGTCATCATGGGGTATTGTGTGTAGATGGGTGAGAAAAAATCCATTTAATCCATTTAAAATTTGGGCTGTAACACAACAAAATGTGGAATAAGTCAAGGGGTATGAATACTTTCTGAAAGCACTGTGCCTTAAAAACCCAGAGAAGAACCTCTGAATGCAAATGAGCTATAATGTATATAGTATGCAATAGTTACTTGAAATATATCATGAAATTAAGTTTATTTGAATTTAACATGAAAATAGTTGATCATCTTTGTTCCCCAGCTGTGTGTCAAAAAAGTTATATACCTTTTCTAACCTTTAATAAATACCATACCACATTTTCAGAATGGTTTCATAAGGTTGTGTCGATGAGAGTGTAGATGATAACATTAATGACAATATTTGATCATTCATGAGTTTTTATGAATGGTTGAAGAACGGGTTTTTGTATTTTACGTTTTACCACAGTGGGGAATGCATTATGTATTGATAGCCTTTTTATGCATTAATAACCATGTGAGCCACTGCATTGCACTCTCTCCTACATGTAGCCATACCTATTGGCAAAAAAAACACGACGTTTTACAGTCTGAATTCTTTATTCAGAAAGTTAAACGTGTTCTTTTTTTGTCAATAGAGATGGCTACCCAACACGGTATCTGCAGACTAGAATCGACCCTTGTATTTGTCTTGCCAGTGCTAATTCTAACAATTTGAAGGGCTGTTGCAGTCGCATATTTACGGTAATAAATACTTACGTCAAGAGTTTAACGGAAGTGCTATTGAAATTGCGCACTCATCTCCCACTTCACTACATTGTTGTTATTTAGCAAGATCTACGGATTGTTTATTGCACATTAGCTATTTACTTTACACAGAGAATACACATCTGAAATTTGGGCTGGACAAGATGGCCAGCTGCAATTTTCAGGCTCAGTTTGTATCCATTATGGAGGTATTGGCTAAAGCAGCTGTAGCAGAAATAAACAAACGTGTAGATGATAGCTGTGCTGTTATACGTTTGGAAATTACCCAAAGCCAGCGAGATATTGATGTACTGAAAAGGAAGTGTCACATGATGGAGAGCGAGCTGAAGAAAACGCGCAGACGAAAGGGTAGTTGTTGTGTTATTATTCGTGGTAAATTGATTGAATATGCAAAACCCAAATGTGTGAATAGCCCTAATATTTGACTGAATATAATGATTTTCCAGGTTTTTACCCCATGGCATCAGAGAGATCTCCATATCCAGTCAAGATTGTTTCGAACAAGCAGAGGAGTAGCTCACAGTGGAGAGACAGCGAGATGTCTGTTGAAGGGGACTCTCAACCCCAGGTGTGATACATCACCTTTTACAATTACAGAGACCTGACCTCTTGGATCAATTCTGATATTGGATTATCAAGAGAATTTACCGCTTTTGTGTGATTCATGAGTATGAAAAGGGTTAGATATGCTGTGTGTCCAGAGTAATAACCTCAGTCCCTGTTACAGCCTACAGATGTGGAGCAGAGAGTGGAGACTGAACCCATACTGATCAAAGATGAGGAGACAGCAGAGGATGTGTGGAAGACTGACCCTCAGGAAGAGCTCAGGATCACTGGAGAGGGTGGGTGTGACCATAAGGGGTACTGCTCTGTCTGTCTATGGAATACTGTGGGTGTGGTGGTGTGCACTTTTACAAATTGCTACATTGGCGTTGGGTGTTTTATGTTCTGGTATACGTAGCGCACGGACACAGTCAGTTCTAAAGCAGTCATGTTTTGCAACTGTTAAGGGTCTTTTATAATGTTTATTTTATGTTTTTCCCCAAATCATTAGAGTCTGGTTCCAAGCCTGGGAAACCACCTTCCTTTGAGCAACAGCTCTGTGATGAGGACTTCATCACGCAACCCAATATATCTCCCAGAGACTCAGTGGAACATTACCCCAATTCTGATCATGCAGAGGAACCAGGCACACCCTGGCTATCATCTACAGAGGTGTTCAACACAGAGCAGCACCAGCCAGACGAGGACTCACTAGACCTAGTGCTGGTAAAGGATGAGAAAGAGGAGTTAGATCCGACCACGGCCCTGGCAGGACCTGACCAGTTTGTTATGGATGAGACTGATGGGCAGCTGTGGACCTCTGTGGGTCCAGGCAGAGACACTGACCCTGATGGACACCCAGATTTCTCCTTTCATTCCACAGAAGAGTACTCTCAGAATATCTCAATTTTCCCATCTCATAGTGGGCTGCCATCTGTTCCTACTATGACAGATGAAGTGGGGCCATCGCTTCACTCTTCTATATGGAAACCACATGCTAACATGTTCAGTGCAGCAGCACACATGAAAAGACATATCAGGACAATGGCTGATGAGACTAGACAACAGATGCCAGAGGGACAGAGCAGTGAGATGCTGAACTCAAGTAATGAAGGAAATAGTTTAGCTCTACAGCCAAGACTGCATCAATACAGGGCTTCAGAAGCAACAGTGAGATTGAGTGAGTGCATGACAGGGTCAAACATGGCCACCACCTCCACCTTCTCTGGATACAGCCTGAGTCACAGTAGTTTTAACATGGTGAAGAGAATGAGGACTCAGTGGAGATCAGGCGGAAACACCGAGAGGCGTTTCAGCTGCACCTTCTGTGGTAAGAGCTTCCAGCGTCTCTGCCAGCTCAAAGTACACCTCCGGAGTCACACCGGAGAGAAACCGTACACCTGTGAACAGTGTGGCAGGAGTTTTACGAAGCAGTGCAACCTGATCAGACATGCTCTGGTCCACACCGGGGAGAAACCGTATGAGTGCACACAGTGTGGGAAATGCTTCACCCAGCGCTCCAAAATGAAGTCACATCAAAGAACTCACATAGGGGAGGGTCCAGTCTCTCAATACGTGGTACCCGCATTCCCTGGGGATCCACACACAAGTTTATTGTTGTCTCAGAACAGATGGAATAAATAGTTCATAATTGCATAGTTTTTCTGTAACAATTACTTAAACTGCATACTGTGTACTAATCGTATTACATAGTATTTAGAACGTACTGTTTTGTTAATTGAATGCCGTAAGCAAGAAATACTAGGCTCCTCCTACTGAGAAGGCCTCATCTAATGTGCAATTGCATTGATTCCCGACATTAATTTATTTTGGTACAGCGTGTCTCATCAGTTCTACCTTTTTCTATCCTTTAATAAATACCATACCACATTTTCAGACGGGTTTCTTTAGGTTGTGTTCATGAGAATGAAAATGACAATGACAATATTTGATCATATATAAACCATTCGTTTTTATGAATGGCTGAAGTGTTTCTGTATATTACGTTTCATCACAGTGTCGTGCATTATGCATCTATAGCCTTTTATGATTGATAACCATGTGAGCCATAGCATTCCACTATCTTTTGGCTAAAAACACAAGATGTTTTACAATCTGAAGAATTTATTCAGATAGTAAAGCGTCTTATTTTTTAGTCAATAGAGATGGCTACCCTACACTGTAAATTCAGACTAGAATATAGTCTGGTACAGTATTTGCCTTTCCAGTGCTAGTTCTAAGAATTTTCAACGTCTGTTGAAGTCTCATATTTATGGTAATAAATACTTGCATCATGAGTTGAACGGAAGTGTGATTGCAATTGTTCATGCATCTCCCACTTCACTACATTGTTGTCATTTAGCAACTTCTACGAACTGTTTATTGCTCATTAGCTTGGAAATGGTAGATTTTCTACTTCAAATAAAGAATCAAAATCTATATTTTAGGCTGGACAATATGGTGGGCTGCAATTTTCAGTTTTCAGCTGCAGTTATTATACATTATGGAGGTATTGGCTAAAGCAGCTGTAGCAGAAATAAACAAACGTGTAGATGATAGCTGTGCTGTTATACGTTTGGAAATGACCCAAAGCCAGCGAGATATTGATGTACTGAAAAGGAAGTGTCAAGTGATGGAGAGCGAGCTGAAGAAAATGTGCAGATGAAAAGGTACTGTTAATTGATGTGTTATTATTCATTATAATATTGATTGCATGTGCAAAACAAGAATGTGTGAATAGCCCTAATATTTCACTGAATACAGTTATTTTCCAGGTTTTTACCACGTGGCATCAAAGAGATCTTCATATCCAGTCGAGATTGTTTTAAACAAGCAAAGGAGTACAGCACAGCTATGTAGAGACAGTGTAGAGACAGCGAGATGTCTGTTGAAGAGGTCTCTCAACCCAATGTGTGGTACATCACCTTTTACAATTTTTTTATTTCACCTTTATTTAACCAGGTAGGCTAGTTGAGAACAAGTTCTCATTTTCAACTGAGACCTGGCCAGGATAAAGCAAAGCAGTTAGACGCATACAACAACACAGAGTTACACATGGAATAAACAATCATACTGTCAATAATGCAGTAGAAAAAGTCTATACAGTGTGTGCAAATGAGGTAAGATAAGGGAGGTAAAGCAATAAATAGGCCAGGGTGGCGAAGTAATTACAATATAGCAATTAAACACTGGAATTGTAGATGTGCAGAAGATGAATGTGCAAGTAGAGATACTGGGGTGCAAAGGAGCAAAATATATAACAGTTTGATGATGAGGTAGTTGGGCTATGTACAGTTGCAGTGATCTGTGAGCTGCTCTGACAGCTGGTGCTTAAAGCTAGTGAGGGAGATATGAGTCTCCAGCTTCAGTGATTTTTGCAGTTCGTTCCAGTCATTGGCAGCAGAGAACTGGAAGGAAAGGCGTCCAAAGGAAGAATTGGCTTTGGGGGTGACCAGTGAGATATACCTGCTGGAGCGCGTGCTATGAGTGGGTGCTGCTACCAGTGAGCTGAGATAAGGCAGTGGCTTTACCTAGCAGAGACTTGTAGATGACCTGGAGCTTCTGGCGGGTTTGGCGACGAGTATGACGCAAGGGCCAGCGAACGAGAGCGTACAGGTCGCAGTGGTGGGTAGTATATGGGGCTTTTATGGGGCTTTGGTGACAAAAAGGATGGCACTGTGATAGACTGCATCCAATTTGTTGAGTAGACTGTTGGAGGCTATTTTGTAAATGACATCGCCGAAGTCGAGAATCGGTAGGATGGTCAGTTGAGAAGTCACTACAGAGTTGATAATTATAACAATTGAAATGCTACTCCTTTACGCATGAACGCTCACTCATTCGGGAACAATTGCAATCAATATATATATTTACGCTCAGTGTCTCGTCTTGATCGCTGTTGAAAAGTTTGTTTCTTTTGTAGAATTGTCCATTTCTCTCTCTGTTGTGGTTATAATGGCTCGTTCAGAGTGGCATTCATTCATGTTCGTAATAAAATGGATGTTTCGGCGGTTGTCCTTCTTCGCGTTCAATGATATCAAATTCCTAGCTGCAGACTAGTAATTAATATCAAAGACTTGTTCGATAGTCTAAGAGTTTAACCACGTGGTATGGTTAAAAGATTCAGCAATGGTCTACAACCTTTGTACTCCCGTGATTGAGAGAAACATGGTCTGGTGATAATTTCTCAAAGTTGGGTTTTATTCGTAATTGCAGAAAAGCGCTGTCCCAGGATGCCTGACCCTAACTGGGCTCAGGGACGCTCCTCTGATTTAGTTAAACTCAAAAGGGAATTGGAGTTTCCTTCATCAAACAGTCCAAAATCACATCACACAATTTTACAAACAGTATCATTCTCACTCATTCATCTTATACAACAATTAGATGTAAATCTCATATCTGAGGCTATTATAGAAACAGCGTTATGGCAATGTGGCCACACCGTCTCCCATGAGCTTCCCCAAAATGTAACAAACGGACCAGTTGGTAGCTGGATTCTTTACCAATCTTTTATACCTTGTCCGGAACATGACATTTGTTCGGACCTCAAGTTCTGTGAGGTGGAAGAAATTCCTTTGTTCTCTATGAAAATTCACTCGGTCTCTTATACTGTGTGGCCATGAGGCAGGGTCTTCTCAGGAATTTACGACCTCTATCTGACCACAACAGCCTAGTTGAAGGAGGCAGGGAGAGGGGGATGGGCTTGCTGTACCCAAAGAGGGCTTTGGGTACAGGGACTTAAGGACTTTGCTTAAGGACTTTGCTGTCCTTAAACCATTTTGCCACAACTTTGGATGTATGCTTGGGGTCATTGTCCATTTGGAAGACCCATTTGCAACCAAGCTTTAACTTCCTGACAGATGTCTTGAGATGTTGCTTCAATATATATTTCCTGCCTCATGATGCCATCTATTTTGTGAAGTGCACCAGTCACTCTTGCAGCAAAGCACCCCCACAACATGATGCTGCCACCCCCTTGCTTCACAGTTGGGGTGGTGTTCTTCGGCTTGCAAGCCTCCCCCTTTTTCCTCCAAACATAACAATGGTCATTATGGCCAAACAGTTCTGTTTTTGTTTCATCAGACCAGAGGACATTTCTCCAGAAAGTACAATCTTTGTCCCCATGTACAGTTGCAAACCGTAGTCTGGCTTTTTTATGGCGGTTTTGGAGCAGTGGCTTCTTCCTTGCTGAGCGGCCTTTCAGGTTATGTCAATATAGGACTCGTTTCACTGTGGATATAGATACTTTTGTACCTGTTTCTTCCAGCATCTTCACAAGGTCCTTTTCTGTTGTTCTGGGATTGATTTGCACTTTTTGCACCAAAGTACGTTCATCTCTAGGAGACAGAACGCATCTCCTTCCTGAGCTGTATGACGGTTGCATGGTCCCATGGTGTTTATACTTGCTTACTATTGTTTGTACAGATGGACGTGGTATCTTCAGGTATTTGGAAATTGCTCCCAAGGATGAACTAGACTTGTGGAGGTCTACAATTTTTTTCTGAGGCCTTGGCTGATTTCTTTTGATTTTCCCTTGATGTCAAGCGAAGAGGCACTGAGTTTGAAGGTCGGCCTTGAAATACATCCACAGGTACTGTCAGGAGAATTTTCAATCCCAACGATAATAACAATCAATCAATAGCTTTGACCAATCCCGAGGTTTGTAAGACCATGGGTTTAATAATAATTAGTCAAAGACTCAGCTTATTCACAAGAACGTTCTGAAGTTCACAATACAAAGACATCATTTATAGCGGCGCACATACTTCCACACAAACAGCAGATATCATACGCACATACATACACACGAACAGTAGGTATCCTACGCACACAAGGTATCACTACCCAGCCGACAAAGATTAGGTAGACCGTGGGAAGGACTCCCTGTCCTCCCTCCCTGTCCTCCCTCCCTCTGTGTTTAAGATACTATAAAGACATTTTGTACAGAGATATAATTTTACTGTCTAAACCTACACACCTCATTACTAGAAACTTTATGATTCTAATTAGTAACTTTATGATTCTAATTAATTTCATACAAAAAAAAAAAATTACTTGTGTCATGCACAAAGGGTATGTCCTAACCGACTTGCCAAAACTATAGTTTATTAACAAGAAATTTGTGGAGTTGTTGAAAACGAGTTTTAATGACTCCAACCTAAGTGTATGTAAACTTCCGACTTAAACTACATATAAAGTACCAGTCAAGAGTTTGGACACACCTACTCATTCCAGGGTTTTTCTTCATTTTTAATGTTTTCTACATTGTAGAACAATAGTGAAGACATCAACACTATGAAATAACACATATGGATCATGTAGTAACCAAAAAAGTGTTTAACAAATCAAAATATTTTTTAGATTTGAGATTCTTCAAAGTGTCCAACATTTGCCTTGATGACATTTTTGCACACTCTTGGCATTCTCTCAATCAGCTTCACCTGGAATGCTTTTCCAACAGTCTTGAAGGAGTTCCCACATATAACCTCCCACAAATAACCTTTACACAGCCTGGAGGTGTGTTGCGTCAATGTCCTGTTGGAAAACAAATGATAGTCTCACTAAGCGCAAGCCAGATGGGATGGCGTATCGCTGCAGAATGCTGTAGTAGCCATGCTGGTTAAGTGTGCCTTGAATTCTAAATAAATCACTGACAGTGTCACCAGCAAAGCACCTTCACACCTCCTCCCCCATGCTTCACAGTGGGAGCAACACATGCACAGATCATCCATTTACCTACTCTGTGTCTCACAAAGACATAGCGGTTGGAACCAAAAATCTCAAATTTGGACTAAAGACCAAAGGACAGATTTCCACCGGTCTAATGTCCATTGCTTGTGTTTCTTGGCCCAAGCAAGTCTCTTCGTATTGGGTTCCTTTAGTAGTGGTTTCTTTGCAGCAATTCCACCATGAAGGCCAGATTCTTGCAGTCTCCTCTGAACAGTTGATGTCGAGATGTGTCACTTGAACTCGGTGAAGCATTTGTTTGGGCTGTAATTATCTGGGTCTTCCTTACCTGTGGTAGTCCTCCTGAGAGCCAGTTTCATCATAGCACTTCAACTGCACTTGAAGAAACTTTCAAAGTTCTTGAAATGTTCTGAATTGACTGACCTTGATGTCTTAAAGTAATGATGGACTTTAATTTCTCTTTGATTATTTGAGCTGTTCTTGCCATAATATGGACTTGGAATTTTAACAAAAAGATCTATCTTCTGTATACCACCACTACCTTGTCACAACACAACTGATTGCCTCAAACGCATTAAATGAACATTTAACATGGCACACCTGTTAATTGAAATGTATTCCAGATGATTACCTCATGAAGCTAGTTGAGAGAAGGCCTAGAGTGTGCCAAGCTGTCATCAAGGCAAAGGGTGGCTACTTTGAAGAGTCTTAAATATAAAATATATTTTGATTTGCTTAACACTTTTTTGTTTACTACATGATTCCATATGTGTTATTTCATAGTTTTGATGTCTTCACTATTGTTCTATGATGTAGAAAACAGTACAAATAAAGAAAACCCCTGGAATGAGTGTGTGTCCAAAACCAGTCAAAAGTTTGGACACATCTACTCATTCTAAGGATTTCTTTATTTTTACTACATATTCCCCGAAGACTCAGTGGAATATTACCCCATTTCTGATCAGTCAGAGGAACCAGGCACACCCCGGCTTGCATCTACAGAGGTGTTCAGCACCGACCAGCCGAGGACAAGGACCCACTAGAGCTAGTGATGGTGAAGGATGAGAAAGAGGAGGAGCTGGATCAGACCACGTCCCTGCAGGACCTGACCAGTTTGTCAGGGATGAGAATGATGGGCAGCTGTGGGCCTCTGTGGATCCAGGCAGAGACACTGACCCTGATGGCCACCCAGATTTCTCCTTTCATTACACAGAAGAGTACTTTCAGAATATCTCAATGTTCCCATCTCATAGTGGGCTGCCATACATTCCTACTATGACAGATGATGTATGCTACATGCTAACATGTTCAGCGCACCAAAACACATGACAAGACATGTCAGGACATTGGCTGATGAGACTAGACAACAGATGCCAGAGGGACAGAGCAGTGAGATGCTGAACTCCAATAATGAAGGAAATAGTTTAGCTCTACAGCCAAGGCAGCATCAATACAGGGCTTCAGAAGCAACAGTGAGATTGAGTGAGTGCATGACAGGGTCAAACATGGCCACCACCTCCACCTTCTCTGGATACAGCCTGAGTCACAGTAGTTTTAACATGGTGAAGAGAATGAGGACTCAGTGGAGATCAGGCGGCACCACCGAGAGGCGTTTCAGCTGCACCTTCTGTGGTAAGAGCTTCCAGCGTTTCAGCGAGCTCTAAGTACACCTCCAGAGTCACACCTGAGAGAAACCGTACACCTGTGAACAGTGTGGCAGGGGCCCCTCGAGTGCAAACAGCGTGGGAAATGCTTCACCCAGCTTTTCAATATGACATCACATCAGAGAACTCACATAGGAGAGAGTGCAGTGTCTCCACACCTAGCACCTGCATACCCTGGGGATCCACACACAAGTTTAGTGTAGTCTCAGAACAGATGGAACAAATAGGAACATAATTGCAATTCCTATGTGAAAATATAGTAAGATATTTTTGAACATTTTGACAAGATTTTTATCCTAATATATTTGAGGAAGGGTTTTCATATTTGACTGTTAACAGATCCTTATTTACAGCTGGTAACATTGTGTATTTTTACCACATTGTAAAAAAACATTATATTCAATAAAATGTATTTAATGAAAGAGTCAGTCTGTGCTTTTAGATGAATAATATGTAGGAGCCATTTAGTCTGTATTGTCTAGGTAGTGTCTGACTATCTGGAATGTCACGTCTTGCCACAAGGGACAGTCTCATATCAGGTCAGGTTAATAACTGTTATGGTTTTCTTCCGTCGAAGGAGAGTCGGACCAAAATGCAGCGTGGTTAATTCGATACATCTTTAATGAAGACGAAACACGAACAATACAAAAACAATAAACGGAACGTGAAAACCTATACAGCCTATCTGGTGAAAACTAACACAAAGACAGGAACAATCACCCACGAAACACTCAAAGAATATGGCTGCCTAAATATGGTTCCCAATCAGAGACAACGAGAATCACCTGCCTCTGATTGAGAACCGCCTCAGGCAACCATAGACTTTGCTAGAACACCCCACTAGGCCACAATCCCAAAACCTACGAAAAAAAACCATACATAAACACAACACAAAATAAACCCATGTCACACCCTGGCCTGACCAAATAAATATAGAAAACACAAAATACTAAGACCAGGGCGTGACAATAACTCAATTCAACTTGATTTTCGGTTAGATTTTGAAGTTATTCTGCTGCCTTAAAATGTTAAGTATGTCTTCTCAAAACTAGTCAAAAATGTTTTTGTTTCAGTGTAATAGGCTACATGTTCATACAAATTTTGATTTTAAATCTGGAAACGACACACTTATTTAAGCTGACACCACTGGTACTGTCACGTTCGTTGTAAGAATCATCGGACCAAGGTGTAGCGTGATATGGTTTCCACATATTTATCTAGTGAAACGCACAAAACAATAAAGAATGAACGAAGTCAATGAAGTGCTAACAGGCAACTAAACATAAACAAGATCCCACAAACACAGGTGGGAAAAATAACTATTTAAATATGATCCCCAATTAGAGACAAAGATTACCAGCTGCCTCTAATTGGGAATCATACAAAACACCAACATAGAAAACGAAACTAGAACACAACATAGACATAGAAATACTAGATCACCCCCTATTCACGCCCTGACCTACTATACCATAGAGAAACAATGGCTCTCTATGCTCAGGGCATGACAGGTACTGTATAAAACTGGTAATCTAAACCAAAGGTCATTAGATGCTGTATATTGCTAAATAGATGAGAGAAATTGATTGGTAGTTTGAAGGATTTACTGTTTCATTGATTTGCCAGAGGCAGAGATAATGGGGGAGAGAGAAAGAGAAAGAGAGATACTCAGGAAGTCAACAGGGGAAGTTTAGTGGTTTCTTACGTCAACGCTTGCTGCTGCTTGGTTGTGCCGGTGCAGAGTGAAGGTAAGGAATAGTTTAACTCTTTTTCTTTTTCTTACTCTTTCTCATTCTTGTTTATACCTCAAACTCACTCTGAAATTTGAGAGGAGTAACAGTAACGGTGTGTTAGGGGTGGAATGGTAGGGGTCAGGGGGATGAAGAGGTGGGGTCAGGCTCAGAAGGTTCATGATCTATGACAGGCCTGCAGTCAGAACGACGTACAGTTCAATTGACGTCCGCTTTCATGAGAAGGCAAAAATAGCCACGAGATGCAGGGAGGAGAGGTGCTCTTATCAGTCACAGATAACAGCCAGAGCCATGGTTTGGGGTGTCAGGGTGACCATCAGCATAATCATACACATTTTGATACATATTGTGAAGCATCTGTACACACATTGTTATATGAATAATTTATTAACTGCACTGTAATTTGTGTCCTGTCTCCAGAGTTGGTGGTGTGTGGAGATTCCAAGGGAAACGTGGTTCAAGCAGCCACCAAACATCAACTCCTGGAGCAGCAAGAAACCTGTAAGAGCTCTCCCTTTTCCTCTGATGAAACTGATTATTGATTTTCCCTAGGCACACAGTGACAGGATCAGTGTACTGTGACTCAACAACAGCACGATGATCTCAGCATGAACTGCTCCAGTGAACTGGTGTGTGGCGATGCACTTGGCGAGCTCTACTTCCTCTCCTGGAGAGAATAACCACCCAGTGTACACACACAGTCCATTTTATACACACACTGCTCCATATACATCCAATCATAATTAACTAACTCTCACACGGATATGTCAGTACTACTGTAATCGTATGCATATTCTCTCAGGCAGCTCCATCAATGTTATCTTCTACACACTATCTAATATGCATACTCTTTATATCTAATACCTCTACTTATATATGTACGTGCCTTAAAAACTCTAAGTGAAGAACCTCAATGTAAATCATCTATAATGCATATTATTTTAAGTTTACATGAAACTAGATTATTGTCCTTGGTCCCCAGCTGTGTCAAACAAGTTATATCACTTTAATAAATACTATACTACATTTTCAGAATGGTTTCATAAGGTTGTGTGGATGACAACAGAGATGGCAATATTTTAAATGTTTAACAATTTCCTGACACCTGTGTTCAATTCTTTATAAAAGCATTATTAGACTCATAAGGAACCATAACTTTGAATAATGGTTGAATAAAGTGTTTTTGTATTTTATACATTTAAATAGTGCATTATAAATGCATATAACCTTTTATGCAGTTCTAACCATGTGAGCCACTGGACAATTTTTTTTGTCGATAGATATGGCTGTCCTATACACTTTGGTATTTCACTTGCCAGTGCTAAACTCTGCCCGTTTTGAAGGGCTTTTGCGGTCTCATATTTACGGTAATAAATACTTACGTCACAAGTTGAACGGAAGTGCGATTGCGCACGTATCTCCCTTTTGAACATTGTTGGAATTGATCAACATCTATTGCTTCAATCGATCTCTTAACAAATGCCAAATTGGGCAAATAACATTTACCATAGTGTGAGAAATTGAAATTAACGGATTGTTTATTGCACATTGGCTCGAGATTTGTAGACTATTTACTTCACAGAGAATACTCACAGAGAATACTGGCTGAACAAGATGGCCAGCTGCAATTTTCAGGCGCAGTTGGTCTCCTTAATGGAGGTTTTAGCTAAAGCAGCTGTAGCAGAAATAAACCAACGTGTAGATGATAGCTGTGCAGTTATACGTTTGGAAATGACCCAAAGCCAGCGAGATATTGATTTACTGAAAAGGAAGTGTCAAGTGATGGAGAGCGAGCTGAAGAAAACACAACGAGTCAGGAGAAAAGGTAGTTGATGACGTCTTATTCATGGTAATTTGATTGCTAGCACATTCAATAGACAACTAGCGGGGTCTCAATTTACTGTTGAAGAGTTAGAATAGTAGAATACACAAGGTGAAATTGAGTTGTGCATCAGCAGTTGTCTTATGTCAGTCACTGACAGTCACTCAATCAGCCCATGTCAGCTAACATTTTTTTAGACTGGTAAATTAGTCTAGCCAGCAACTTAGAAAAGAAGATTGCAGTTTTGAAACTGCAGTAAAAGTGCAGTAACTGTTGTCAACTGTGGTATTTTGTGTGCAGTAATTGCAGAATAACTGCAGTTGAACTGCAAAATTACTGCAGTAAAAAAAAGTGCTATTTTGTTCACAGCATTTGCAGCATACTGCAGTTATACCGCATTCTAACTACAGTTATACTGCACTCTGACTGCAATCTTTTTCCATAAGAGCCTGTCTAAACTTGTAGTAATCATGGTTGAATTACCGATGGAATCTGCATTGATTTTGTTAGTCACTCTCGCTCATATATCATATTAAAAACGTCAAACATTTCTCTCCACCCTATGGCAAAAAAAATGATTTTTAAAATTTATTTAACCAGGTAGGCTATTTACAAATGCGACCTGGCCAAGATAAAGCAAAGCAGTGCGACACAAACAACAACACAGAGTTACACATGGAATAAACAAACATACAGACATTAATACAATAGAAAAAAAATATATACAGTGTGTGCAAATGAGGTAGGATAAGGGAGGTAAGGCAAGAAATAGGCCAGGGTGGCAAAAAGAATTACAATATAGCAATTAAACACTGGAGTGATAGATGCAAGTAGAGATACTGGGGTGCAAAGGAGCAAAATAAATAACAGTTTGGGGATGAGGTAGTTGGGCTATTTAGAGATGGGCTATGTGCATGTGCAGTGATCTTTGAGCTGCTCTGACAGCTGGTGCTTAAAGTTATTGAGGGAGATATGAGTTTCCAGCTTCAGTGATTTTTGAGTTCGTTCCAGTCATTGGCAGCAGAGAACTGAAAGGAAAGGCGGCCAAAGTAGGAATTGGCTTTGGGGGTGACCAGTGAAATATACCTGCTGGAGCGCATGCTACAAGTGGGTGCTGCTATGGTGACCAGTGAGCTGAGATAAGGTGGGGCTTTACCTAGCAAAAACTTATAGATGACCTGGAGCCAGTGGGTTTGGTGACGAGTATGAAGCGAGGGCCAGCCAACGAGAGCGTACACGTCGCAGTAATGGGTAGTATATGGGCTTTGGTGACAAAACGATGCCACTGTGATAGACTGCATCCAATTTGCTGAGTAGAGTGTTGGAGGCTATTTTGTAAATGACATCGCCGAAGTTGAGGATCGGTAGGATGGTCAGTTTTACAAGGGTATGTTTGGCAGCATGAGTGAAGGATGCTTTGTTGTGAAATAGGAATCCAATTCCAAATTTTATTTTGGATTGGAGATCCTTAATGTGAGGCTGGAAGGAGAGTTTACAGTCTAACCAGACACCTAGGTATTTGTAGTTGTCCACATATTCTAAGTCAGAACCGTCCAGAGTAATGATACTGGACGGGCGGGCAGGTGTAGGCAGCGATCGGTTGAAGAGCATGGAGGCCACGGGAGGAGAGTTGTGTGGCATTGAAGCTCGTCTGGAGGTTAGTTAACACAGTGTCCAAAGAAGGGCCAGAAGTATACAGAATGGTGTCATCTGCGTAGAGGTGGATCAGGGAATCACCAGTAGCAAGAGTGACATCGTTGATTTGTACAGAGAAGAGAGTTGGCCTGAGAATTGAACCCTGTGGCACTCCCATAGAGACTGCCAGAGGGCCGGACAACAGGCCCACCGATTTGACACATTGAACTCTGTCTTAGAAGTAGTTGGTGAACTAGGCGAGGCAGTCATTTGAGAAACCAAGGCTGCTGAGTCTGCCGATAAGAATGTGGTGATTGACAGAGTCGAAAGCCTTGGCCAGGTTGATGAATACAGCTGCACAGTACTGTCTCTTATCGATGGCGGTTATGATATCGTTTAGGACCTTGTGTGGCTGAGGTGCACCCATGACCAGCTCGGAAACCAGATTGCATAGCGGAGAAGTTACGGTGGGATTCAAAATGGTCGGTGATCTGTTTGTTAAATTTGGCTTTCGAAGACCTTAGAAAGGCATGGTAGGATAGATATAGGTCTGTAGCAGTTTGGTTCTAGAGTGTCACCCCCTTTGAAGAGGGAGATGACCGCGGCAGCTTTTCAATCTTTTGGGATCTCAGACAATACGAAAGAGAGGTTGAACAGGCTAGTAATAGGGGTTGCAGCAATTTCGGCAGATAATTTTAGAAAGAGAGGGTCCAGATTGTCTAGTCCGGCTGATTTGTAGGGGTCCAGATTTTGCAGCTCTCTCAGAACATCAGCTATCTGGATTTGGGTGAAGGAGAAATGGGGAGGCTTGGGCAAGTTGCTGTGGGAGGTGCAGGGCTGTTGACTGGGTTAGGGTAGCCTGGTGGAAAGCATGGAAATTCTCAATTATCGTGGATTTATCGGTGGTGACAGTGTTTCCTAGCCTCAGTGCAGTGGGCAGCTGGGAGGAGGTTCTCTTATTCTCCATGGACTTTACAGTGTCCCAGAACTTTTTGGAGTTTGTGCTATAGGATGCAAATTTCTGTTTGAAAAAGCTAGCCTTTGCTTTCCTAACTGCGTGTGTATATTGGTTCCTAACTTTCCTGAAAAGTTGCATATCGCGGGGGCTATTCGATGCTAATGTAGTACGCCACAGGATGTTTTTGTGCTGGTCAAGGGCAGTCAGGTCTGGAGTGAACCAAGGGATATATCTGTTCCTGGTTCTACATTTTTTGAAAGTGGCATGCTTATTTAAGATGGTGAGGAAACCACTTTCAAAGAATAACCAGGCATCCTCTACTAACGGAATGAGGTAGAGGATGCTAACTGCATGTGTGGATGTGGATACGCAGACCCACCAGCCACTGCAGCCCCTCATTATGAGTTCAGAGTTTTTGTATCCCCCACCACATCAAAGTTGCCCATCCCTGCAATAGATGGAAATGTTAAATATTGTGGTCTATTCACGAAGCTGTCTGCCACCTGAGGTGCATTTATGTAGCGAGATACCTGCCAAAAGGTTGAACGTACGTATCATTAAGATCATAATAAAATCAATATGTAAATTGTTAGTATCGTAAGAAAATTCATGCCTGAAACATAATGCATAGCACTAACATTTTAGGCTTGAACAAATGTTGTGATGCAAAAATACTAGAAAAATGCATAGCACTTTTTTACATGGACGATACATTGGAGATAATATACGACAACTACTAGAAATAATAGAACATCATGAAACATATAAGAAGCCAGGAATGGTATTTATAGCAGATTTTGAAAAGGCATTTGATAAAGTAAGACAGGATTTTATTTATAAATGCCTGAATTTTTTCAATTTCGGTAGTTCTCTTATACACTGCTCAAAAAAATAAAGGGAACACTAAAATAACACATCCTAGATCTGAATGAATGAAATATTCTTATTAAATACTTTTTTCTTTACATAGTTGAATGTGCTGACAACAAAATCACACAAAAATTATCAATGGAAATCAAATTTATCAACCCATGGAGGTCTGGATTTGGAGTCACACTCAAAATTAAAGTGGAAAACCACACTACAGGCTGATCCACCTTGCAATGTCCTTAAAACAAGTCAAAATGAGGCTCAGTAGTGTGGTTGGCCTCCACGTGCCTGTATGACCTCCCTACAACGCCTGGGCATGCTCCTGATGAGTTGGCGGATGGTCTCCTGAGGGATCTCCTCCCAGACCTGGACTAAAGCATCCGCCAACTCCTGGACAGTCTGTGGGTCTGTTGGTGGATGGAGTGAGACATGATGTCCCAGATGTGCTCAACTGGATTTAGGTCTGGGGAACGGGCGGGCCAGTCCATAGCATCAATGCCTTCCTCTTGCAGGAACTGCTGACACACTCCAGCCACATGAGGTCTAGCATTGTCTTGCATTAGGAGGAATCCAGGGCCAACCGCACCAGCATATGGTCTCACAATGGGTCTGAGGGTCTCATCTCGGTACCTAATGGCAGTCAGGCTACCTCTGGCGAGCACATGGAGGGCTGTGTGGCCCCCCAAAGAAATGCCACCCCACACCATGACTGACCCATCGCCAAACCAGTCATGCTGGAGGATGTTGCAGGCAGCAGAACGTTCTCCACAGCGTCTCCAGACTCTGTCACATGTGCTCAGTGTGAACCTGCTTTCATCTGTGAAGAGCACAGGGCGCCAGTGGCAAATTTGCCAATCGTGGTGTTCTCTGGCAAATGCCAAACGTCCTGCACGGTGTTGGGCTGTAAGCACAACCCCCACCTGTGGACGTCGGGCCCTCATACCACCTTCATGGAGTCTGTTTCTGACCGTTTGAGCAGACACATGCACATTTGTGGCCTGCTGGAGGTCATTTTTCAGGGCTCTGGCAGTGCTCCTCCTGCTCCTCCTTGCACAAATGCGGAGGTAGCGGTACTGCTGCTGGGTTGTTGCCCTCCTACGGCCTCCTCCACGTCTCCGGATGTACTGGCCTGTCTCCTGGTAGCGCCTCCATGCTCTGGACACTACGCTGACAGACACCGCAAACCTTCTCGCCACAGCTCGCATTGATGTGCCATCCTGCATGAGCTGCACTACCTGAGCCACTTGTGTGGGTTGTAGACTCCGTCTCATGCTACCACTACAGTGAAAGCACCGCCAGCATTCAAAAGTGACCAAAACATCAGCCAGGAAGCATAGGAACTGAGAAGTGGTCTGTGGTCACCACCTGCAGAACCACTCCTTTATTGGGGGTGTCTTGCTAATTGCCTATAATTTCCACCTGTTGTCTATTCCATTTGCACAACAGCATGTGAAATTTGTCAATCAGTGTTGCTTCCTAAGTGGACAGTTTGATTTCACAGAAGTGTGATTGACTTGGAGTTACATCGTGTTGTTTAAGTGTTCCCTTAATTTTTTTGAGCAGTGTAAATAAAATTGGTAAAAATAATGTATAGCAACCCCAGGTGTAAAATAGTAAATAATGGCTCCTTCTCAGAGAGTTTTGAATTGTCAAGAGGAGTTAAACAAGGGTGTTCACTGTCACCATATCTATTCGTTATGGCCATTAAAATGCTTGCTATTAAAATCATATCTAATAACAAGATTAGAGGATTAGAAATCCAAGGCTTAAAAACAAAGGTGTCCATGTATGCCGATGACTCAAGTCTTATGTTAAGTCCGCAAGCTAGATCCCTGCAATGTCTCATTAAAATCTAGATAACTTTTCTGAACTCTCTGGACTAAAACCTATTGGACCCTTAAAAAATACAACTTTTACATTACCCTGCAGCTTACCTATAAAATGGGCTGATGGTGAAGTAGACATACTCAGCTATTCATATCACAAAAGATATAAATAAGCTCTCCACAACGAATTTCAGTAGAAAACTTGTAAAAATAGACAAGATCCTGCAACCATGTAGAGGTAAATACCTGTCTATATATGGAAAAATTGGCCTGATTAACTCCTTACTTTTGGCGCTGCCTAGTCCTGATGATTCGTTTATCAAATCATATTAGCAAAAAAATTTGCTTTATCTGGGACGCTAAACCAGACAAAATAAAACAAGCCTATCTATATAATGAATATGAATTGGGTGGGTTGAGATTATTAAATATAAAAGCACTAAACCTCCCTCTAAAAGCTACACATTCAAAAGTTTTATTTGAACCCTAAATGGTTCTCAAGTAGATAAATAAGAAAAGCTCATCCATTGTTTAAAAATGGCCTTTTTGCCTTTGTGCAGTTTGCCATGTCTCATTTTCGATTAATTGAAAATTATACTTTTTTCAAAGTATGTCTTTTTCAAACAAGCATTGCAAAGCTGGCTACAATTTCAATTTCATCCCCCGAAAAGATAGAACAAATATTACAACAAATATTATGGCTGAATTAAATGTGCTGGTTGATAAAATACCTGTATTTATGGGAAAGATGTTTGAAAGGGGTATTTTGTTGTTAAATTATATTGTATATTGTAATGGTAGAGTTATGTCCTTCATGGAGTTATCAGAATTGTACGGGAAGGTCTGCTCAATCCAAGAGTACAACCAATTGATTACAGCATTGCCCCAAAAATGGAGGAGGCGGGTGGCAGCGGGAGGAGGTAGTGAACTGGTCTGTCTGCCTAATATAAAGGATCAAAACTAGCGGAGGATTAAAAATAGCATAAATAGGAAAGTATACCGGTTTCTTTTGAGGATCAGGATGTTGACAACTGTGCCATACAGATTGCAAAATAGTTGGGAAGAGATTTTTGATGTACCATGGTACATGATTCGATGGTACAGGGTGTATGAGTTGATATATAAAACTTTGTGCTTTTCAGCTAAAATTATTACATAGAATTCTTGCCAAGAACAAAATGTTGAATATTTGGGTCATAAAATCATTGAAGCTCTGCAGATTTTGTTGTGAGGACACAGAATCAATAGACCATTTATTTTGGTATTGCCCTCAGGTAGCCTGTTTCTGGTCTCAGGTTCAGGAATGGCTGAAAATACCTAGCATTGATCTACAATTGACCCTAGAAATAGTACTGTTAGGAGATATGGAGAGACCGGGTCAGTCAATTAATAATATACTAATACTCTTAGTAAAAGTATTTATCTTCAACACGCAATCTGTAGATTCTATTCGATTAGATAGATTGAAATTGTACGTTAAACATCATAGCATAGTTGAAAGATATGTGATGCGTAGAAACACGAAGTGGGTGGCCAGCAGAGATAGATGGGATGGGCTGAGGGAAGCTGAGGGTTGGGATGGGATGGGCTGAGGGAAGCTGAGGGTGACCAGCAGAGATAGATGGGATGGGCTGAGGGAAGCTGAGGGTTGGGATGGGATGGGCTGAGGGAAGCTGAGGGTGACCAGCAGAGATAGATGGGATGGTCTGAGGGAAGCTGAGGGTTGGTATGTGGAATTGGAGACAAGTGGGAGTGGAGTTTCTGTGAGAGAGAGGATGATGGTCAAAAGATAAAACATAATGAAAGTACATTTGAATGACACTAAGTGGCGGTGTTTTTACAACTAATGCCGGGTTTGCCTGAGGCTGATGCCTTGTAGGTGTTTGTACACATGCATATACACACACTCTCATTCAAATAAACACATACAAGAAGACACACATCCATGTAATAGTGCCAGACATGCACACAAACATATACAGTTGGCATTGCTGTTATGATTCCAGTTGTCCTTGATGTCCTTTGTTTTAAATGGATTCTTTTGTTTTATTTTTATTGCATTGTTGTTTGCTGTTTTCTTCTGTCTTTTCCTTTTTTCTCTTTAGTTCATTACCTTGGTTGTTGGTGCATTGGGGGGTTCTTGGGGGTGTGGAATGAAATTCATTTCATTTCTTCCGGGGGGGGGGGGGCTGTGGGAGGGGTCTTGAATGGTTGAGGGACAGCTATTGGGGAACTGTGGGGGGGGGGGGGTCTTGGAGGGTTCGGGTTTCACAAGATTGTGATCATGAAAAAGGAAACTATGACATATATTTTATATCACTATCATGCACACGCACCCTCACACATAAGGATAGCTCTGTTGCGGAAAGACTGATACATGTTTGATAGTGTCTTGATGCTGTATTGTTTGTCCTTCATGTTCTAATACTACAATGTTACCCCTTCCTTGTGTTTTTTGTAATAAATAAATAAATCAAAAATAAAATCTTGTGTTGCAATTCTGATGTACAATAATACCTTTCAGCGTTTTGGCAGTTTCATCTCACCAACAAATAAACATACAAACGGCTTGTGAGGAGTGCTTCGTGAACAAGCACAACACAGTATTTAAAAAACCCCAGTTAAAAGTCTCCATTCTCTTTTACTCCTCAGTTGTGTTTACTTCACATTTAGGTAGCTAATATAATGGATTTGTTTGCCAGCGCAAGTTTAGATAGCACTAGCTGTATTATGACATTTCAGTTCGCTAGGTGTATACAGTGGGGCAAAAAAGTATTTAGTCAGCCACCAATTGTGCAAGTTCTCCCACTTAAAAAGATGAGAGAGATGCCATTAATACAGGTAATACATTTTCATCATAGGTACACTTCAACTATGACAGACAAAATGAGAAAATAAATCCAGAAAATCACATTGTAGGATTTTTTATGAATTTATTTGCAAATTATGGTGAAAAATAACTATTTGGTCACCTACAAACAAGCAAGATTTCTGGCTCTCACAGACCTGTAACTTCTTCTTTAAGAGGCTGCTTTGTCCTCCACTCGTTACCTGTATTAATGGCATCTGTTTGAACTTGTTATCAGTAGAAAAGACACCTGTCCTCAACCTCACAGTCACACTCCAAACTCCACTATGGCAAAGACCAAAGAGCTGTCAAAGGACACCAGAAACAAAATTGTAGACCTGCACCAGGCTGGGAAGACTGAATCTGCAATAGGTAAGCACACTGATAATCTCCCTCGATCTGGGGCTCCACGCAAGATCTCACCCCGTGGGGTCAAAATGATCACAAGAACGGTGAGCAAAAATCCCATAACCACACTGGGGGACCTAGTGAATGACCTGCAGAGAGCTGGGACAAAAGTAACAAAGCCTACCATCAGTAACACACTACGCCGCCAGGGACTCAAATCCTGCAGTGCCAGACGTGTCCCCCTGTTTAAGCCAGTACATGTCCAGGCCCGTCTGAAGTTTGCTAGAGCGCATTTGGATGATCCAGAAGAAGATTGGGAGAATGTCATATGGTCAGATGAAACCAAAATATAACTTTTTGGTAAAAACTCAACTCGTCGTGTTTGGAGGACAAAGAATGCTGAGTTGCATCCAAAGAACACCATACCTACTGTGAAGCATGGGGGTGGAAACATCATGCTTTGGAGCTGTTTTTCTGCAAAGGGACCAGGATGACTGATCCGTGTAAAGGAAAGAATGAATGGGGCCATGTATCGTGGGATTTTGAGTGAAAACCTCCTTCCATCAGCAAGGGCATTGAAGATGAAACGTGGCTGGGTCTTTCAGCATGACAATGATCCCAAACACACTGCCCGGGCAACGAAGGAGTGGCTTCATAAGAAGCATTTCAAAGTCCTGGAGTGGCAAAGCCAGTCTCCAGATCTCAACCCCATAGAAAATCTTTGGAGGGAGTTGAAAGTCTGTGTTGCCCAGCAACAGCCCCAAAACATCACTGCTCTAGAGGAGATCTGCATGGAGGAATGGGCCAAAATACCAGCAACAGTGTGTGAAAACCTTTTGAAGACGTACAGAAAACGTTTGACCTCTGTTATATACCCTTTGTTGGCAATGACAAAGTATTGAGATAAACTTTTGTTATTGACCAAGTACTTATTTTCCACCATAATTTGCAAATAAATTAATAAAAAATCCTACAATGTGATTTTCTTTTCTAATTTTGTCTGTCATAGTTGAAGTGTACCTATGATGAAAATTACAGGCCTCTCATCTTTTTAAGTGGGAGAACTTGCAATTGGTGGCTGACTAAATACTTTTTTGCCCCACTGTATCTACAGCATGGGTATACCTCTGGCTGACGTTGACATCTCCATGCATGCACCCTATCAAAATATGACTAATTCAATATTGCACCATCCCATTCTCTGGGTTCTGTCTGCAATCATAACATTTTGTATCTACCAGGAATAATGAATCATAACCAGTAGTATATACCAGGAATAATGAATCATAACCATTAGTTGTGAGGCCGTTGGTAAAATTGAATAAAGGCAGAGTCAGGCGCAGGACACAGTTCTGAGTAATAATCCACGATTTACTCAATAAATGGTAAGATTCCAACAAGGAACATATACAATAAACTAAAGCACAAACAACGAGAACCCACATGACAAACAATAACGCACAAAACAGAGAAGGGAATCAGAGGGTTAAATAATGAACATAATTAATGGAATGGAAACCAGGTGTGTAAATAATCAAGACAAAACGAAAATGAAACATGGATCGGTGGTGTCTAGCAAGGTGAGGATGTGTTGTAGCTGAGGCGGTGTGTGAACAATCGGGTGCAACTTTGCTAAACTGCGCATAGTAAGTGTATCTTTCGTAGTTGAAAGATTCTTTCTCGCTTATAAAAGTTCAGTTCTGAAGGTTTCCAAAACCGTATGGCAAGTGAGGCATATTTGAGTAGACAGTGTGTTGGGATTAAACAGCGCATCGGAATTGTAGTTCATATGGAGCCAGCTGTGGTTCGTCCCATCAGCTGAGAACCCAAAAGGGGAATGGCTGTAAACTGGCTATGCCCCCTTGGGTTCTTGAGAGCTATTTGATTGCACCACGGAACAACTGGGGACAAAAATGTGTGATTATCCCTGATATTTCATTGAATACAATTATTTTCCAGGTTTTTACCCCATGGCATCAGAGAGATCTTCATATCCAGTCAAGATTGTTTTGAACAGGCAGAGGAGTAGCTCACAGTGCAGAGATGAAGAGCTGGCTATTGAAGAAGACTCTCAACCCCAGGTGTGATACATCACCTTTGACATCTATGATCAATTCTGATATTGGATTATCAAGAGATTTTATTGCTTTTGTGTGATTCATGAGTATGAAAAGGGTTAGATATGCTGTTTGTCCAGAGTAATAACCTCAGTCCCTGTTACAGCCTACAGATGTGGAGCAGAGAGTGGAGACTGAACCCATAATGATCAAAGATGAGGAGACAGCAGAGGACGTGTGGAAGACTGACCCTCAGGAAGAGCTCAGGATCACTGGAGAGGGTGGGTGTGACCATAAGGGGTACAGCTCAGTCTGTCTATGGAAGACTGTGTGGGTGTGGTGGTATACACGTTCCAAATCGCTGCATTGGGGTTGGGTGTTTTGTGTTCTGGCATATGTAGCGCATGGACACAGAGTCAGTTCAAAAGCAGTCATGTTTTTCAACTGTTATGGGTCTTTTGTAATGTTTAATTTATGTTGATCCCCAAATCATTAGAGTCTGGTTCCAAGCCTGGGAAACCACCATCCTTTGAGCAACGGCACTGTGATGAGGACTTCATCACACAACCCAATATATCTCCCAGAGACTCCGTGGAACATTACCCCAATTCTGATCGTCCAGAGGAACCAGGAACACCCCGGCTCGCATCTACAGAGGTGTTCAGTACAGAGCAGCACCGGCCAGACGAGGAGGACGACTCATTAGACCTAGTGATGGTGAAGGATGAGAAAGAGGAGGAGTTAGATCAGACCACGGTCCTGACAGGATCTGACCAGTTTGTTATGGATGAGTCTGATGGGCAGCTGTGGACCTCTGTGGGTCCAGGCAGAGACACTGACCCTGATGGCCACCCAGATTTCTCCTTTAATTCCACAGAAGAGTACTCTCAGAATATCTCAATGGTCCCATCTCATAGTGGGCTACCATCTGTTCCTACTATGACAGATGAAGTAGGGCCATCGCTTCATTCTTCTATATGGAAACCACATGCTAACATGTTCAGTGCAGCAAAACACATGACAAGACATGTCAGGACATTGGCTGATGAGACTAGACAACAGATGCCAGAGGGACAGAGCAGTGAGATGCTGAACTCAAGTAATGAAGGAAATAGTTTAGCTCTACAGTCAAGGCAGCATCAATACAGGGCTTCAGAAGCAACAGTGAGATTGAGTGAGTGCACGACAGGGTCAAACATGGCCACCACCTCCACCTTCTCTGGATACAGCCTGAGTCACAGTAGTTTTAACATGGTGAAGAGAATGAGGACTCAGTGGAGGTCGGGCGGCACCACCGAGAGGCGTTTCAGCTGCACCTTCTGTGGTAAGAGCTTCCAGCGTTTCAGCGAGCTCAAAGTACACCTCCGGAGTCACACCGGAGAGAAACCGTACACCTGCGAACAGTGTGGCAGGAGTTTTACCCAGCAGTGCAACTTGATCAGACATGCTCTGGTCCACACCGGGGAGAAGCCCTACAAGTGCACACAGTGTGGGAAATGCTTCACCCAGCGCTCCAAAATGAAGTCACATCAAAGAACTCACATAGGGGAGAGTCCAGTGTCTCAATACGGGGCACCCACATACCCTGCGGATCCACAAACAAGTTTAATGTTGTCTCAGAACAGATGGAACAAATAGTTCATAATCATATCCTTTTTCTTTAACACTTTCTATGTGAAAATGTGGTACAGAAAGTATTTTGAGACATGTTGATAAGCTTTTTCTTACAATTGATTTGTGAAATGATTTTCATGTTTGACTCTTGTCTGCTCCTCATTTTCATTTCAACAACTTATTTACAACTGGTAACAATGTGTATTTCTACCACAAAATCATAAAACCATATTATATTCAATCAAACTGATTTAATGAACGAGTCAATCTGCGCTTTTAGATCAATAATACAGTGCCTTTGGAAAGTATTCAGACCCCTTGACTTTTTCCACATTTTGTTAGGTTACAGCCTTTTTCTAAAATTGATTACATTTTTTTTAAATCTCAGCAATCTACACAAAATACCCCATAATGACAAAGTGAAAACAGATTTTTAGATTTTTCGAAGTAAAATAAAAAATATATACAGATACCTTATTTTTATAAGTATTCAGACCTTTTTCTATGTTACTCGAAATTGAGCTCAAGTACATCCTGTTTCCATTGACCATCCTTGAGATGTTTCTACCACTTCATTGGATTTCACCTGTGGTAAATTCAATTGATTGGACATGATTTGGAAAGGCACACACCTGTCTATATATCCACAGTGGACAGTGCATGCCAGTGCAATAACCAAGCCACGAGTTTGAAGGAATTGTCCGTAGAGCTCCGAGACAGGATTGTGTCGAGGCATAGATCTGGGGAAGGGTACCAAAACATTTCTAAAGCATTGAAGGTCCCCAAGAACACACTGGCCTCCATCATTCTTAAATGGAAGAAGTTTGGAACCACCAAGACTCTTCCTAGAGCTTGCCGCCCGGCCAAAGGGAGGTGACCAAGAACCCGATCGTCACTCAGAGTTCTAGAGTTCCTCTGTGGAGATGGGAGAACCTTCCAGAAGGACAACCATCTCTGCAGCACTCCACCAATCAGGCCTTTATGGTAGAGTGGCCAGACGGAAGCCACTCCTCAGTTAAAGGCACATGACAGCCCGCTTGGGGTTTGGCAAAAGGCACCTAAAGACTCTCAGACCATGAGAAACAAGATTCTCTCGTCTGATGGAACCAAGATTGAACTCTTTGGCCTGAATGGACATCTGGAGTAAACCTGGAACCATTCCTATGGTGAAGCATGGTGGTGGCAGCATGCCTTGGGGATGATTTTCAGCGACAGGGACTGGGAGACTAGTCAGGATCGAGGCAAAGATGAACGGAGCAAAGTACAGAGAGATCCTTGATGAAAACCTGCTCCAGAGGGCTCGGGACCTCAGACTGGGGTGAAGGGTCAACTTATATTAGGACAACGACCCTAAGCACACAGCAAAGACAACTAAGGAGAGGTTTTGGGACAAGTCTCTGAATGTCTTTGAGTGGCCCTGCCAGAGCCCGATCTCTGGAGAGACCTGAAAATAGCTGTGATGCAACACTCCCCATCCAACCTGACCGAGCTTGAATGGATCTGCAGAGAAGAATGGGAGAAACCCCCCAAATACAGTTGTGCCAAGCTTGTAGCGGCATACCCAAGACGACTCGAGGCTGTAATCACTGCCAAAGGTGCTTCAACAAAGTACTGAGTAAAGGATCTGAGACCTTATGTAAATGTCATATTTCAGTTTTTTATATTTTATAAATTAGGTACAATTTCTAAAAACTGTTTTTGCTTTGTCATTTTGGGGTATTGTGTCTAGATTGATGAGGGGAAAAAACGATTTAATACATTTTAGAACAAGGCTATAACGTAACAAAATGTGGAAAAAGTCAAGTGATCTGAATACTTTCCAAAGGCACTCTATATAGGAGCCATTTAGTATGTGTTGTCTAGTTAGTATTTGACTATCTGGGATGTCACTTCTTGCCACAAGGGACAGTCATATCAGGTCAAGTGAATAACTAAATGAATTAGGATTTTCTGAGTTATATTTTGAAGTTATTACTATGCTGCCTTAAAATGCCTTATGTAGTCTCAAAACTAGGCAATAAAATATTTATTTCAGTCAAATAGGCTATACATGTTGATACAACTTTACATTTTACATCTGGAAACTACACTTTTACTGTGAACATTGTCTGAACTGACACCACTGATCATCTTAATCGAGGCTCATTACATATTGTAGATGGCTAAATAGATAAGAGAAATAGATTGATATGATTGGTAGTTTGTATGATTTACTGGTTCATTGATTTGTCAATCAGCAGAGTCTGAGATAATTAGGGAGATATATAGAAAGAGAACGCAAGAGAGAAAGAGAGAGTAGGAAGTCAACAGGGGAAGTTTAGGTGTTTCTTGCATTATCACTTGCTGCTGCTTGGTTGTGCTGGTGCAGAGTGAAGGTAGGAGCAGTCTTAACTCTCTTTCTTATTCTTTGTTTTTACCTCAGTCACCCCGGAACTCGTGAGGAGTAACAATGACAGTGTGTTAGGGGTGGGATGGTCGGGGTCAGGGGTATAAAGCGGTGGGGTCAGGCTTAGAGGCTTCATGTTCTACAACAGGCCTGTAGTCAAAATAACATGAAATTCAATTGACTTCCACTGTAGTGAGAGGGCCAAAATGTCAGAGGGAAGAGAGGGCCTCTATCAGTCACAGAACAGCCAGAGCCGTGGTTAGGGGTGTCGGGGTGTCCATCAACATACTCATACACATTTTGATACATATTGTGAATGGAGTTTTATAGTTACGAGGTGACATCTCGCTCCTTACATACCTTCAAAAATGATTCGGCAATCATAATTTTTTCAAAACTGTTTTGACCATAATCTTAAACAATAAATGACGTATGATTAAATAAAAATCCACCGCTGTCGAACCGTTTAAAATGTCTTTAGAAATGTCTCCTATGTTTCCATTACACGTCACAATGTTGCGACATTGCTTTTGTCGAATAAACCTGGGTCAATGGAATCCTGCCTATTGTATACACACACAGACACACATGCAATCATAATTCACTTACTCTCACAAAGATACAGGCAACAGCCAAAGTAATGGAAACACTTGAGTAAATGAGGGACACAAAAGTATATTGAAAACAGGTGCTTCCACACAGGTGTGGTTCCTGTGTTAATTAAGCAATAAATAGCCCATCATGCTTAGGGTTATGTATAAAAATGCTGAACAGGACATGGTTTTGGCTACCATGGCTATGCCCCATAGGATGACAATGACCACATCCATAGGGCACAAATGGTCACGGAATATTTGATGAGCATGAAAACGATGTAAACCATATGCCATGTCCGTCTCAGTCACCAGATCTCAACCCAATTATGGGAGATTCTGGAGTGGGGCCTGAGGCAGCCTTTTCCACCACCATCAATAAAAACAACAAATGATGGAATTTCTCGTGGAGGAATAGTGTTACATCTCTCCAATAGAGTTCAAGACTGCAGAATCCATGCCAAAGTGCATTGAAGCTGTTCTAGCTGGTAGTGGCTCAACACCCTATTACAACACTTTATGTTGGTTCTTCCTTTATTTTGGCAGTTACCTGTATATCAGTACTACTGTACTGTTATGCATATTCTCTCGTGCAGCTCAATCAACACTACTTGCTCTCTTCTTCTACACACTATCTAATATGCAAAACTCTTTATATCTAATACCTTCACTTATATATGTACATGCCTTTAAAAACCAAAGAGAAGGACCTCAATGTAAATCAGCAATAATTAATGTATTATGCAATAGTTACTTGAAATATATAATGAAATTCAGTTTATTTGAAGGTTCTATGAAACTAGTTTTGTTTCCCAACTGTGTGTCAAATAAGTTCTATCCCCTTTCAATCCTTTAATAAATACCATACCACAGTTTCAGAATGGTTTCATTAGGCTGTGGAGATGACGCCTATGTTCAATCGTTCATGAAGGCATCATTAGACTCATAAGGAACCATTACTTTTTTTAAATGGTTGAAATGTTTTTGTATTTTACCACAGTGTGTTGTGCATTATCAATGCATATTGCCTTTTATACATTGATAACCATATGAGCCACTGCATTACACTCTCCCCTGCATGTAGCCATATATATTTACTAAAAACAGACTATGCAAAGTCTTTCAGGTCTTCTCTTTTTAGTCAATAGATATAGCTGGGTTCTTACTAGAGGGAGTACAGCTACAACCGGAAGTGACTTTTTCCTAGCAGGTTAGGAGAATTTACACAGCAGGTTAGGATAATTAACGTGGCAGGTTAGGACACTTAGGTTAAGGTTAGGAAAAGGGTTAGGGTTAGCTAAAATGCTCTCCTAACCTGCTACGAAAAGTCACTTCCTGTCAGTCATACATCTAGTCACAACCGTTTGTAAGATGACAAACGTCATAAAAGGAATCATACTGCCATCTTGTGGCCGATTGGCCTAGAAAACACCCTGGTATTTGCCTTGCCAGTGCTAAACTCTGCCAAATTTGAAGGGCTGTTGCAGTCTCATATTTACGCTAACAGATACTTACCTCACCAGTTAAACAGAAGTGCAATTAAGAGGATGAGTGGGGTCAGACGAGATTGGGATCTTCCAATGCAGAAAAGTGGCTGTTTCAGTGAGAGATCTGGAGAAGGCAGAAATGTTAGCTCAGGCATTTATGAAGGTACACAGCTCAAGTAATCTGACAGAATAGGGGCAGCGGAGAACATCCTGGGGTCCTGGAACAGAGAGAAGTGGTGGAGGATGCATTGAATGCTCCTTTTACCTTGGCTGAGATTAAGAGAGTTATAGCTAAAGCTGGGGTAGGATCTCATGGGAAGGATGAGATGTTTTACATCATGATGGCTCATCTCAATGACACTGCAATGGGGAAAGTATTGGGCTTTTACAATGAGAAAACTGCCTGACAGTTCGAAGCAGGCTTTAGTAGTGCCGACAAACCAGGGAAGAAAGACCCTACTAGTCCAAACTATAGGCCGATAGCATTGGCATTTCATACATGTAAACTTATGGAAAGGATATATAATGGTGCCGGAGGGGATGGCTGCCGTTTTACCGGCTCCTAACCAACTGTGATATTTTGTTTGTTTTATTGTGTGTTTTGTAACTTATTTTTTAAACTTTTTTCGTACATAATGTTGCCGCTACCGTCTCCTATGACCGAAAAGAGCTTTTGGACATCAGAACAGCAATTACTCACCTCAAACTGGACAAATATTTTTTTCTTTAGCGAGACCGATGCGACGTGCTCGCCTGAGGTAGAGTACCTCATGATAAGCTGTAGACCACACTATCTATCAAGAGAGTTCTCATCTATATTATTTGTAGCCGTCTATTTACCACCACAAACTGATGCTGACACTAAGACCGCACTCAACGAGCTGTTTAAGGCCACAGGAAAATGCTCATCCAGAAGCGGTGCTCCTAGTGGCATGCATGTGTCATGACGTTGGCCTGGGGGGTAGGTTTATGACAGTCATAAATACCTCTTCCCCCCTTTTTCCTCTCTCTACCCTACTGATGTTACATTTGCAAAAAACATTTTGGAATTGTTGTTCAGTTTAAATGTTTGAACATGAAATTATTCGTGATGGGATGAAATGTGATTTTAGCTTCTAAAATGTGAGAATTGGGTTTTCATAAGTTAGGGCTGCTCACTCAGTGGCCCGCCTCTGTGAAGGGACATGGGCTATAAAACTTTTCAAACACGCCCTCTTCTCCCTTCCTATATAAAGCCTTGACGACAATCAAACTTTCTGTTCCGAAGATGTGGGGACGACGGTCCTATGTCAGAATGGTTCAGATAATAACTACAGAACGAAGCCAACATCAGCATGAGCTTTGGTTGCGGCTGGTATGATCTTTGAACTCTTATTCACTACAGAAGTGATACCTTCTAGCCGTTGAGTTAGCAACAGCAGATGCAACGAGGTTTAGGAAGGAACAGACAGAGTATCCCGTCTATCACCCAACGACGTTACTACAACGTATCCAATTGACAACCAGAGACATTCTTCAAAGGACTCGGTTTGGTAACACGGTCTTCCATCTACCACCAACCTACTGAAGCGCAGCTCAGAGTAAATATTTATTGCATTTTCCTTTTCCAAATGGACGGTAATTTAGAATGCATAAGATACTGTATTTACGATAGCACAGCTTTTTCCCTTTGTTCCTCAGTCTCCCGCTCTTTCACTCAACCCAGCCCCTTTTCCTTTGTGTAACAAGCTGTCATATCTGTTCTGCCCGCTAGGGACGTTTTCCTTTATGACGTAATTTGTAATCAAGTTATGATTAATTGTGTGTATGTGAATTCTGTGTGATTAGTTAGGTATTTAGTAAATAAATCATTAAACCCAATTTTGTATTGCTGATTCAACTTGTTAGCCAGGGTTCTTGCAGATAACCAAGAATTTACAACTTTCAGATTATGAGACTGAAGTAAGATGACGATTGATATTGACTGCTATTGATGTAAAATATTACTAGTTCTTTAAGAGTTTATTCGGAAGATAACAGCTCTGTAAATATTATTTTGTGGTGCCCGACTCTCTAGTTAACTACATTTACATGATTAGCTCAATCAGGTGATATTAATTACGGATAAATTATTTTATAGAAAAGCATGTCTTCTCAATTAATCCGGCATAGCCAAAGTCACGACACATGAGAGCACCATCTGTTCCGGACGACTATGTGATCACGCTCTCCATAGCCGATGTAAGCAGTGTAGCCTAGTGGTTAGAGCATTGGACTAGTAACCGAAAGGTTGCAAGTTCAAATCCCCGAGCTGACAAGGTACAAAATCTGTCGTTCTGCCCTTGAACAGGCAGTTAACCCACTGTTCCTAGGCCGTCATTGAAAATAAGAATTTGTTCTTAACTGACTTGCCTAGTAAAATAAAAGGTAAAAAATAAATAAAAAGCAAGACATTTAGCAGGTCAACATTCACAAAGCCACAGGGCCAGACAGATTACTAGGACGGGTACCCAAGCATGCGCGGACCAACTGGCAAGTGTCTTCACTGTTATTTTCAACCTGTCCCTGGCCGAGTCTAATACCTACATGTTTCAAGCAGGCTGTGACCAAGGAAGCAAAGGTAACCTGCCTAAGTGATTACCACACCGTAGCACTCATGTCAGTAGCCATGAAGTGCTTTGAAAGGCTGTTCATGACTCACATCAACACCATCATCCTGGATATCCTAGACCCACTCCAATTTGCATGCCGCCCCAACAGATCTACAGACGATGCAATCTCAATCACACTCCACACTACCCTTTCCCACCTGGACAAAATAAACACCTATGTGAGGATGCTGTTCATTGACTACTAGCTCACTGTTCAACACCATAGTGCCCTCAAAGCTCATCACAAAGCTAAGGACTCTAGGACTAAACACCTCCCTCTGCAACTGGATCCTGGACTTTCTTACGGGCCCGCCCCCAGGTGGTAAAGGTAGGCAACAACACATCTGCCATGCTGAACCTCAACACTGGGGTCCCTCAAGGGTGTGTGCTTTGTCCCCTCCTGTACTCCCTGTTCACCCACGACGGAGTGGCCAAACACAACTCCAACACCATCATTAAGTTTGTTGACGACACAACAGTGGTAAGCCTGATAACCGACAACGATTAGACAGCCTATAGTGAGGAGGTCAGAGACATTGAGGGAGAGGTTGTTGTCCTGGCACCACACTGCCAGGACAACAACCTCTCCCTCAATGTGAGCAAGACAAAGGAGCTGATCATGAACTACAGGAAAAGACGGGTCGAACAGGCCCCCATTAACATTGCCGGGGCTGTCGTGGAGCGGGTCGAGAGTTTCAAGTTCCTTGGTGTCCACATCACCAACAAACTATCATGGTCCAAACACACCAAGACAGTCACGAAGAGGGCACGACAACATCTTTTCCCATCAGGAGACTGAAAAGATTTGGCATGGGTCTCCAGATCCTCAAAAGGTTCTACAGCTGCACCATAGAGATCATCCTGACCGGTTGCATCACCGCCTGGTATAGCAACTGCTCGGCATCTGACCATAAGGCGCTACAGAGGGTAGCTATTTTTTATCTATGCATCTATTTATTTTTTATCTATGCATAGTCAATTTACCCCTACCTACATGTACAAAATAACTTGACTAACCTTACCCCCACACTTTGACTAGGTACCGGTACCCCCTGTATATAGCCTCGTTACTGTTATTTTTGTGTTACTTTTTATTTTTATTGTACTATTTTTACTTTAGTTTATTTAGTAAATATTTTCTTAACTCTTTCTTTAACTGCATTGTTGGTTAAGGGCTTGTAAGTAAGCATTTCATGGTAAGGTAATACCTGTTGTATTAGGAGCATTTGATAAAATTTGATTGATTTGATAACGGAAAGGCTGATGTTCTTCCTGGAGAGCAGAGGCCTAATGTCACCAGATCAAAGTGGGTTCAGGAAAGGAAGGGGAATGATGGATCCTTTACTGTGCCTAGAGTCAGTCATACAGAAGGCACAGGCAAATAAGGAAGTGGTGGGAGCGGTTTTCTTTGATGTAGAGAAGGCCTATGATGTGGAAGGAAGGCTTACTTATCAAACTGGATATCATGGGGGTTGGAGGAAGGGTTTTTAACTGGATAAAGGATTTTCTTTTTGGGCGATCAGTACAAGTGAGGGTGGGGATTTCTATGTCTGAAAGTTATGAGGTAGATAATGGTACCACCCCAGAGAACTGTCATTAGTCTTTTGTTCTCCATTATGATTGACGATGTATTCTCCCAGTTTTAGACCAGATATTAGGAGGTCATTGTTTGCGGATGACGGGGTGCTGGGGAAGAGAGGTTGAAATATTCCCCATACATTTTTATTTGATTTTTTATTTGATTGATTTATTTCAGCTTTATTTAACCAGGTAGGCTAGTTGAGAACAAGTTCTCATTTGCAACTGCGACCTGGCCAAGATAAAGCGTAGCAATTGGACACATACAACACAGAGTTACACATGGAATAAACAAAACATACAGTCAATAATACAGTAGAACAAAAGAAAACAAAAAGTCTATATACAGTGAGTGCAAATGAGGTAAGTTAAGGAAATAAATAGGCCATGGTGGCGAAGTAATTACAATATAGCAATTAAACACTGGAATGGTAGATCGGCAGAGGATGAATGTGCAGGTAGAGATACTGGGGTGCAAAGGAGCAAAATAAATACCAGTATGGGGATGAGGTAGATAGATAGGCTGTTTACAGATGGGCTATGTACAGGTGCAGTGATCTGTAAGCTGCTCTGACCAGCTGGTGCTTAAAGCTAGTGAGGGAGATGTGAGTCTCCAGCTTCAGAGATTTTTGCAATTCGTTCCAGTCATGGGCAACAGAGAACTGGAAGGAAATACGACCAAAGGGGGAATTGGCTTTGGGGGTGACCAGTGAGATATACCTGCTGGAGCGCGTGCTACGAGTGGGTGCTGCTATGGTGACCAGTGAGTTGAGATAAGGCGGGGCTATACCTAGCAGAGACTTGTAGATAACCTGTAGCCAGTGGGTTTGGCGACGAGTATGAAGCGAGGGCCAACCAACCTAGCCTGGTTCCTCTCTAGGTTTCTTCCTAGGTTTTGGCCTTTCTAGGGAGTTTTTCCTAGCCACCGTGCTTCTACACCTGCATTGCCTGCTGTTTGGGGTTTTAGGCTGGGTTTCTGTACAGCACTTTGAGATATCAGCTGATGTACGAAGGGCTATATAAATAAATTTGATTTGATTTTGATTTGATTTGAACCAACGAGAGCGTACAGGTCGCAATGGTGGGTAGTGTATGGGGCTTTGGTGACAAAACGGATGGCACTGTGATAGACTGCATCCAGTTTGTTGAGTAGAGTGTTGGAGGCTATTTTATAGATGACATCATCGAAGTCGAGGCCAACCGGTTTTATTGTGTCAAGATCTGCAACGCTGCTGGGTTTTTCACGCTCAACAGTTTCCATTGTGTATCAATAATGGTCCACCACCCAAAGGACATCCAGCCAACTTGACACAACTGTGAGAAGCATTAGAGTCAACATGGGCCAGCATCCCTGTGGAACGCTTTCAACACCTTATAGAGTACATGCCCCAACGAATTGAAGCTGTTCTGAGGACAAAAGGGGGTGTAACTCAATATTAGGAAGGTGTTCCTAATGTTTTGTACACTCGGTGAAATGCGCTGTCAAGTTCATCCCTGGACAATGGAACTGTAGCATATGGATCAGAAGCTCAGACATCTTTGAAAAAGCTCGATGTAATCCAGGCTCAAGCTCTAAGAATATGTTGTGTAGCAATCAGGACCTCCCCGGTGGCAGCTCTGCAGGTAGAGTGGGGAGACATGCCCTTAAAGTTAAGACAACAACTAGCCTTGACATATTGGGTAAATCTACAAGAACTTAGGGTTACACATCCTACAAAAAAGGTGCTCCTAGAGGGCTGGGAGCATGATCAAAATCTGAATACAAGTTTGGGGTGGATGGGTAATGGCATTGCGAGAGAGAGCCCCTCAGTGGTTCTTCCTGCTATCCCTCCCTGGTTGCTCCCTCAACCAATGATATGCCTAGGGTTTCTTAAGAGGGTAAGAGCTGATGAGAAAGGAGTAGATCCAGTAAATATTATAAGTGAACATTTAAGAACACAGTACTATGCTGTCTTGAATATATTCACAGATGGATCTGAGCACCATAAAACAGGGAGGACAGGTTTTAGTGTTCCTGAGTTTAAGGTGGCAGTGACAAAAAGAGCAACTGATAATTTATCTGTTTACACAATGAAGTTGCTGGCCATACTATTGGCTGCAGAGTGAGTGGAGGAGGTGAGGCCAGACGGGGTAGTAATCTGCTCTGACTCCTGTGCAGCACTGATAAGCTTAAATGCATTTGTGTCTCGGAGCAGACTAGATGTATTGTATGAGATTTTTCAGTGCTTGTGTGGTGTGAGACAGATGGGGTAGTTGTGATGTTCCACTGGGAACCAGCTCATGTGGGAGCAGATGCCAAGTGGTTGATAGGAACACTGGTTAATAACAAAATGCAAGAGTTGTGGAACAGGGATGGAAAGGGAAGACCTGTATAAGATCCAGGAAAAGGTGGAGGCAAGGAGGTCCTTAGGTCGAGAGAGAAGGGAGGAAAGTGTAATCACAAGGATGAGAATGGGACACACAAGGCTCAACAGTACATTATAACTGGTAAGAAAACTTCAGACTGGGAGGTGTGATCACTGTCAGCAGGAGATGGATACAGCGGAACACGTTCAATTTCAGTGCCAGCAATATGGGAGGGAAAGGGAGACATTTGTCTTAGATTTAATGATTAATGGTGTTGAGTTTTTTTCCCTGTAGGTTTTCACTCTAATCCCAGTTGTAACTGATTTGATTCAGTTTATCAACCTGCTAATTATTAGAATCGGGTGCACTAGATTAGGGTTGGAGTGAAAACCTACAGGATGGTAGCTCTCCAGGATTGGCTTGCCCTGATTTAGACCCCTGTCTCTATTTCACACTCCAGTCCATTTGGTGGTAGTAATGCGCCTTAAAGTTTTTTGCCAACCACCATATAAAATCCACAGAAGAAAAAGAAGAAAAAGATGAATGGAGTGAGCTGTGCACCAGACAGAGTTCTGGAGGTAAAGTGTAAGTGAATGAGGGCTAGTTAAGTGAGGTGGAAAGTGTGGTGAAAAGCTCGAAACCCGAGCCTGGCATCGATGGAAATAAAAAAGAATCTGGTCCAGTAGAAGTAACATTTTTTGAGAATGTGTGGATGCCCTTTGGGCGGATCCATTTGTGGTTTCAGGGTGGGTGGGAAAGGAGTTGCAGTTGAATCCGTGAAGGTAACCTGTAGTGGACTTGTGATATTTGTTTGTGTTTCTTCTGAGCACAGGGAGCAGGCGCTCCGTGTCAAATAACTTGGGTGAAGATATGTTTCTTGAAAGGAGTGATTTCTGGGGTAGCTAGAGTCAGAGTAGTGTATTAGGTGTCATGCGGAGGCAGTGAAGTAAGTAGAGGAGGATGGGTCAAGGGAGAAGGATCCTGAGAGGATCCCTGAGAATAGTAGATCTATGCCAGCCAGTGGTGGAAAATTATTCAATTTTCATACTAGAGTAAATGTAAAGATGCCTTAATAGAAAATGACTCAAGTAAAAGTGAAAGTCACCCAGTAAAATACTACTTAAGTAAAAGTATTTGGTTTTAAATATACTTAAATATCAAAAGTAAATATAATTGCTAAAATATACTTAAGTATCAAAAGTAAAAGTATAAATCATTTCAACTTCCTTATATTAAGCAATCCAGACTGGACAATTTTCGTATGTTTTTTTTATTGACGGATAGCCAGGGCACGCTCCAACACTCACACATAATTTACAAACGAAGCATTTGTGTTTAGTGAGTCCTCCAGATCAGAGGCAGTAGTGATGACCAGGGATGTTCTCTTGATAAGTTTGTGAATCGGACCATTTTCCTGTCAAAATGTAACAAGTACTTTTGGGTGTCAGGGAAAATGTATGGAGTAAAAAGTACATTATTTTCTTTAGGAATGGAAAAGTAAAAGTTGCCAAAAATATGAATAGTAAAGTACAGATACACTAAAAAACTACTTAAGTAGTACTTTAAAGTATTTTTACTTAAGTACTTAACACTACTGATGCCAGCACAGAGCGATAGGGCAACGAGGGATATATCCTTCAGTAAGGTTGGCTTCTTAGCTTTCATAGCAATGGTTATCAACCGCATAAATAGAATGTAAATCACAGAAAATAGATGTTGTTGTGGCAGCTGCAGATAAGTATTTGGGTATATGAGATTTGACTTCAGAAGATTTACAAGGTGTGTTGAATGGTGGTGCCCTGTCCTCCCAGGCCGCTGGCATGGTGCAGGAGCAGATAGGTTTAAAATAGTGGAATGGGGTAGTGGGTTTTTAGAATTAGTTGGATGGGTGTTTTTTAAAATGTTATATATAATTGTTTTTTACCCTTTTCCAATTTTGTATCAGGATGTAAAATATATTTATATTGTAGTCCATTTGGGGCGGTAATGCAACATATTGGATACGAACCGCGCTTTAACACCGATTATGGTGATGAAGAAGAAGAAAACGGAAGCACGATTGCGCACGCATCTCCGATTTGAGACATGGTGGCATTTATCAACATCGTTTGCCTAAATAGATCTCTTACAAATGTCGAATTGGTCCAATATCAACATTTGCCATAGCGTGAGAACTGGAAATATACTGATCATTTATTGCTCATTGGCTAGCAAAATTATTTAAACATATTTACTTAGTCACGGCGAATAAATACTGGGCTGGACAGGATGGCCAGCTGCAATTTTCAGGAGCAGTTTGTATCCATTATGGAGGTATTGGCTAAAGCAGCTGTAGCAGAAATAAACAAACGTGTAGATGATAGCTGTGCTGTTATACGTTTGGAAATGACCCAAAGCCAGCGAGATATTGATGTACTGAAAAGGAAGTGTCAAATTATGGAGAGCGAGTTGAAGAAGACGCGCAGACGAAAGGGTAGTTGTGTTATTATTCATGGTAAATTGATTGAATATGCAAAATCCAAATGTGTGAATAGCCCTAATATTTGACCAAATACAATTATTTTCTAGGTTTTTACCCCATGGCATCAGAGAGATCTCCATATCCAGTCAAGATTGTTTTGAACAAGCAGAGGAGTAGCTCACAGTGGAGAGACAGCGAGATGTCTGTTGAAGGGGACTCTCAACCCCATGTGTGATACATCACCTTTTACAATTACAGAGACCTGACATCTTGGATCAAATATGTTATTGGATTATCAGGAGAATATACTGCTTTTGTGTGATTCATGAGCATGAAAAGAGTTAGGTATGGTGTGTGTCCTGAGTAATAACCTCTTTCCCTGTTACAGCCTACTGATGTGGAGCAGAGAGTGGAGACTGAACCCATACTGATCAAAGATGAGGAGACAGCAGAGGATGTGTGGAAGACTGACGCTCAGGAAGAGATCAGGATCACTGAAGAGGGTGGGTGTGACCATAAGGGGTACTGCTCTGTCTGTCTATGGAAGACTGTGTAGTGGTATGCACGTTCCAAATTACATTGGTGTTTTATGTTCTGGTATACGTAGCGCACGGACACAGTCAGTTCTAAAGCAGTCATGTTTTGCAACTGTTAAGGGTCTTTTGTAATGTTTATTTGATGTTTTTCCCCAAATCATTAGAGTCTGGTTCCAAGCCTGTGAAACCACCATCCTTTGAGCAACTGCACTGTGGTGAGGACTTCATCACACAACCCAATATATCTCCCAGAGACTCAGTGGAACATTACACTAATTCTGATCGTCCAGAGGAACCAGGAACAACCCGGCTCGCATCTACAGAGGTGTTCAGTACAGAGCAGCACCGGCCAGACGAGGAAGACGACTCACTAGACCTAGTGATGGTGAAGGATGAGAAAGAGGAGGAGTTAGATCAGACCACGGCCCTGGCAGGACCTGACCAGTTTGTCATGGATGAGTCTGATGGGCAGCTGTGGACCTCTGTGGATCCAGGCGGAGACACTGACCCTGTCTGCCACCCAGATTTCTCCTTTCATTCCACAGAAGAGTACTCTCAGAATATCTCAATTTTCCCATCTCATAGTGGGCTGCCATCTTTTCCTACTATGACAGATGAAGTAGGGCCATCGCTTCACTCTTCTATATGGAAACCACATTCTAACATGTTCAGTGCAGCAAAACACATAACAAGACATGTCAGGACATTGGCTGATGAGACTAGACAACAGATGCCAGAGGGACAGAGCAGTGAAAGTCTGAACTCAAGTAATGAAGGAAATAGTTTAGCTCTACAGCCAAGGCAGCATCAATACAGGGCTTCAGAAGCAACAGTGAGATTGAGTGAGTGCATGACAGGGTCAAACATGGCCACCACCTCCACCTTCTCAGGATACAGCCTGAGTCGCAGTAGTTTTAACATGGTGAAGAGAATGAGGACTCAGTGGAGTTCTGGCAGCACCACCGAGAGGCGTTTCAGCTGCACCTTCTGTGGTAAGAGCTTCCCACGTTTCTGGCAGCTCAAAGAACACCTCCGGAGTCACACCGGAGAGAAACCGTACACCTGCGAACAGTGTGGCAGGAGTTTCACCAAGCAATGCAACCTGATCAGACATGCTGTGGTCCACAGCGGAGAGAAGCCCTACAAGTGCACACAGTGTGGGAAATGCTTCACTCAGCGCTCCAGCATGAAGTCACATCAGAGAACTCACATAGGAGAGAGTCCAGTGTCTCAATATGTGGCACCCGCATACCCTGGGGATCCACACACAAGTTTAATGTTGTCTCAGACCAGATGGAACAAATAGGAACATAATTGCATTATGCTTCATAAACAATTTCAATGTGAAAATGTAGCTCAATCAACCCTACTCGCTATCTTCTACACCACTATTTGATGTGCTTTCTTTTTGTATCTAATACCTCTACTGATACACTCCCTATGTATTTATTTGGACAGTGAAGCTACAACTTTTAATTTGGCTTTATACTCCAGGATTTTGGATTTGAGATAAAAAAAAATTCATGAGGCGACAGTACAGAATGTCACCTTTTATTTGAGGGTATTTTCATACATCTGTTTTACCATTTAGAAATTAAGGCACTTTATGTATCTAGTTCCCCCATTTGAAGGTGGCATAAGTATTTGGACAATTTCACTTAGTGCATAAAAATCTGTCTGAAGTTTAGTACTTTGCCCCTTATTCTTAGCACCTAATGACTACATCAAGCTTGTGACTCTACAAACTTGTTGGATGCATTTGCAGTTAGTTTTGGTTGTGTTCTGGATTATGGTGCGTCATTTTGGAGTCACTTTTATTGTAAATTAAGTATTGAATTTGTTTCTGAACCCTTCTACATTTTAAACCCTACCATGACTACGGATAATCATAAATTGATCTTGAATAATGATGAGTGAGAAAGTTACAGAGATAAATATCATGCCCCCCAAAAAATGCTAACCTCCCATGTTACTATTAATGGTGAGAGGTTAGCATGTTTTGGGGGCATGATCTTTGTACATCTGTCACTTTCTCACTTGTTATTCACAAATTCATTCATGATTATCTGTAATCATGGTAGCCGCCACATGAATGTAGAAGTGTTCATATTCTATTCTTATTTACAATAAAAGTGACTCCAAAATGACACAGTACATTATTTACCATTAATTTCTATTGGGCACAAAATAATCTGAAACACAACTAAAACAAACTACAAATGCATCCAGCAAGTGTGTAGAGTCATGAGCTTGATGTAGTCATTGCGTGCTAGGAATATGGGACCAAATACTAAACTTTTGACTAAATGTAATACTAATGACACCTTCAAATGGGGGGAGTAGATGCATTAAGTGCATTAATTTCTAAAATGTAAAACAAATGTATAAAAATACCCTCAAAGTAAAGGGTGACATTCTGTTATGTCGCCTCATAAGACATTTGATCTCAAATTCAAAATGCTGGATTATAGAGCCAAATGAAAAATATTTACTTCACTGTCCAAATAAATACGTTGGGGAGTGTATATGCCTTAAAAACATTGAGAAGAACCTCTGAATGTTAATTAGCTATAACACATGTAGTATACAATAGTTATTGGAAATATGTAATGAAATTAAGTTTATTTGAAGTTGACATGAAACTAGTTTCATCGTCCTTGTTCCCCAGCTATGTGTCAAACAAATATATCCCTTTTCCTTGATTAAATACCATACCACATCTTCAGACCGGTTTCATTAGGTTGTGTGGGTAAGAATGGAGATGACAATATTTGATGATGTATAAACCATTCGTTTTTATGAATGGTTGAAGAAAGTGTTTTAGTATTTTACGTTTCACCAGTGTGTCATCGTGCATTATGCATCTATAGCCTTTTAATGCATTAACAACCATGTGAGCCATTACATTACAGTCTTTTCGCCTACATGTAGCCAAAGCTATTGAAAGAGACAAGACGTTTTACGATCTGAATTCTTTTAGATCATAAAACTAATTTCTTTAATCAATAGATATAGTTACTCTACATGTAGTTCTCCGTAGGGTTTTCAGCGGTTAGCTTCGCCCATGACTGGCTCCTTGTGAACTACAATCCCGACTTTGTGTTTTAATGTTTAGGAACATCAATAATTATCACTTACTAAACGGTTTTTGGAATATATGGACCTCATCTTTAATATCAGCGAGAATTAATCTTTCAAATCAAAAACAACCAGTTACTGTAGAAGATTATACAGATCCATATGCTGTGTGTTCCTCCAGCCAACGAACTACACTTCCTCCCCAGTTACGTTTACACACAGGAGTTCGGAGCACGATAGGTGGCTAATTAGCACAAGTGCTCGCCAATGTCTTCAGTCTGTCTTCTGTAAAAAGCGCTATAACATGGCGATATGGCCGTGTAGAAACACTAACCGTAGTGCTATAAAGGTGTGTTGTAATTTGTCCTTTTGTTTTTGGAAAATTATTTATCGCTCATATGGAAGATACGTTTCTAATGTTTCCAAACCCGCTCCACAAGAGATGCGTGTTAACGTTCAGACCGAGCATCGGGGAGCATAACAAAAGTCCCCACAGGAAGAAGATACTATTGTCAATGGGCGACGAAAAGTAGCTAGTTAGGTATATGAATGGGCTACCCTACATGCAGACAAGAATATACCAGGTATATACCGTTGAATTCCGAATTTACATACACCTTAGCCAAATACATTTAAACTACGTTTTTCACAATTCCTGACATTTAATCCTAGTTAAAAGTCCCTGTTTTAGGTTAGTTAGGATCACCACTTTATTATAAGAATGTGAAATGTCAGAATAATAGCACAGAGAAAATTATTTATTTCAGCTTTTATTTATTAGGTCACATTCCCAGTGGGTCAGAAGTTTACATACACTCAAATAGTATATGGTAGCATTGCCTTTAAATTGATTCACTTGGGTCAAACGTTTCAGGTAGCCTTCCACAAGCTTCCCACAATAAGTTGGGTGAATTTTGGCCCATTCCTCCTAACAGCTGGTGTAACTGAGTCAGGTATGTAGGCCTCCTTGCTCGCACACACTTTTTCAGTTCTGCCCACAAATTGTGTATAGGATTGAGGTCAGGGCTTTGTGATGGCCACTCCAATACCTTGACTCTGTTGTCCTTAAGCCATTTTGCCACAACTTTGGAATTATGCTCGGGTCATTTTCCATTTGGAAGACCCATTTGCGACCAAGCTTTAACTTCCTGAGTGATGTCTTGAGATGTTGCTTCAATAAGTCCACATCATGTTCCATCCTCATGATGCCATCTATTTTGTGAATTGCACCAGTCCCTCCTACAGCAAAGCACCCCCACAACATGATGCTGCCACCCCCGTGCTTCACGGTTGGGATGGTTTTCTTCGGCTTGCAAGCCTCCCCCTTTTTCCTCCAAACATAACGATGGTCATTATGGCCAAACAGTTCTATTTTTGTTTCATCAGACCAGAGGATATTTCTCCAGAAGGTATGAACTTTGTCCCCATGTGCAGTTGCAAACCATAGTCTGGCTTTTTTATGGCGGTTTTGGAGCAGTGGCTTCTTCCTTGCTGAGCGGCCTTTCAGGTAATGTCGATATAGGACTCGTTTTACTGTGGATACAGATACTTTTGTACCTGTTTCCTCCAGCATCTTCACAAGGTCCTTTGCTGATGTTCTGGGATTGATTTGCACTTTTGCACCAAAGTACGTTCATCTCTAGGAGACAGAACGAGTCTCCTGCCAGAGCAGTATGATGGCTGCATGGTCCCATGGTGTTTATACTTGCGTACTATTGTTTGTACACATGAATGTGGTACCTTCAGGCATTTGGAAATTGCTCCCAAGGATGAACCAGGCTTGTGGAGGTCTACCATTTTTTGCTGAGGTCTTGGCTGATTTCTTATGATTTTCCCATGATGTCAAGCAAAGAGGCACTGAGTTTGAAGGTAGGCCTTGAAATACATCCATAGGTGACTCAAATGATGTCAATTAGCCTATCAGAAGCTTCTAAAGCCATGACATCATTTTCTGGAATTTTCCAAGCTGTTTAAAGGCACAGTCAACTTAGTGTATGTAAACTTCTGACCCACTGGAATTGTGATACAGTGAATTATAAGTGAAATAATCTGTATGTAAACAATTGTTGGAAAAATGACTTGTGTCATACACAAAGTAGATGTCCTAAACGACTTGCCAAAACTATAGTTTGTTAACAAGAAATGTGTGGAGTGGTTGAAAAACGAGTTTGAATAACTCCAACCTAAGTGTATGTAAACTTCCAACTTCAACTGTATACTGAACAAAAATATAAGCACAATGTGTAGTGTTAGTCCCATGTTTCATGAGCTGAAATAAAAGATCCCTGAAATGTTCCATATGCACAAAAAGCTTTTTTTTCTCAAATTTTGGGCACAAATTTGTTTACATCCCTGTTAGTTTCCATTTCTCGTTTGCCAAGTTAATCCATCCACTTGACAGGTGTAGCATATCAAGAAGCTGATTAAACAGCATGATCATTACACATCAAATCAAATTTATTTATATAGCCCTTCTTACATCAGCCGATATCTCAAAGTGCTGTACAGAAACCCAGCCTAAAACCCCAAACAGCAAGCAATGCAGGTGTAGAAGCACGGTGGCTAGGAAAAACTCCCTAGAAAGGCCAAAACATAGGAAGAAACCTAGAGAGGAACCAGGCTATGAGGGGTGGCCAGTCCTCTTCTGGCTGTGCTGGGTGGAGATTATAACAGAACATGGCCAGGATGTTCAAATGTTCATAAATGACCAGCATGGTCAAATAATAATAATCACAGTAGTTGTCGAGGGTGCAGCAAGTCAGCACCTCAGGAGTAAATGTCAGTTGGCTTTTTCATAGCCGATCATTAAGAGTAGCTCTACGGCTCCTGCTGTCTCTAGAGAGTTGAAAACAGCAGGTCTGGGACAGGTAGCACGTCCGGTGAACAGGTCAAGGTTCCATAGCCGCAGGCAGAACAGTTGTGCACCTTGTGCTGGGGATAATAAAAGGCCACTCTAAATTGTCCAGTTTTGTCACATAACACAATGTGACAGATGTCTCAAGTTTTGAGGGAGTATGCAATTGTCATTCTGACTGCAGGAATGTCCAACGGAGCTATTGTCAGATAATTGAATGTTAATTTCTCTACCGTAAGCCACCTCCAACATTGTTTTAGAGAATTTGGCATTAAGTCTGACCGGGCTCACAACCGCAGACTGAGTTTAAGGATGCCAGCCCTGGACATCTGGCTTCTTTACCTGCAGGATCGTCTGGGCCTGGCACCCACTATATGATTGATCAGTATACCTGCCTTGCCAGTGCTAATTCTACCAATTTTGTAAGGCTGTTGCAGTCTCATATTTACGGTAATAAATATTTACGTCACGAATTGAACGGAAGTGCGATTGAAATTGCGCACGGATCTCCCACTTCGTACATTGTTGCTATTTATCAAGGTCTACGGATTGTTTTTGCACATTAGCTTGGAAATTGTAGACTATTGACTTCAAACAGATTATACAAATCTGTAATTTGGGTTTTACAAGATGGCCAGCTGCAATTTTCAGTCGCAGTTGGTATCGATTATGGAGGTATTAGCTAAAGCCGCTGTAGCAGAAATAAACAATCGTGTAGATGATAGCTGTGCTGTTATACGTTTGGAAATGACCCAAAGCCAACGAGATATTGATGTACTGAAAAGAAAGTGTCGAATGATGGAGAGCGAGCTGAAGAAGACACAAGGACGAGATAGGAGAAAAGGTAGTAATTTGATTGCATGAACAACTGAAGAAAATCCCAAATGTGTGAATAACCCTAATATTTCACTGAATACAATTATTTCCCAGTTCTTTACCCCATGTCAACAGAGAGATTGTCATATCCTGTCAAGATTGTTTTGAACAAGGAAAGGAGTAGCTCACAGTGGAGAGGCAGAGAGGACTCTCCGTGCCAGGTGTGATAAATCACCTTTTATGAAAAGTGTTAGACATGGTGTGTGCCCAGAGGAATAATTGCAGTTCCCTGTTACAGCCTACTGATGTGGAGCAGAGAGTGGAGACTGAACCCATACTGATCAAAGATGAGGAGACAGCAGAGGATGTGTGGAAGACTGACCCTCAGGAAGAGATCAGGATCACTGGAGAGGGTGGGTGTGACCATAAGGGGTACTGCTCTGTCTGTCTATGGAAGACTGTGTAGTGGTATGCACGTTCCAAATTACATTGGTGTTTTATGTTCTGGTATACGTAGCGCACGGACACAGTCAGTTCTAAAGCAGTCATGTTTTGCAACTGTTAAGGGTCTTTTGTAATGTTTATTTTATGTTTTTCCCCAAATCATTAGAGTCTGGTTCCAAGCCTGGGAAACCACCATCCTTTGAACAACGGCACTGTGATGAGGACTTCATCACACAACCCAATATATCTCCCAGGGACTCAGTAAAACATTACCCAAATTCTGATCGTCCAGAGGAACCAGGAACACCCCGGCTCCCATCTACAGAGGTGTTCAGCACAGAGCAGCACCGGCCAGACGAGGACTCACTAGAACTTGTGATGGTGAAAGATGAGAAAGAGGAGGAGCTGGATCAGACCACAACCCTGGCAGGACCTGACCAGTTTGTCATAGATGAGTCTGATGGGCAGTTGTGGACCTCTGTGGATCCAGGCAGAGACACTGACCCTGATGGCCACCCAGATTTCTCCTTTCATTCCACAGAAAAGTACTCTCAGAATATCTCAATTTACCCATCTCATAGTGGACTGTCATCTGTGCCTACTATGACAGATGATGTAGCACCATCACTTCACTCTTCTATAGGAAAACCACATGCTAACATGTTCAGTGCAGAAAAACACAGTAAAGGACATGTCAGAACATTGGCTGATGAGACTAGACAACAGATACCAGAGGGACAGAGCAGTGAGATGCTGAACTCCAATAATGAAGGAAATAGTTTAGCTCTCCAGCCAAGGCAGCATCAATACAGGGCTTCAGAAGCAACAGTGAGATTGAGTGAGTGCACGACAGGGTCAAACATGGCCACCACCTCCACCTTCTCTGGATACAGCCTGAGTCGCAGTAGTTATAACATGGTGAAGAGAATGAGGACTCAGTGGAGGTCGGGCGGCACCACCGAGAGGCGTTTCAGCTGCACCTTCTGTGGGAAGAGCTTCCCACGTTTCTGGCAGCTCAAAGAACACCTCCGAAGTCACACCGGAGAGAAACCGTACACCTGCGAACAGTGTGGCAGGAGTTTCACCAAGCAATGCAACCTGATCAGACATGCTGTGGTCCACAGTGGGGAGAAGCCCTACAAGTGCACACAGTGTGGGAAATGCTTCACTCAGCGATCTGGTATGAAGTCACATCAGAGAACTCACATAGGAGAGAGTCCAGTGTCTCAATACGTGGCACCCGCATACCCTGGGGATCCACACACAAGTTTAATGTTGTCTCAGACCAGATGGAACAAATAGTTCATAGTTACATAGTTTTTCTGGAACTTTGTTTTGAGACAATTTGACAAGCTTTTCCTCATAATTGATTTGTGAATTGGTTTTGATGTTTGACTGTTGACGGCTCTTCACTTTTATTTTAAACAACTAATTTACAACTGGTAACAATGTATTTTGTACTACAAAACTGTCAAAAAAAAACATGTTATTTTCAATAAAATGTATTTAATGAAAGAGTCAGTCTGTGCTTTTAGATGAATAATATGTAGGAGCCATTTAGTCTGTATTGTCTAGGTAGTGTCTGACTATCTGGAATGTCACGTCTTGCCACAAGGGACAGTCTCATATCAGGTCAGGTTAATAACTCAATTCAACTTGATTTTCAGTTAAGGTTTGGAAATTACTCTGCTGCCTTAAAATGTTGAGTTACTGTATGTCATCTCAAAATGAGGCAATAAAATATGTTTCAGTGTAATGGGCTGTTTATACTGAAACATTTTGCATTGTCTAAACTGACCACTGTTTCTGAATAAAACTGGTAATCTGAATCAAAGATCATTAGATAAGAGAAATAGATTGGAAGTTTGAATGATTTACTCTCATTGATTTACCAATCAACAGAGGCAGAGCTAATGGAGGAGATATACAGAAAGAGAACGCGAGCGAGAAAGAGACTCAGGAAGTCGACAGGGGAAGTTTAGTGGTTTCTTGCGTCATTGCTTGCTGCTGCTTGGTTGTGCCGGTGCAGAGTGAAGGTAAGAACAGTCAACTTTTTATTACGCTTTTTTATTCTTGTTTTTACCTCAATGTCACCCGAAACTTGAGAGGAGTAGCAGTGACAGTGTGTTAGGGGTGGAATGGTAGGGGTCAGGGGGATGGAGAGGTGGGGTCAGGCTCAGAGGCTTCATGTTCTTCGACAGGCCTGCAGTCAGAACGACATACAATTCAATTGACTTCCGCTGCAGTGAGAGGGCCACAATGGCTGCGAGAGGCAGGGAGGAGAAGGCCTTTATCGGTCACGGAGAACAGCCAGAGCCGGGGTTAGGGGTGTCAGTGTTCCATTAGCATAGGAAGACTAGGCGTTATTTACTTTAAAGTCTCCCCAAATCACAGCACTGACAGGGAGTCTAGGAGTATTGGGGTAAAGGGTGTGGCCTGTTTATTTTGTGAAGAAGACATTAAGGGGAAGTGAAGACTGATGCATGCTGTAGATTGTGAGCGATGCTCACAAATGATCACATTAAGTGTTGTGTTGGTGTACGTATATTGAGAAGATGATTTAGCTGGTTTCTTACTTTGCAGAGTGCCACAAAGACAGCATGACCTAGCACAATGCCTTAAAACACAGCTCATTATATCACAGTATATAGCATTGCACATCACAGAGTGGAACAATAAAACTTAATAAAATGCAATGAAGAAACCACATTGTTGCATATTAACAGTATATTGTAAATGTATATGAGCACCTCATGGTCACGTTACCATTAACCAAGTTATACAGAAAATACATATATCAGACACACAAACACACAGGGCTGGATGTGCGAGAGGTTGAGGCAGGAGAAAAGAAGAGATGCGGAGACTCCGGAGAAAAGGAGGGAACAATGAGAAGGTGTTTGGCTGTGACCTGTTGGACCACTTGTCCACTACCTGTCAGGAGAGTAAGTCCCAAGTTTCCCCAGACAATTGACTAGAATATGTTAAATATTAGCTTGAATACCATGGTCTTGTCTCCCTCTCAGTTCCCCAGGTGCTGCGAAGCTGCAGTGAATTCATTGAGGAGCATGGGGTGGTAGATGGGATCTACAGGCTATCTGGGGTGTCATCCAACACACAGAAACTAAGGTAAGTGGGGTGTGTGAGTTTGTGTGCTTGCATTTGTGTGCCTGTGTACAGCAGTGAAATGTTGTGTTTGTCTCCAAACAGGGGTGAGTTTGACAGTGAGGGGACCCCGGATCTCAATAAGGATGTGTACCTGCAGGACATTCACTGTGTCAGCTCTGTCTGCAAGGCCTACTTCAGAGAGTTGCCCAATCCCCTCCTCACATACCAGCTCTATGACAAATATGCTGTGAGTACCTGTCTTGATAGTCATTCAGAGACATGGACAGACACCAGGGTTGCGTTCAGTAAGAACAAAAAGGAGAAAGCGTTTTGAAATTGATAATTCTTGTTTTATTAAGTTCGGATTAGAAAACATTTACTCCCATTTCATACCTACTAAATGGGACCCAGCATAAAGATGGCATATGCCTTTTTGTATCAACCTCACACCTCTTTACCCATCAGGAAGCTGTGGCGATTCAGTTGGAGGAGGAGAGGCTGGTTAAGATTAAGGATGTGCTGAAAGAGTTACCCGCTCCCCATTACAAGTAAACCTCTACTATTTAACTATCTCTTTCACTATAGATATAGAAAGTGTAATTGACTGCTGTATGTTTTCATATATTACATGGCCTGCAACCGTCTGTTTATAATTAGAGGTAAATTCTGCTTTTCTTCATACCATATCTCTTGAACTTACTAGTATATTTCAGGCTGTGCACTGCTTTTCTAGCCATGCATAGTTATTCTCAAACAGTTTCAAATGTTTTTAAACAGTTTTTAAATTAACTATCCCACTTCCATCTCTTTCTGCCCCTTCTTCCTCCCACTGGTTTCTCAGAACTCTGGAGTTCCTGATGCGCCACCTTGTCAAGATGGCTTCTCACTCCTCACACACCAATATGCATTCCCGGAACCTCGCCATTGTTTGGGCTCCGAACCTTCTCAGGTGTGTGGGTTTGTGTGTACACTACCGTTCAAAAGTTTGGGGTCACTTAGAAATGTCCTTGTTTTTGAAAGAAAGCATGTTTTTTGTCCATTAAAATAACATAACATTGATCAGAAATACAGTATAGACATTGTTAATGTTGTAAATGACTATTGTAGCTGGAAAAGGAAGATTTTTTCTGGAATATCTACATAGGAGAACAGGCCCATTATCAGCAACCATCACTCCTGTGTTCCAATGGCTGTGTTCCAATGCCTGTGTTCCAGTTAGCTAATCCAAGTTTATAATTTTTAAAGACGAATTGATCATTAGAAAACCCTTTTGCAATTATGTTAGCACAGCTGAAAACTGTTGTTCTGATTAAAGAAGCAATAAAACTGGACCTTTAGGCTAGTTGAGTATCTGAAGCATCAGCATTTGTGGGTTCGATTACAGGCGCAAAATGGCCAGAAACAAAGTCCTTTCTTCTGAAACTCGTCAGTCTATTCTTGTTCTGAGAAATGAAGGCTATTCCATGTGAGAAATTGCCAAGAAACTGAAGATCTGGTACAACGCTGTGTACTACTCCCTTCACAGAACAGCGCAAACTGGCTCTAACCAGAATAGAAAGAGGAATGAGAGGCCCCGGTGCACAACTGAGCAAGAGGACAAGTACATTAGAGTGTCTAGTTTGAGAAACAGACACCTCACAAGTCCTCAACTGGCAGCTTCATTAAATAGTACCAGCAAAACACCAGTCTCCACGTCAACAGTGAAGAGGCGACTCCGGGATGATGGCCTTCTAGGCAGAGTTGCAAAGAAAAAGCCATATCTCAGACTGGCCAATAAAAAGAAAAGATTAAGATGGGCGAAAGAACACAGACACTGGACAGAGGAAGATTGTAAAAAAGTGTTATGGACAGACAAATCTAAGTTTGAGGTATTCAGATCACAAAGAAGAACATTCGTGAGATGCAGATATAATGAAAATATGCTGGAGAAGTGCTTGACGCCATCTGTCAAGCATGGTGGAGGCAATGTGATAGTCTGGGGGTGCTTTGTTGGTGGTAAAGTGGGAGATTTGTACAGGGTAAAAGGGATCTTGAAGAAGGAAGGCTATCACTCCATTTTGCAACGCCATGCCATACCCTGTGGACGGCGCTTAATTGGAGCCAATTTCCTCCTACAACAGGACAAAGCACAGCTCCAAACTATGCAAGAATTATTTAGGGAAGAAGCAGTCAGCTGGTATTCTGTCTATAATGGAGTGGCCAGCACAGTCACCGGATCTCAACCCTTTTGAGCTGTAGGAGCAGCTTGACCGTATGGTACGTAAGAAGTGCCCATCAAGCCAATCCAACTTGTGGGAGGTGCTTCAGGAAGCATGGGGTGAAATCTCTTCAGTTACCTCAACAAATTGACAGCTAGAATGCCAAAGGTCTGCAAGACTGTAATTGCTGCAAAGGGAGGATTCTTTGACGAAAGCAAAGTTTGAAGTACACAATTATTATTTCAATTAAAAATCATTATTTATAATCTTGTCAATTTATAATCTTGTCATTATTTATAATATTGTCTTGTCTATATTTCCTATATTTCCTGCAACTCATTTCATGTATGTTTTCATGGAAAAAAAGGACATTTGTAAGTGACCCCAAAGTTTTGAATGGTAGTGTACATGAGAGAGAAAGACGTGAAGATATAGTTAAAACAGGGTGTTTGCATTGTTCAATGTTGTTTAATCCTCTGAGTTTGTTTGCAGGTCAAAGGACATTGAGGCGTCAGGGTTTAACGGTACAGCAGCCTTTATGGAGGTGAGGGTCCAGTCTATCGTGGTGGAATTCATCCTCACCCACGTGCCCCAGCTGTTTCCTGATTCAGGTACATCACTTTTCCTCTCTCTCTTTCTCTCTCCCTGTCTCTCTCTTTCTCAGCCATAGAGAATAGATACTCACTCACAGCACTCATATCTCCTCCCTCTCTTCTTCACCTCCTTATTAAAGGTATTACGGAGCGCCGGAAGTCACTCCCATCTCCCTCTATACACAATCCAGAGGAACCTTTCTTCCGGGCCATTCCATTCCAGTTAGGCAACATCAGTCCAGGGGACGGTCCCCCTGCCATGCGTTCCTACCACGCCATCATAGACGGGACAGACAAGTAAGCAAATTCACACCAAAAAAACTAAACATGGCCAGTTTATGCCAATTTATCATCAAGATAGTAGCAGTATAGTGGTTGAGGTTGGAAGAGGTTTAGTGTTCGTAATGGTAATAGATAGGTTAGTATTAGGGCATATAGTTTTTCCTACATGGCCAGGTCACGTGGTGTAGAAAAATCCTGGCCAGAGTAACAGAAGTAACATTCTCTACTTCAGGAGGAAGGGATCTCTTAAGGGCAGGAAGTGGAAGTCCATCTTCAATTTAGGAGGCAGACTCCATGACCCGAGACGGAGGAACAAGAACTCGGCCAAAGGTGAGTGACACACTGATGTTATCTTTAATTCAATGCATGGCTTTGCAATGGTAATAATGATTATTTTGAGTTTGACAATCATCCTTCCATCTGTAGAAAAAGAGAGAACTGTCTTGAGGCCAGCGAAGAGCATGGATTCCCTGAGCTCTGTGCCCTATCCGCATGAAGGTGCATCTCCTTACTTGTTTACCCAGTCTTTATCTTATTGTATAGATGTTGGTGAATATGTTTTTATAGTAATTAAATGAATGCATACTGGTAAGGCTAAGTAATCATTTATTTTCTGTGTTCAGTAGTACTATAGTCTTACAATTATGACAGTTTTGTGTAGACTAATGTGAATGTTTACAATACCTCTCAGGTTCCAGACAACGACCCCCTTCCACTGTGATGTCCCCCTTGGCTCAGCCCTCTCCCTGTACCCAGGGGGGTGCGGAGGGAGGGGCATCCAGTAGTGGTGGTGATATGGGCAGCGGGTATGCTGTGACCTACCGGAGGGGTCAGGGGGCTAGTGTGAGTGTAGTGAGCGGGGGCGGGGGAACACAGGGCATATACAGTCGACTGGACAGTCACTGTGGTGGGGGCAACAGCACTGAGGCTCTGCAACCCCCATCCAGATCCCCAGGACTCTCCAGCAAAGCCGACCGGCGGGCAGGGATCCACATCTCCGGACCTTTCTCGGTCACAGTACCCCTTCACATCACATCAGGCCTGGCCTTTGGGGTGCTGCAGGGGGGTGGAGCGGACAGGGGCAACCATAGAGGAGGACAGGAGAGTGGAGATAAAGGAGAGGGTGGAGAGGGTGACAGACGGAAGGGAAGGGAGGGGGAGAGACAGAAGGCAAGGGAGGGTGACAGACAGGAGGCAAGGGAGGGTGACAGGCAGGAGGGAGGGGAAGGGGAAAGGCACATCCGAGTAGAAGTTAAGAGGGAGGACAAGACTGACCTAGGCAAGAGAAGAGATGAAGAGGTAACAGGGGAGAGGAGAGGTGAGGCAGAGGAAGATAAAGTTGAAGAAAAATGGGGAAGAGGAGAAGAGGAGAGAGAAGAGGATGTGAATGGGGACTGTGTATCTAAGCCATCAGAAGAGAGCATTGAAGAGAGTCAGGTTCAGGGTGAGGGTGGAGAAGGGGATGCAGAAAACCATGACAACGATGAGGATGAAGAGGGAGAATACATGGGTATGTCTAATCATTTATGTGTTTAAATAAACATAATTTGCGTAATAAGGGAAGTACAGTAGTCATGGTAGTAGGTTTATAGTTACCGGTTGGAGTGAAATTCACTTGGATAGGACATTTGTGTCAATCTGTAACATTTGCCTTTACTCCTCAGATATGAAAGGCTCTGTGCAGACTGCCCTGGATGCCCCAGATATGTCAGGTGTCAGAAATGAAGTAGTTGCCATAGATTTGCCATTTCCTCTGATGGAGGAGGACGATGAACAAGACCAGGACTGTCCACTGGACTTTCAGGATACTTTTGGATTCCTTGACCTTATGGACAGCAGTGTCTCCAGCCAGGTGTGTATGTGTCTGTGTCTGTCTGTTTCTTTGTGTGTGTCTGTGTGTTTAATTATTTAGTTATGATCCTAACCTCTCTTTTCCATCCTCTCTCCTCCCAGATGTTCCAAGAGTTCTCAGTGGAGCCTCATCATGGGGATGATGAGTATGAAGACGAGGTGGAGCATAGATCCCCAGGACTCTCACATGACAGACCAGACCCTGTCACACGGCCACCTGTAGACGCACAGACACAAATACAGACACAAACGCCCATACACAGGCCTCTAAGCATAGATCAGTATGGGCGAGCCAACAAGTCAATGAGTCTGCCTTACATGTCCCGGCCCTTCCTGCCTGCTCTGTCTTCCTCCTCTGAAGAAGAAGAAGAAGAAGAGGAGGATGAAGAAGGTGATGATTACGACAAAGAAGATGAGGAGGATGATGATGACATGTTCTGTCAAAGTCTACCTTCTAGTTTGGTGTTCAACAGACTGACATGGAGTGGACCTCAGACTGACTTGGAGAACAGTTTGTCCCCAGCCCCTGTGCCCTCACAACCACTGGACGGTGCCTCTGATGACAGACCAATTCCTAGTTCTGAGGCCAGAATTCCCCCTGAGCACTTGGACATTGATTCCCCTGACTGCTGTCACCAATCAGTGGAGGTTTTGAAGTATAGCAAAGCTGAAGAAAAGAATAGTTTGGAAGCGATGAAACTGGTGGAGGAGGAGGATGCAGAACAGGATCGAGACAGCCAGGAGAAAAACCAGGCAGACACCCTGACCAATACTTGCACAGAAAGGTAAGCAGACAGAGGCAGGTTATTTATAAAGTGAAGAACAGCAGATCAGGATAAATGTACTTGATAAATGTTACTTGTCATCATAGATCACCTTCACTTTGCAGCACTGACATAGAAGAAAGTTGTCACTTGGTTGAAACCAGCATCATGGAGGAAGAGGAAACTCCAGATGACATTGAGAAGAGCCACACTTCAGCATCCGCATCAACTGACTGTGAGGAGGCCTCACTGCAGACCACTAGAGTTCATCTGAAGCTCAAAGACGAGGAAGAGGTCCTGAAGAGTCAATGTCCTGAAGAAGGTGTGATTCCAGAGGGTTATAATGGTGATACAGTGAGCGAAGTCGAGGCAGAAAACCCACAAGAGCATTTACTCACGGCCTGTCTTATTGTTTCCTGTGCTGAAGAGCCAGAGAACATAGTCAATGAGCGATCAGAGGAGGTTTCTAGAGATTCAGCTGGGGATGTAAAAGAGCGTCCTGAAAAAAGTGCTAAGAGGGAGAGAGCGGGAGAGAAGGAAAATGGAGAGGAGAAGAAGGTAGAGGAAGTGATGGAGGAAAGAGATGATAGAAACGGGGGAGGATGGGACAAACAAGAGGGAGAAGAAACAGCATGTGAGAGCGAGGGAGATATGGGCAAAAGAGAGGAGAGAGAGGTATTAAAGGAATTGGAAAAAACAGAAGAAAATTATGTGGGGGTTAGGGTGGGAGTGGAGAAGGAACAAGGAGGAATGATTGAAGAAGAGGATGACAGGATAGCAGGTGATGAAAGGGAAGTAGGAGAAGAGGACACAAAGCAGGAAGAGGTCATTTATGAAGAGATGATGAGCATAGTAGTGAGGGATGACATGATGGAAAGTGGAGAGAGGAAGGATAGGGAAGGAGAGACTGAGGGAAGTACATTTATAGAGGAGGTGATAGAAACCAAAGAAGATGGAGAGATGATTGGAGTACAACAGAAAGAGATCATGAAAGAGATAGATGAGAGTAAGGCAAGTGAAGAGATGAGTGCAAAAGAAGAGGCGAAAAAAGCGGTGGAAGGAGTGGATCCCATGGGAGAGACTGAGGAAGAGGCAGCTGAAGGAGTGGATAACATGGGAGAGACTGAGGAAGAGGCAGCTGAAGGAGTGGATCCCATGGGAGAGACTGAGGAAGAGGCAGCTGAAGGAGTGGATAACATGGGAGAGACTGAGGAAGAGGCAGCTGAAGGAGTGGATAACATGGGAGAGACTGAGGAAGAGGCAGCTGAAGGAGTGGATACCATGGGAGAGACTGAGGAAGAGGCAGCTGAAGGAGTGGATACCATGGGAGAGACTGAGGAAGAGGCAGCTGAAGAGAGGGTGGAAGGTGTGGATACCATGGGAGAGACTGAGGAAGAGGCAGCTGAAGAGAGGGTGGAAGGTGTGGATACCATGGGAGAGACTGAGGAAGAGGCAGCTGAAGAGAGGGTGGAAGGTGTGGATACCATGGGAGAGACTGAGGAAGAGGCAGCTGAAGAGAGGGTAGAAAAGATGTCGATTGATAATGAGAAACAGGATCTAGAGGCACAGCACGTTTTAGAGAGAAGACAAAGAGATATAGATCTTATAAAGGATGTTGTGGGAGAGGGATATGAAGAGGGAGAGAAAGAGATGGAAGTGGGAGATGTAATCTGGGAGGAAGAAGGAGATAGTATACGTGTGGTCCAACGGGAGACAGATGAGGAGAAGAAGAAGAAGAAAGGAGAGACGAAAGGTCAACTAAAGACACCAACAATAGAGGAAAGAGAAGAAGAACTGAAAGAGATCCAGATAAATAACAACAAAAAATATGAGGGAGAAAACGAAGCGATGGATAGTAAAGTGGGGTCTGAAAAAGGGGTGGGGAGAGTGCTGGTCGTGTCTAAACAACAAACACCCCCTAAAGTGTATCAAGCAAGATCAGTGCCAGTGGTACCACCCAAGCCCCATCACTGCCGAATAACTGCACTGAACCTCAGACAACAGCAGCACCAGAGGGAGAGGAGAGAGACAGACAGAGACAGTGGAAAGGGAAAGGTACACAGGACTTTGGGACAGCAAGATAAGGAGAGAAAGATGGAAGGAAAGCCAGAGCATGACAAAGTCATCGAGACAGAACGAGGGTGGAATGAGGATGGGGAAGATGAGGGCACAGGCAAAAAGGAGGCACAGAGTGGGGGGGTGAGGGAGAGGAGGAGAGATGTGGATGAGGGGGGAGTGAAAGACATGATGAAGAACAGTCCAGTCAGTATGTGTTTTGATGAAGCTGTTGCCATGGGAATCAAGAGAGGGAGAGAGAAAGAGGGCAGTGAAAGGGAGAAAAAAAAAGAGAGAGGATATGAAGTACAATAAAGAGAAAGAGGTGGACATAAAAGCCAGTAAATGTTATAGTCATTGACTTTGTCTGGATGGTTAGTATACAAACGTATCATTTATATATAGTTATATTTTCCATACTGCCTGTATTATTCAGCCTGGGCCTAGAACCCCGTCCCACTAATATTCAGGGCTACTCAGAAAACTGATCCTCCGCAGACTCCCCCCTCCCCTCCATCTGTAAATATCCTCCTTTGTTGTTGCTATTTTCAACCTATTAAACTAACTTGCAATTTTAACTTGGTTTCAATCTACAAAGAGTTGTAAATTTACACCCAAGTATGTCAATCTCAGGTATCACATCTCATGCAAAACCATAGGTATTGTGAGCAAGAAAATTGTATAACTTCTTATGAGCAATGGCTAGAGATGTCATTATTTGTACCAATTCCATAAACCAATGCATTTTCTGTTTTTAATTCATTTTTGTGAATAAATTTATTCTGCAGACAAAAATAATTGTCTTATTTGTATTTTCAGAAATAATTTTACAAGTAGCTGTCCTGACTGATTTCACAGAAAAATCACAATATAAGGACATAGGTGTGCAGTGTAGGGGTGCTATACAGATGATAACCCAATTTGGTAAAAGACCAAGTCCATATTATGGCAAGAACAGCTCAAATAAGCAAAGAGAAACGACAGTCCATCATTACTTTAGGACATGAAGGTCAGTCGAACCGGAAAATTTCAAGAACTTTGAAAGTTTCTTCAAGTGCAGTCGCAAAAACCATCAAGCGCTATGATGAAACTGGCTCTCATGAGGACAGGAAAGGAAGACCCAGAGTTACCTCTGCTGCAGAGGATAAATTCATTAGAGTTAACTGCATCTCAGATTGCAGCCCAAATTTATGCTTCACAGAGTTCAAGTAACAGACACATCTCAACATCAACTGTTCAGAGGAGACTGAGTGAATCAGGCCTTCGTGGTCAAATTGCTGCAAAGAAACCACTACTAAAGGACACCAATAAGAAGAAGGGACTTGCTTGGGCCAAGAAACACGAGCAATGGACACTAGACTGGTGGAAATCTGTCCTTTGGTCTGATAAGTCCAAATGTGAGTTTTTTGGTTTCAACCGCAGTGTCTTTGTGAGACATAGAGTAGGTGAACGGATGATCTCCGCATGTGTGGTTCCCACCGTGAAGCATGGAGGAGGAGGTATGATAGTGTGGGGGTGCTTTGCTGGTGACACTGTCGTGATTTATTTAGAATTCAAGGCACACTTAACCAGCATGGCTACCACAGCATTCTGCAGCGACACGCCATCCCATCCGGCTTGCACTTAGTGGGACTATCATTTGTTCTTCAACAGGACAATGACCTAAAACACACCTCCAGGCTGTGTAAGGGCTATTTGACCAAGAAGGAGAGTGATGGAGTACTGCATCAGATGACCTGGCCTCCACAATCACCCAATCTCAACCCAATTGAGATGGTTTGGGATGAGTTGGACCACGGAGTGAAGGAAAAGCAGCTAACAAGTGCTCAGCATATGTATGAACTCCTTCAAGACTGTTGGAAAAGCATTCCAGGTGAAGCTGATTGAGAGAATGCCAAGAGTGTGCAAAGCTGTCATTAAGGCACAGGGTGGCTACTATTTTGATTTGTTTAACACTTTTTTGGTTACTACATGATTCCATATGTGTTATTTCATAGTTTTGATATCTTCACTATATTTCTACTATAAAAATAAAGAAAAACCCTTGAATGAGTAGGTGTCCAAACTTTTGACTGGTATTGTATCTTATCACCAGTCTCAACATCAACAGTGAAGAGGCGTCTCCGGGATGCTGGCCTCCTACGGAGAGTTCCTCTGTCTAGTGACTGTTCTTTTTCCCATCTTAATCTTTTCTTTTTATTGGCCAGTCTGAGATATGTTTTTTTTCTTTGCAACTCTGCCTAGAAGGCCAGCTTCCCGGAGTCGCCTCTTCACTGTCGATGTTGAGACTGGTGTTTTGCGGGTACTATTTAATGAAGCTGCCAGTTGAGGACTTGTGAGGTGTCTGTTTCTCAAACTAGACACTCTATTGTACTTGTTCTCTTGCTCAGTTGTGCATCGGGGCCTCCCACTCCTCTTTCTATTCTGGTTACAGCCAGTTTGCCCTGTTTTATGAAGGGAGTAGTACACAGCATTGTACGAGATCTTCAGTTTCTTGGCAATTTCTCACATGGAATAGCCTTTATTTCTCAGAACAAGAATAGACTGATGAGTTTCAGAAGAAAGTCCTTTGTTTCTGGCCATTTTGCTGCCTGTAATCAAACCCACAAATGCTGATGCTCTAGATACTCAACTAGTCTAAAGAAGGTCCGTTTTATTGCTTCTTTAATCAGAACAACAGTTTTCAGCTGTGCTAACATAATTGCAAAAGGGTTTTCTAATGATCAATTAGCCTTTTAAAATTATAATAAATCTGACGTTTCCAGCTACAATAGTCATTTACAACATTAACAAGGTCTACACTGTATTTCTGATCAATTTGATGTTATTTTAAATCAACAAAAAATTTGCTTTTCTTTAAAATACAAGGGCATTTCTAAGTAACCTCCAAACTTTTGAATGGTAGTGTGTATGTATTTTCTATTATTATTCTTTTAAAACATTCTCACAAACACTGCTGCTTGCCAGCTTCGACAAGCTGTACAATAGTAGAACTGATTATGTTGTAAACATTTCACAGAGGCACTAGCACTGCATATTCGTTGTTGTGTAACAAGGGTGATTTTATTTGAAGAACAATGTCTAACATTGTTTCTTTCAGTACACAAATAGCTGCAATCATGGATGTGCTAGTAAAGGCAGCTGTTGCAGAAATAACCAAACTTGTAGACGAGGGCACTGTAGTGCTACGGCTTGAAATGTGCTGGAAAGAAAATTAGATGGAAGGCCTTCAAAATAGTTTGCAACTTATTTCTCTTAAATGTTTTGCACACATTTGTTTACATCCCTGTTAGTGAGCAGTTCTCCTTTACCAGGATAATCCATCCACCTAACAGGTTTGGCATTTCAAGAAGCTGATTAAACAGCATGATCCTTACACAGGTGCACCTTATGCTGAGGACAATAAATGACCACTCTAAAATGTGCAGTTTTGTCACACAACACAATGCCACAGATGTCTCAAGTTTTGAGGGAGTGTGCAATTGGCATGCTGACTGTAGGAATGTCCACCAGAGCTGTTGCCAAATAATTGAATGTTTATTTCTCTACCATAAGCCGCCTCCAACATAATTTTAGAGAATTTGTCAGTATGTCCAACTGGCCTCACAAACGCAGACCACATGTACCCACTCCAGCCAAGGACCTCCACATCTGGCTTCTTCATCAGCTGATAAAACTGTGGGTTTGCACAACCAAAGAATTTCTGCTGTCAGAAACCGTCTCGGAGATACTCATGTGCGTGCTCGTCGTCCTCTCCAGGGTCTTGACCTGACTGCAGTTTGGCATAGTAACCAACTTCAGTGGACAAATTCTTAACTGTGATGGTCACTGGGCATGCTGGAGATGTATGCTCTTCACGGATAAATCCCGGTTTAAACTGGTTTTCTGATCCACGCCCCTACTTTACATTTTTTTTATCTGTGACTATCAGATGCATATTTGTATTCCCAGTTGCATGTTGCGTTTATATTTTTGTTCAGTGTAGAAACATAAATCCCTCTACTTTCATATCACATCAAAATAATTTCACAAATGCAAAAAGAAATATTTACTGTACACTGTTTTAACAAAAAAAAATTTTTTGTCTATATGAAAGATAACATCCTTATGCATCCAAAACCATACTGCAAGTGATGCGTGTTAATGTTCAGACTGAGCGGGGCGGCTTTTAACAAAACTCCCCCCTGCAGAAGACGCCTTCGAACAATGACTTAAGTGTAATGGAATGGAACTGAGAGTCATGGTCAAGGCTGACTATGTGCAGAGCCTTTTGAAACATAAGCAATGGTGTGTTTTCGTGGATGCCAAGGGAAGCCAGGCTTCCCAAAAATTGACCAAGAAAAAAAAGAAAATGTATCTTTTGTCACTCTGTGTTTTCATAAATTTCCTTCAATTCGCAGGAGGCTGAACATATGACCAAAAGTATGCTCGTCGAACATCTCATTCCAAAATCATGTGCATTAATATGGAGTTGGTCCCCTTTTGTTTTTATAACAGCCTCCACTCTTGCGGGAAGGCTTTCCAATAGACGTTGGAATATTGCTGCGGGGACTTGCTTCCATTCAGCCACAAGAGCATTAGTGAGGTCGGGCACTGATGTTGGCCGAGTAGGCCTGGCTCTCAGTCGGCATTCCAATTCATCACAAAGATGTCCAATGGAGTTGAGGTGAGGGCTCTGTGCAGGCCAGTGAAGAAATTCTAACACACCGATCTCGACAAACAATTTCTGTATGGTCCTCGCTTTGGGCACGGGGGCATTGTCATACTGAAACAGGAAAGGGCCTTCCCCAAACTGTTGCCACAAAGTTGGAAGCACCGAATCGTCTAGAATGTCATTGTATGCTGTAGCGTTAAGATTTCCCTTCACTGGAACTAAGGGACCTAGACCGAACCATGAAAAACAACCCCAGAGCATTATTCCTCCTCCACCAAGCATTACAGTTGGCAATATGCATTCGGGCAGGTAGCGTTCTGACATCCACCAAACCCAGATTCATCTGTCAGACTGCCAGATGGTGAAGCGTGAATCATCACTCCAGAGAACGCTTTTCCACTGCTCCAGAGTCCAAAGGTGGCAAGCTTTACACCACTCCAGACGACATTTGGCATTGCGCATGGTGATGTTAGGCTTGTGTGTGGCTGCTCGGCCATGGAAACCCATTTCATGAAGCTCTCGACGAACAGTGCTGACATTGCTTCCAGAGGCAGTTTGGAACTCGGTAGTGAGTGTTTTAACTGAGGACAGACAATATTTCAGCACTCGGTAGTCCCGTTCTGTGAGCTTGTGTGGCCTATCACTTCCTAGTTGAGGCATTGTTGCTCCTAGACGTTTCCACTTCACAATAACAGCCCTTACAGTTGCCCGGGGCAGCTCTAGCAGGGCAGAACTTTTACAAACTGAGTTGTTGGAAAGGTGGCATCCTATGTCAGTGCCACGTTGAAAGTCACTGAGCTCTTCAGTAAGCCTATTCTACTGCCAATGTTTGTCTATAGAGATTGCATTGCTGTGTGTTTGATTTTATACACCTGTCAGCAACGGGAATTGCTGAAATAGACAAATCCACTAATTTCAAAGGGTGTCCACATACTTTTATATATATAGTGTATATTACCCATGTCCTTGTTCAGCCATGACTCAGAGAAGAATAGTATATTACAGTTCTTAATATCCCGTTGATAAGATAGTCTCGAATGGAGCTCGTCCAGTTTATTCTCCAGCGACCGCACATTCGCCAATAGAACAGAGGGTAGAAGCGGTTTATTAATTTGAAACCGTAGTCTCATCAGGGTGCCTGCGCGCCGGCCTCTATAGCACCGTCTTCGCCTGTGTTACGGATACAAGTATCCTGTGTGTGTATCCTGTGTGTGTGTGTGTTTCTTTTCTCTCCTTCTCCCCTCACAGGTGGTGAAAATCATCACTCCCCAATCAGTCACCAATCATCAATCAGAAGACACACCTCCTCCTGTTTCCTACCCAATCACAGTTCCTTTCCCTTGGTTTAAAAACCCTGTCAGTTGTTTGCTCTGGAGCTCAATCTCTCTGTAAATGCCATGTCTGTTGATCTCGTTGGTTCACTCGCTTTATGTATTGAGCTATCTTCAGAGCACCTCCATAGCACTTTGTCATCACCTGTGAGTATTGTTTTTGGTTATGGTGTTTGTTTGTTGCTGGTGGGAAAAGGGGGAGCCAAGACAAGTCGCCCATGGGCATACACTACCCGTAGGTAAACTTTGTTAAATACACTAGTTAGAACTGGGTGGACCACCCACTGTATTTTTGGTTAGTTAGCTGTTGTTAAAGTAGGCTAGTCTAGCCCAGGGGTGTTTTTGAATATTTCTTTCCTTGGGTCCAGCTCAGCCCCTTTTCCTGCTCCCCCCATTTACCGTGTGTTTATTAATAAACCCTGAGTTTGACGGTAGATTTCAGTTGTCGTAGTTATTTCGTTTACACTTTTACTTTGTCACTATTATAAATTGCATGAGTTGTGTTACGGGTCTCATTACCACCCACCCCCCCCCCCCTCCCCCCCTAGACTGTCGGGCCAAAAGGAATTCGTAACAGCCTGCTTCAAGTGTTTGATTATCCCGGACCAGGCCATAATCCATGTCTTTCACCTCCGACTCATTGAATTAGGAGTCCTCGTCTAAATCGAGGTTCTGATGTCCAGAAGCTCTTTTTGGTCATAGGAAACGATGGCGGAAGCACCAAAAAATACACAAAATAGCACAATTGGTCAGGAGACTATAAAACGGACACCATTCCTTCCAGGGCCATTCTTCATCTACATACTGTATGCACATTCTGTTGGTTAACTTGAGTGTACTAGTCTGGAATGCAATAAAAGTCTGTTCATTTCTGTCTTTGGATTGAAGTCTCTGACTATTGACTATTAATCTGATTATTAATTATACTGTGTGAATAAATCAGCCTGAGACTATAACCGTCCCACCAAGATTCAGGGCTACTCAGAACTGATCTCTCGCTTTCTCTTCCTCTCTCGCGCACTCTCTCCCTCAAATGTACTTTTAATAAATCTGCAGAGTTGTCAATTTACACTCAAGTATGGAAATTTATATCACATCTCATGCATAACCATGGTGTTAAGGATGAGCACGCAAATGTAATAACTTATGAGCATTGCCTAGAGATGTTTTGTGCCATTTATATAAATTCCATAAACCAATGCATTTTCTGTTTTTGTGAATAAACTTCATAGGCATAGAACTATTTGTGTTTTCTGATTCATTTCACAGAAATAGCCCCATATGTGGGCATTTATTGGAACGTTTACGGTTACCCTTTCTGTCGTCATTTCCGTTATCCGGCGTTTGGAAAGAACATATTTTTTTCACAGACAATGCTGCTTGCCAGCTTCGATAAGCTGTACAGTAGTAGAAACAATTTTTATAAACATTTCAGAGGCACTAGCACTGCATATTCGTTTGGTGTAATAACGGTGATTTTATTTGAAGAACAATGTCTAACACGGTTTCTTTCAGTACACAAATAGCTGCAATCATGGATGTGCTATCAAAGGCAGCAGTTGCAGAAATAACCAAACTTGTAGACGAGGGCACCGTCGTGCTACGGCTTGAAATGTGTCGGAAAGAAAATGAGATAGAAGGCCTTCAAAATAGTTTACAGCTGATGGAAAGAGAATTGAGGAAAGCTCAACGAGAAGCAGCAACACGAGTGACAAATGACAGGCAACATGCTGAGGAAATCCAGGTTGGGAGTGGGACTCCACAAAAAGGTGAGGCGAGCTGACTCGATTTAGTGCTATCAAGTCAGCTTATTTTGTCACTGTTCACGGTTTTGTTTGATACCTTTTATAATGGGTTCACAGCTTTGCAACCTATTCTCATTTTTTGATCAAATCATTTATGCTTGAGTTAACTTTTTTCCCCCTAATTTGCCACATCGAAACTAAAATCCATGGTCTAAAGAAATGACACAATTGCCATATAACCAGCCTCACTTAAAACATGTTGCCCCGTTAGACCTATGAGATTCCCTTAGAACACAACCTTCATACAGTTACAACCAGAAGTGACGTATTCCTAGCTGGTTAGGAGCATAAACGTAGGAGGTTAAGAGAATTAAGTTAGGCTTAGCTAAAAATGCTCTCTTAACCTGCTACGGAAATTCACTTCGGTCATAGCTGGTGTGTTTTTAGGGAGTCCCTTTGAACTAGATTTTTTTTTTTAGGCAGATGTCATTCCTCGTGCTGAACAGATTTGCCTCAAAGACCCTTAATGTCCTTCAGGATAGATTTGACTCAATTAAAATAAAGGTGTACTTCTCAAATAAAACAATGTACATGTATAGGCCCAATATATGTAGGCCCATGCTACATATATTAACTAACCCTTAGCTTTTCTCAAACTATGTTAACATGGCTGAGTTATTGATAAAACAAGTCAGATTCACTGACTGTGGTCCTTGGACTAATCACAATAACCCCCCCCCCCCCCCCCCAAGTCAGTTAAGAACAAATTCTTATTTACAATGACAGTATACCCCGGCCAAACCTGGATGACGCTGGTCCAATTGTGCGCTGCCCTATGGGACTACCAATCACAGCCGTATGTGGTTCAGCCTGGATTCGTACCAGGGACTGCAGTGTCGCCTCTAGCACTGAGATGCAGTGCCTTAGACTGCTGTGCCACTCTATATTAGTAAATGCATATTAGCACATATACTAATATGCATCAAAGGGTTTACTGGTACTCATTAAAGTCCTGTAGATCACTTCATTACTCCCTTTTTGTTTAGAAAGCTCTACTTTACAAGCTTCTGGCTTGACTTCATTGTTAAAGTATAAAAACATGATACCAAACCTGTTCACAGGGTTGGTTAACTCTTGACATTCCTTGGGTCTCCACCGAACTAGGTAAATCCACTTAGTTTTAACGCTTGACATTTTTGGAATCACTTACAAAATGAATTACATTTGGATTCCCTGGTGCCGCTAGAGCAGTTTAAAACCCTGATGATAAATTAGATCACTGAGGTGTGCAATTGTTTTGATTCATTTCAATAATTTGTGGGTGAAGTTTGACTTTCTAATGTAATGTTCTTGTTATTCTATCTTGTATCTTCTAGTTGTATCTTTTATTTTATGTCCTCAGGGAACCATTTGAAAATAACCCTGGTCTCAATTTGGGTGCCCCTGATTAAATAAAATGTAATAATTAAATGCAATTTATTCAAATATTTTTCTGGTGAACCATTGGACCAAATAAAAATACATCTCTTAACATAAGCTTTTCTCAAACTAAGACAAAGGATTGGTCAAAAGATGGCTGAGTTATTGACAAATCAATAATCAGATTTTACGTGTTCAGTTATAAAACCACTGTAAATTCACTCCACAGGTGCCTATCAACTTAAAACTGTTCATAGTTATCATGTACGTCCCTAAGATGAACCACACTGAATTTGGTATTGATATCTAAAAGAACAGGGACACTAACTAATTATTTGCATATGTAATGCTAATGCTCAAAATCATCTGCAATAATCTCATGAATCATGTCAGATTCAGTCCAGATTTTGTATTTAAAGTCATTGAATTAGCCTCTAATGAATTTGAGAATGATTCATTGCAAATTTTAAATAATGCAGACAAACAATGTGAAATATTGTTTTTAGAATAACGGTATAATCACATTGTTGCGCTATTATGTGGTCTGAATGTATTGAAAAGTGGACCATTTTTTCTGGATAATGTAAAACCTTAAGTACAGCTGTTTGCGCAGTCTATCTTTAAGTGCAATCAGTGAAAGCATTACCATGTTTATCTCTCAATATCACAAGGATGACGCAAGTGAACTTTAGTTTAATGCTGTACGTTTGAATGCAGCAGGTAATCATTCTTAAGTCATTAATGTTTTGAGTTTATATACCAATTAGGAGGTCAGTTTCACTGGTTTATGTTATCTTTTATGAAATATTTTCAGCATTAGTGTATTGGTATATTGAGGTCATCTTTGATTTCTGGGACTTTTATTATGTCTGTCTGTGTAAATGATTTAAATCTCAGTTGGTACACTCCACATTAGTGTTCCAAAATACTTCAATACTCTCACAGCTGTACTACTTGGTTTGTTATCCAAATGATCTTGTGTCCTTTCTGTCATCCTGTGAACTCCATTCATTGTTGCTCGCAGCAATATTTTAACTTTATAATTACTAATAATTATATAAACTGTCTACTCTACTTCCAGGTGATGAAGAGAACCAAAAAGGGCAAGCCATGCCTGTAGAGGACCCAGTAGAGTGCTTCAATGAGCTGCAGCATTCTGGACACCTTGAAGAGGCGAGGGGTGGACTGGAGTTTCTGGTGAAAGCAGAGCAGGTGGAAGAACATGTAGCCCAGGGAACCATACAAGATCCAGGAATCACAGACAGTGTGGACTTTAGAATGGACGAGAGAGATAGTCAGCTGTGGTCCTCTGTTACACAAGGACTAAGTGGGAATAATTCTGGCCACCCAGATGGGTCTTACTCTACAGGGAGATGCTTACAGATGTTCTCATCTCAGGCAGATCAATATCCCGCTCCCATCCCATCCCATCCTTCCTGTAACTCTTTGTCCATTGTAGGGAAACCACTGGATGACATATTCAGCACTGTCCCACTGAAAGTGGAGCCTGAGAGGCATCCTGTGTATCATGACAATACCATGTCTGAGTCCATACAAGCTGTGCAGGGGCAGTACAGAGATACTCTGCATCCTGTTGTGAGGGAGGGCTTGATTTTACATCCCAGACTGCAGCAGCCAGGACCTTCTTCACAAGGGCTCTTGAGAGCAACTGAGATTACATCAGAGTCTCACTCACACAACCAAGAGCATATTCTTAATAAGAACAGATTGAAAACAAAGCGGTTGGTAAATGTTTGGAGAGCTGTACCAAACCAAAAAGTGTTCATCTGCTCCTTGTGTGGAAAGAGCTTCCACCGCCATTGTCAACTTGAAGCACACCAGCACTCTCATGCTGGAGTCAAGCCATACAGATGTCTTGAGTGTGGGAAAAGTTTTACTCAGAAAAAAAGACTTAAGTCACATCAGAGTGTTCACACGGGTGAGAGACCTTTCAGTTGCAGACTCTGTGGCAAGATGTTTACAAGGCAGGACAACTGCCAAAGACATGAGCGATTTCACAGTGGACAAAAGCCATTTAATTGTGTTCAGTGTGGTAAAAGTTTCACAGTTCTCAGTAATCTCAAACTACATCAAAAACATCAATGTAAATTTGCCAATGTCAGAATGTAAGATTACAACATGCAAAGTGTATTTCTCAGCGTTGTACACTTAATGAACTGTTAATATCGATTGTTGAGCCGTGTACTGAGATTAGCAGGTTTAGGTTTCCAACGTGACACTGGTTTCTAAATGATGAATTAAGTATTTTCTTTTCCTCACCAAGAGAGCAACAGTTGCATGATAGCTTGAATTTCTTGCGCATATGCCCCTGTAGTTACGGTAAATTTTTGTGATCATAGCAGCAGTTTGAGCTAGTGCATTTTGGGGTTAAAAATACATTTGACATTTGATTGCATTGTAAAACATCTTTAAAATTTCTTCAATGACTTCAGTGTAAGTACAATGCAACAAAATGTGAAACTGTGCTTTTTGACAACTGTCAATGAACCCCTATTTTTGTTTACAGATAGTTGAACTGTTGCCACACAGTTCGACAGTAAGCTAGGCTGACTATGTAACTTAAATTGCATGATTAACATTATTGCTTGAGAATTTTGTATCGTGTTGGTTTTGACATGACTAATAATAGCCAAATTGTTTCTTCCTGTTGTAGCCACTGTAGGTGTCCACTCCCAAGTGCGACTGTCAGAAGGATGCATTAAAGGCTTATTTTGACTTGGCGTCTGCTCTAGGTCTGATTTCCCAAAATACTCTTAAGGCTAAGTTCATCGTTAAAACCTTCATAGGAGCATCATTAAACTTCTGCGTTGTTTCCCAAAACCATCGTTAACTAAAGTTGCACTTGAAAATGCTCATTATTTACCGACTGCCTCAGACCACTGGTAGAACAGCTAAGTGCGTCATTAGATGCTTTTTTTCCCCCCTTCTGTGTCACTTTATACACTGAATATCTCTGCAAAACATAAACATCTTGATTCTATCTCTGACCGACGATAAATTCAGAACGAAATCAACCACACATACTAAGTTGCCAATGTCTTTTCAATTGTTGCAAATAAGCGAAAGTCGAAAAGATGCTTCAAATGAAAACCGATGACTGCATTAAAAGATAAATACAGTAGGATTATAGGCTTTGGTTAGATTCCTGGGACCACCCATACTAAAAATGTATGCACCATTGGAGGCTGGTGGGAGGAACTATAGGAGGATGGCTCATTGTACTGGCTCAAATGGAACAAATGGAGTGGTATCAAGCACGCATGTTTGACTCTTTTCCAATAATGCCATTCCAGCCATTACAATGAGCCGTCCTCCTATAGCTCCTCCTACCAGCCTCCACTCGAATGCACACATGACTGTAAATCACTTTGGATAAATGTGTTTTGCTAAATGGCATATTTTATACTTCATATGTTGAAATCAAATTTATGTTCACTCAATGAGCTACTGTCTGTAATTTTTGCCTCAATGTATTACATTATCTGTAATAACAGGTGCACAATGATGTGCCAAATGTGATTTAGCTAAGGCTAAGCTGACTATTTGCAGTCATGGGTTATAACAGATCTCTAGGAGTTGACCCATCATCAGTATTGTGGCATCAATCATATACTTTACGTATTTCTGAGCACCTCCAAGATGATGGCTACTGCAGGAACACCCTGAATTGCTGGTCTAGCAATACAAAGGTTGCATGTTCGTTTTATTCTAAACGTAACCCATTTCTCCTAACCTACGCTAATTCACCTAATCATTATCTTTATATTTTATAAGTAGATTCTTCCCATAATTATTATTTGTTGTTACAGCGCAACAAGCAACCTGGTCTCAGATAAATACGTCCTCCAATATGTATTTTTTTTATACCTTTTATTAAACTAAGCAAGTCAGTTAAGAACAAATTCTTATTTACAATGACGGCCTACCGGGAAACAGTGGGTTATAACTGCCTTGTTCAGGGGCAGAACGACAGATTTTTACATTGTCAGCTTGGGGATACGATCCAGCAACCTTTCATTTACTAGCCCAATGATCTAACCAGTAGGCCCCATGATGTATAACAAGTTACATCATCCAATTCGGTACTTCCGGGTAAGACGTATGATTATTATACATCCTCTAATTTGTATGATACTGTACAACAACTATTATATTCATAATGTAACATCATACTGAATAATACAAATTCCCCTGAGTCCATGTTGAAAAATTCTGACATTCACCACTGCTCTTTCACTATACATTTCCATTCATATGTTAACACAGTGCATGCGTAAAGTATTCAGACCCCTTGACTTTATCCACATTTTGTTAATTTAAATAGATCAAATAAAGTTTTCCTCAATCTATACACAATACCTCAATGACAAAGAAAAAAAGTGGTTTTAGATTTTGCAAAGTAAAATAAACAGATGCCTTATTTACATAAGTATTCAGATCCTTTGTTATGAGACTCAGTTGATTTCAGGTGCATCCTGTTTCCATTGATCATCCTTGAGATGTTTCTACAACTTGGAGTCCACCTGTGGAAAATTCCATTGATTTGACATGATTTGGAAAGGCACATACCTGTCTGTATAAGGTCCCATAGTTGACAGTGGATGTCAGAGAAAAAAACAATCCATGAGGTCGAAGGAATTGTCCGTAGAACTCTGAGACAGGATTGTCGAGGCATAGATCTGGGGAAAGGTACCAAAAAAATTATGCAGCATTGAAGGTCCCCAAGAACACAGTGGCCTCCATCATTCTTAAATGGAAGAAGTTTGGAACCACCAAGACTCTTCCTAGAGCTGGTCGCCCGGCAAACTGAGCAATTGGGGGAGAAGGGCCTTGGTCAGGGAGGTGACCAAGAACCCGATGGTCTCTCAGACAGAGCTCCAAAGTTCCTCTGTGGAGATGGAATAACCTTTCAGAAGGACAACCATCTCTGCAGCACTCCACCTATCAGCCCTTTATGGTAGAGTGCCCAGATGGAAGCCACTCTTCAGTAAAAGGCAGATGACAGCCCACTTGGAGTTTGGCAAAAGCCACCTAAAGAACTCAGACCATGAGAAACAATATTCTCTGGTCGGATGAAACCAAGATTGAACTCTTTGGCCTGAATGCCAAGCGTCACGTCTGGAGGAAACCTGGCACCATCCCTACGGTAAAGCATGGTGGTGGCAGCATCATGCTGAGGGGATGTTTTTCTGCAGTAGAGACTGAGACTAGTCAGGATCGAGGGAAAGAAGAAGAGAGTTAAGTACAGGAAGATCCTTGATGAAAACCTGCTCCAAAGCGCTCAGGACCTCAGACTGGGGTGAAGATCACCTGAATGTCCTTGAGTGGCCCAGCCAAAGCCTGGACTTGAACCTGATCGAACATCTCTGGAGAGACCGGAAAATAGCTGTGCAGAAAAGCTCCACATCCAACCTGACAGAGCTTGAGAGGATCTGCAGAAAAAAAAATGGGAGAACCCCCCCCACCAATACAGGTGTGCCAAGATTGTAGTGTCATACCCAAGAAGAGTCAAGGTTATAATCACTGCCAAAGGTGCTTTAACAAAGTACTGAGTAAAGGGTCTGAATGCTTATGTAAATGTAATTTCAGTTTATATATATTTTTTTAATGTAATACATTTTAGAATAAGGCTGTAACATAACAAAATGTGGAAATTGTGAAGGGGTCTGAATAAAAGGTGTGAATTTCCTCAATACATGCCACTACGAGCGTTTCTGCATCTCACCGGTAGAAACGGCCAGCTACATTACCCTGGTTGTAATCAAACCCTAATATCCAGAATTCATGGCGATTTTGCGAGGTGAAGGACCTCCCCATGGAGGTGTGAGAAATATCATAATGTCTGTGTTTTTAGCCAGCACTTTAAGCCAGAGGATTTTGAAAACGGCACTGAAGTCTCAATTTATATGGTTGCCAGGTCATCGAACGTTGAAAAGTGATGCCATTCTATTGGTTTTCTCCTTCACTTCAAAGAGGGAGCTATCTGATCAGCCAACATCAGCACAGCAGAAATGAAGTCAATCTGGGGTAATGGTTGTGGGATGTTGCTGGACAAACTGGAACACGATGTGGTACACAATGATCCAAAGCATCCCAAACAGGCTCAATGGGTGACGTGCCTGGTGAGTATGCAGAACATGGAAGAACTGGGACGTTTTTAGCTTCTAGGAATTGTGTACAGATCCTTGCAACATGTGGCGGTGTATTATCATGCTGAAGCGATCAGGATATCGTCAGGGTATCTCTGTGCATTCAAATTGCCATTTATAAAATGCAATCGTATTCGTTGTCAGTAGCTTATGCCTGCCCATACCATAACCCCACCACCACCATGGGGCAGTCTGTTCACAACATTAAAATCAGTGAACCGCTCGCCCACACAACATTATACACATGGACTGCAGTTGTGAGGCAGGTTGGATGTACTGCCAAATTCTCTAAAACGACATTGAAGGTGGCTTATGGTAGAGAAGTGAACACTCAATTCTCTGTCAACAGCTCTGGTGGTCATTCCTGCAGTCATCATGCCAATTGAATGCTCGATCAACTTGAGACATCTGTGGCATTGTGTTGTGACAACTCTACATTTTAGTGTCCTTTTATTGTCCCCAGCAAAAGGTGCACCTGTGTAATGATCATGCTGTTAAATCAGCTTCTTGATATGCCACATCTGTCAGGTGGAAGGATTATATTGGAAAAGGAGAAATGCTCACTAACAGGGATGTAACCAGTTTTGTGCACAGAATTTGAGAGAGATACGCTTTCTGTGGAAATGGACATTTTTCAGCACCCTTATTTCAGCTCATGAAACATGGGATCAACACTTTACATGTTGAGTTTATATTTTTGTAAAGTATACATTTGTTCATCTAAACCAAAATCTAGTTAGCTAGCTTTCATAATACGCTTGTGAGACATTTCATAGCATATCAATGTAATTAGGCAGCTGCTATCTGGCTATGTGATTTGTAACTTATATTATATTGTTTTATATCTGTTGATATTTCAATATTCAGTTTTTATTGTAATGTGTACAGGGCTCTCTTGTAAAATAGATTCTTCCTGCGGTTATGGTATGGGCAGGTGTAACAGTACAGCTTCTGTCCCTCTCCTCGCCCCTACCTGGGCTTGAACCACAGACCCTCTGCACACATAGACAACAGCCACCCTTGAAGCATCGTTACCCCACAAAAGCAGCAGCCCTTGCAGAGCAAGGGGAACAACTACTTCAAGGTCTCAGAGCGAGTAATGTCACCGATTGAAACGCTATTAGCGCGCACCCCGCTAACTTGCTAGCCATTTCACAATGGTTCCACAGGCATAAGCTATGGACAAAAAAAAAAATCATTTTATCGATGGCAATTTGAATGCACAGAGATACCGTGACGAGATCCTGATCGCTTCAGCATGATAATACACAGCCACATGTTGCAAGGATCTGTACACAATTCCTAGAAGCTAAAAAAATGTCCCATCACCCAGATGGGCCAGTCGTGTGAGAAACTCGTCATCATGCAAGTGGTCAGACAAGTGAAAATGATGGTCAGTAAAAAAACAATAAGCTCGTCTATCAATTTAAAAAAAATGTGTCAATACTTTGACCCTTGATAACCAGCGCACTTCTGTATGTTGTAAAAGCGTTACATGGTCGCTGCCCATATCATTGCATAGTGCAGAAAATACGAGAGTTCAAGGGCCTTGCCTTAACAAAGTTAAACATTTCACTGTTGTGTCCAAAATGTCTTTCAAACGGTCAGGCATTCCCTTGGCAGCAAGAGCCTCTCAGTGGATGCTGCAGTGGACCTAAGTGGCGTCGGGAGCAACTGCTTGCATGTGCATTACCACTCCACTTTGTCCCAACACATCTTGACCACCAAAGTCCATTTGATGTCACAAAGCTGTCCAGTACATTAAAAATATCTGCTCCTGTTGTCCTGGTTTCCAGAAGAGGGTGTATTCTTTAATTGACCCCCCCCATAAACGTAACGGACATATACCAGGAGCTGTGCCAGGCCCGCCACATCTGTTGACTCATCCAGCTGTAACACATAGAATTCACTGGCTTGTATGCGACGCAGTAATTGTTTCAAAACATCTCCTGCCATGTCACTGATGCGTCGTTAAACGGTGTTGTTTGATTAAGGCATTTGTCTGTATAGTTTTTTGGGGGGCCTTTCTCCCCTCCCACATTGTCTCAGCCATATCTATGGCAGCAGGAATAATTAAGTCCTCCACAATGGTATGGGGCTTGCCTGTCCTAGCCACTCAGTAGCTCACCGTATAAGATGCTTCTAGCCCCTTCTTATTAATGGTATCTGTTGCTGTTATACATGTCTTACTACTCTGAAAGTCGTCTTAATTCTCACTCAATATTTTTCAAATTGGCATGTTGTGTTTCTAAATGTCTGTGCAAGAGTGAAGGTTTCATTAAGTTGTGAGATAGTACTTTTGCACATATAACACACTGTGGATGAGGAAAGGCACGACTCCCAATATAAGTTAACCCCAAATCAATGTAGTTATCATATTTGCACCATTGATGGTCCAATGTCCCTGTCTGTTGTTCGGGGCTGTCCCGGGTAAGAGGAAAGTAGGTCTTCGGCTGCATCAGATTCACAACTGTCAGTGTCTATGCTAGCTGTGTTAACAACAAATGTAGAATTACTGATGCTAGCACTGGATGTGCTCCTGGAAGCAGAACAACGTGTGTCGTCGACAGGTGCAGGTGTAGTACTACTGGTTGTAGCAGTACTACCAGTAGAGTTGGTATGAGTCTCTATGGACGCAGGCCTTACTTTCTTTAACCATTTATCCATTTTCGACCAAACGGAATGAGCAGCTGCTACGTTTGGCTACATACGGACCGTTAGTGGAATTCCCGCGAGAGAGTAACGGTTTTTGTGATTGGATGTTTATTATTTAACTAGGCTACCTGTATTTGACATTGTGTTATTTTGCTGAACACTAGATGGTTTAATTTTATTTTTGGCAGTGAGAAGAGGCTACTCAGGCGATTTTTTTAAAAACTCACCCAAATGTATAGCCCTGTTGTAAAATATAAATGGACTGTTTGATAATGTGACTAATTAAAAATAAAAATAAATATGTGAATCACATTTTTATATGGCGTAGCTCCGACGGCATTGGGGGTACACGTACCCCAATTTGGGAATACCTGGTTTAGTTGATGCCAACTCCTGAGCTCAGACTACCTGCCATCTGTCTTCGCCCGCCTTACATCCAGTCATAAAGAAACCTGTCACTACAACCTAAATACATTTTAAACCAGACAGGAGATGGAGATTAAGGGGGTAAAGAGGAGGGCACTTGCGATCAGCAAATCTGCAAGAAAACGCTAAAATGCCTGGTGATGACCTGAGAGAATATTAAGTTTAGTACATATCTGCTGTTGAACGTACATCTCTGCTGACCGAGATCGATCATCTAAGAGAGAGAGAGAAAAGGTCCTGCAAAATAAAGGTAGATCGGCTGTCCATTAATCAAGCAAGTTTCAAGAACGATGACAAGAGTGTACAGGAGTTGACAGGCCTGCCATCCTATGCAAAATTGATAAATTCCGATTAGAGCACAAAGCCGCGCTTGTGGACATTTGTGGATGTCCTTTGCTAGTTAGCGAGTTATACGTCCAGGTATAGGTAAGAATAACAATGAGGAGTTACTGCTTCCTACAAGAGCACAAAATGTGTAGGCTACATTTCAAGCTGCCTTGCCTAGTTAAATAAACGTTCAATTTAAAAAAGCAGTCTTTGAAAAGCCAATCAGGTAAAAAGCTTATGTCTTAATTAATGAAAGGGGCAGTGTTGTATTTTGAGACAGGTTTGAATATGCAAATACGCCAATAGACAGAGGGGTAGCCTATATTGTCTAATTCTCTGGTTGGTAATAAAAATACATTTTATTTTCTAAAGTGGTTTCTTGCGTCATTCAACACAATACAATGCAATGCACAGTCACCTATTTGGCCCATGGTGTTACAGACCATGTAAAAAAAAAAATGAATTAACGTCAAGACCTTCATATGGTAAAAACGTTTTTATAAGTCTCATGCAATTTAGGCCTGCTATACTGTAAGCTATATCATAGAAATCAAAAGCTATTTCATGTGAATGGTATGGGATTTGCTCCATTTGATTTGTTGGTAGGCCTACATTATGCTCAAAAGGCCACAAAAGCCTATTTGCTACTGTCTAAAACTGTAAGGGTACACTGTAAAAACGTGCCGGAAGTTGCACAGAATTCTCCCAATGTTCAAATTTTCGCTCACAAGACCTAAAATTTACTCCGTGCAACAAAAGATTTGAGGGAACATTTGTTACAGCATTTATTGAGTGGTAGAAAATATGTGTATAACTAACCCAAGAAAGTTAATCTGTGTAGTTTACATTGGGAGAAAATTAAGCATAGTGGGCAGAACAAGCAAGGAGGTGGGCAATGCCAAGTTTGAGCTCAGTGTGTTCTGTGGTAGGGCAAGCAAGTAGAAAATAAGGAGTGTTGCGCCATGATTGGCTCAGTGTTCTGTCACTCATGGGGACACTACAGCACTGCCAAGTCTAAGGGGAGAGCTACAAAATCCTAGCCCCTTGGGTGCTGCCATAGAGTTACATTAGAAGTGCCCATCCAAGAAGGCTCAAGGTCATTGGCCACAGATAAAATGACTTCAAATCACGTTATATGTACAGTAGCTTTGATTGGACTGATCATGTCAACATCATACTTTCAAAATCTTAAACTTTAAACAACAAGTTGGAAATCACAAATTCAACAATGAGTGATTTGGAAGGAATCAGTGACAGTGGCTAACATTAACTGCAAGCATTGCAAAGCAAACATTAGCCTGTTATTCAGTGGAGTGGCTGTGTGGTGCCAAATCTGGGATTAAGGGGCTCTTTTCCAAATGTAAAATGATAGTCATTCAACATTGGCCATGCTGTCAATGAAGCATGATTTGTGCCGTGCTCAAAACAACTATTAACTTGGAACTGCGAAAACTTGACTTAAGCGAGTCCAAAACAACTGGGAAGTCAGGAAATAAATAAGCTCCAACTGGGAAATAAGTTTTGAATGGTCATCCAACTCTGAATTGTAAATCCAGGCTCTTTCTAGAGCTACGTCCTGAAGATCAATGACGTCATCATGATTCGACCTGAGTTCCCAGTTGTTTTGAAAGCAACATAAATCCAGAGAATGCCAGACTTTGAGGACAAAATTTTCCTCGAAGGACCACCACACCACCCTCCTGTTCAAGTGAGCACAGCACAACAAGGTGAGTCAAAAAAATGTATTGTATGCTGCTGCATAAATTATGTAATATGCCAGGGAGATATGTATACTGTAGCTAAGAAAGTAATACTAAGTGTATGTTGTGTAGGAAGATGTTAGTAGCCCATGTGCCTCAACCTAATAATTTGGTCTATTTACCCCTCTTAATTTCACCTACTGTTCTGACTTGGTAGTGCACATGTAGTCTATAACCCGTTTTAGAGAAATGTAATCATTGAATATTGTAAGAACTTTCATTGTCTGTTTATATGCCTCCTTTATTTATCTTACGGTTCTGACTTGGTGTACAGGGAGAACACTGTAAGAACGGCCTATGTTCTGAAGTTTCTCGCTGTACATTTAAAAGGTGCTAAACAAATAGTTATATTGCCTACGTCCGTCCTAGCTTGCTCATTAATGTCTTACTTGAAATTACGGATTGCCTCTTATCTGCTTCTCGTCCACTTTATGCCATAGTTTGTACATCTTAATTGTCATTAGAAACCACATTTGTTTAAGCAAGTCAGCCATATCAGCTATGTTTTTTTTAAAGGCAGTAAATGAGGCTGAATGAACTGTTTTGCTGCCAGACAAGACTCTGCTGATAGCCAGGTGTAGCAGTGGTAAGATGTTGAGACTGCTGTTGGGTCAGCTTTATGTAGGCTGTTTGTGGGCACCGTTTGTCACCGTTATAGTGCAATTAATGTATTGTTTAGTGTTGTGGCATTGCTGGCATGCATCCATCCCACTTTAGTTTTTTTCCCCCACCCATTTTTACATCCTAAAATCGCCACTGCCTCAGGCTGTTGACCTGATTCAGATTGGGTTAAAGTAGTGGAATAAGGTGTTGGGTTTAGATGAGTAGTTGGTTAGTTGGTAGGGTAATTAAAATGTATACAATTTTTTTCTGGTTCCCCTTGCACATTTTGTATCACAAAGTGTAGTGGGGCAGCAGATAGACTAGTGGTTAGAGCATTGTGCCAGTAACTGAAAGGTTGCTGGATCGAAACTCCAAGCTGACAAGGTTAAATCTGTCATTCTGGCCCTGAATAAGGCAGTTTACCCATTGTTCCCCCGTAGTCCGTCATTGTAAATAAGAACTTGTTCTTCAGGATTGACTTGCCTAGTTAAGTAAAAAATAGTTCAGTTGGATGCGGTAATGTAATGTATTGGATGCCAACCTCCGTTAAACCTCACCGAAGAAGAAGTTTAGGGAAAACCTTTGTCGTCATTTCCGTTATCCATCTTTCCAGACTTCTTTTTTTACTAAACAATGTGGCTTGCCAGTTTCGATAAGCTGTACAGTTGTCGAAACGATTCTGTTATAAACATTTCCCAGAGGCACTAGCACTACATATTCGTTTTTGTATAACAGCAGTGATTTTATTTGAAGAACAATGTCTAACACGGTTTCTTTCAGTACACAAATAGCTGCAATCATGGATGTGCTATCAAAGGCAGCAGTTGCAGAAATAACCAAACTTGTAGACGAGGGCACCGTCGTGCTACGGCTTGAAATGTGTCGGAAAGAAAATGAGATAGAAGGCCTTCAAAATAGTTTACAGCTGATGGAAAGAGAATTGAGGAAAGCTCAACGAGAAGCAGCAACACGAGTGACAAATGACAGGCAACATGCTGAGGAAATCCAGGTTGGGAGTGGGACTCCACAAAAAGGTAAGAGTATGTGCTTTTAGCAACGCGGGTAAATTTACATACACTAGCGTTGCTTTCTATTGTATCCATAAAAAGGATGCCAGCTGATTCATGATTTCGACTGCCTGAGAAACACTGTCTCGTCCCGACTCGTTCATTACTATGGTACAGCTGGAGATAGAATTTGAATATGGAAACAATCGACAGACAAATCCCTGCTGTTGAAATCTAAATGATAGTCTAAAAGAAATGTGAGATAATGTCTAGATGCTTTTTATAGTGGATATTACGTTTATAAATTGCCTGGCTAGGTTGATGAGACAGCGGATTGCACAGTCAGATGGAACAGAGTAAATAGGCATTTTAACGTCATTGATTTAGCTGGTGGTAACTTGTGTAATAGACACAGGCAGAATGCGGTTTTAATCATTCAGCATTCAGGATAAGACCAAAGCGTTGTATAAGTAGAACATAAAACAATTTGACAAATAGTTGCATCCGTGAGTTTTATTGACTAATGTCAATAAAAGGTCCGCCAAAGCAAATCCTGATTTAAAAATTAATTGATATTAATGCTGTAAGTACAGAAATGTGTTTTCTCACTGGGAAATGAAAATCCAACTAGGCAGTGAAAACTGTAGTTGTGAGCTTGTTAAAGTATTAGACACTATGTCCTGGGATTTCCTATGATATTATATGTAGAATAACCCCTTAGCATCTAATAACTTGTGTAGCTTGTGAAAAATGTTACGTGTGTTTTGGTGAGGGTCTAACATGCTGACCAGACCGGACACGTCGCGTGCGCGAGCGTCGCAAATTAAATTTAGAAATCCATGTTATTAAATTATTGCACCCACACTGGGATTGCGCAACCAAGAACTAAAATAGAACTCATTCCTGTTTCTGATGGCAGATCGCGCTGAAAGTCCTGCCTCTCCCATCTCCTCATTGGTTTATAGAAGCAGGTACCCACGTGCCATCTCCTCATTGGTTATACCCACGTGGGTGACTGAAAGACGAACTGTTTTGCCGGTAGTTGTGGTAACACAATTTTATTTTATTTTTTTATTTCACCTTTATTTAACCAGGTAGGCTAGTTGAGAACAAGTTCTCATTTGCAACTGCGACCTGGCCAAGATAAAGCATAGCAGTGTGAGCATACAACAAAGAGTTACACATGGAGTAAACAATTAACAAGTCAATAACACAGTAGAAAACGAAGGGGGGGTCTATATACAATGTGTGCAAAAGGCATGAGGAGGTAGGCAAATAATTACAATTTTGCAGATTAACACTGGAGTGATAAAAGATCAGATGGTCATGTACAGGTAGAGATATTGGTGTGCAGAAGAGCAGAAAAGTAAATAAATAGAAACAGTACGGGGATGAGGTAGGTGAAAAGGGTGGGCTATTTACCAATAGACTATGTACAGCTGCAGCGATCGGTTAGCTGCTCAGATAGCTGATGTTTGAAGTTGGTGAGGGAGATAAAAGTCTCCAACTTCAGCGATTTTTGCAATTCGTTCCAGTCACAGGCAGCAGAGTACTGGAACGAAAGGCGGCCAAATGAGGTGTTGGCTTTAGGGATGATCAGTGAGATACACCTGCTGGAGCGCGTGCTACGGATGGGTGTTGCCATCGTGACCAGTGAGCTGAGATAAGGCGGAGCTTTACCTAGCATAGACTTGTAGATGACCTGGAGCCAGTGGGTCTGGCGACGAATATGTAGCGAGGGCCAGCCGACTAGAGCATACAAGTCGCAGTGGTGGGTAGTATAAGGTGCTTTAGTGACAAAACGGATGGCACTGTGATAGACTGCATCCAGTTTGCTGAGTAGAGTGTTGGAAGCCATTTTGTAGATGACATCGCCGAAGTCGAGGATCGGTAGGATAGTCAGTTTTACTAGGGTAAGCTTGGCGGCTTGAGTGAAGGAGGCTTTGTTGCGGAATAGAAAGCCGACTCTTGATTTGATTTTCGATTGGAGATGTTTGATATGAGTCTGCAGTCTAGCCAGACACCTAGGTACTTATAGACGTCCACATATTCTAGGTCGGAACCATCCAGGGTGGTGATGCTAGTCGGGCATGCAGGTGCAGGCAGCGACCGGTTGAAAAGCATGCATTTGGTCTTACTAGCGTTTAAGAGCAGTTGGAGGCCACGGAAGGAGTGTTGTATGGCATTGAAGCTTGTTTGGAGGTTAGATAGCACAGTGTCCAAAGACGGGCCGAAAGTATATAGAATGGTGTCGTCTGCGTAGAGGTGGATCAGGGAATCGCCCGCAGCAAGAGCAACATCATTGATATACACAGAGAAAAGAGTCGGCCCGAGAATTGAACCCTGTGGCACCCCCATAGAGACTGCCAGAGGACCGGACAGCATGCCCTCCGATTTGACACACTGAACTCTGTCTGCAAAGTAATTGGTGAACCAGGCAAGGCAGTCATCCGAAAAACCGAGGCTACTGAGTCTGCCGATAAGAATATGGTGATTGACAGAGTCGAAAGCCTTGGCGAGGTCGATGAAGACGGCTGCACAGTACTGTCTTTTATCGATGGCGGTTATGATGTCGTTTAGTACCTTGAGTGTGGCTGAGGTGCACCCATGACCGGCTCGGAAACCAGATTGCACAGCGGAGAAGGTACGGTGGGATTCGAGATGGTCAGTGACCTGTTTGTTGACTTGGCTTTCGAAGACCTTAGATAGGCAGGGCAGGATGGATATAGGTCTGTAACAGTTTGGGTCCAGGGTGTCTCCCCCTTTGAAGAGGGGGATGACTGCGGCAGCTTTCCAATCCTTGGGGATCTCAGACGAGATGAAAGAGAGGTTGAACAGGCTGGTAATAGGGGTTGCGACAATGGTGGCAGATAGTTTCAGAAATAGAGGGTCCAGATTGTCAAGCCCAGCTGATTTGTACGGGTCCAGGTTTTGCAGCTCTTTCAGAACATCTGCTATCTGGATTTGGGTAAAGGAGAACCTGGAGAGGCTTGGGCGAGGAGCTGCGGGGGGGGCGGAGCTGTTGGCCGAGGTTGAAGTAGCCAGGCGGAAGGCATTGCCAGCCGTTGAGAAATGCTTATTGAAGTTTTCGATAATCATGGATTTATCAGTGGTGACCGTGTTACCTAGCCTCAGTGCAGTGGGCAGCTGGGAGGAGGTGCTCTTGTTCTCCATGGACTTCACAGTGTCCCAGAACTTTTTGGAGTTGGAGCTACAGGATGCAAACTTCTGCCTGAAGAAGCTGGCCTTAGCTTTCCTGACTGACTGCGTGTATTGGTTCCGGACTTCCCTGAACAGTTGCATATCACGGGGACTATTCGATGCTATTGCAGTCCGCCACAGGATGTTTTTGTGCTGGTCGAGGGCAGTCAGGTCTGGGGTGAACCAAGGGCTGTATCTGTTCTTAGTTCTGCATTTTTTGAACGGAGCATGCTTATCTAAAATGGTGAGGAAGTTACTTTTAAAGAATGACCAGGCATCCTCAACTGACGGGATGAGGTCAATGTCCTTCCAGGATACCCGGGCCAGGTCGATTAGAAAGGCCTGCTCACAGAAGTGTTTTAGGGAGCGCTTGACAGTGATGAGGGGTGGTCGTTTGACTGCGGCTCCGTAGCGGATACAGGCAATGAGGCAGTGATCGCTGAGATCCTGGTTGAAGACAGCGGAGGTGTATTTGGAGGGCCAGTTGGTCAGGATGACGTCTATGAGGGTGCCCTTGTCAACACAATGAAAGTTTAGATGCAGTCACCATATAAGTTAAACATGAAAAAGCCTGGAAGAAGGAGAGATGACTAGAAACGATTTGGTTGGCCGTTTTATGTGTGGAATCATTGTCGGAGTAGAGGTCCTTGTGCATTTGAGGTAAAATAACAACTCAATGTTTATATCCCAGGACAAATTAGCTAGCAACAGCAAGCATTGGGTTAAACAGGTCTGTTGTAACTTCTGGCTTCCCACAGATACAATTGAAAGCAATATGCAGTATGTAATAATATATACAGTGCCTTGCGAAAGTATTCGGCCCCTTGAACTTTGCAACCTTTTGCCACATTTCAGGCTTCAAACATAAAGATATAAAACTGTATTTTTTTGTGAAGAATCAACAACAAGTGGGACACAATCATGAAGTGGAACAACATTTATTGGATATTTCAAACTTTTTTAACAAATCAAAAACGGAAAAATTGGGCGTGCAAAATTATTCAGCCCCTCTACTTTCAGTGCAGCAAACTCTCTCCAGAAGTTCAGTGAGGATCTCTGAATGATCCAATGTTGACCTAAATGACTAATGATGATAAATACAATCCACCTGTGTGTAATCAAGTCACCGTATAAATGCACCTGCACTGTGATAGTCTCAGAGGTCTGTTAAAAGCGCAGAGAGCATCATGAAGAACAAGGAACACACCAGGCAGGTCCGAGATACTGTTGTGAAGAAGTTTAAAGCCGGATTTGGATACAAAAAGATTTCCCAAGCTATAAACATCCCAAGGAGCACTGTGCACGCGATAATATTGAAATGGAAGGAGTATCAGACCACTGCAAATCTACCAAGACCTGGCCGTCCCTCTAAACTTTCAGCTCATACAAGGAGAAGACTGTTCAGAGATGCAGCCAAGAGGCCCATGATCACTCTGGATGAACTGCAGAGATCTACAGCTGAGGTGGGAGACTCTGTCCATAGGACAACAATCAGTCGTATATTGCACAAATCTGGCCTTTATGGAAGAGTGGCAAGAAGAAAGCCATTTCTTAAAGATATCCATAAAAAGTGTCGTTTAAAGTTTGCCACAAGCCACCTGGGAGACACACCAAACATGTGGAAGAAGGTGCTCTCGTTAGATGAAACCAAAATTGAACTTTTTGGCAACAATGCAAAACGTTATGTTTGGCGTAAAAGCAACACAGCTCATCACCCTGAACACACCATCCCCAATGTCAAACATGGTGGTGGCAGCATCATGGTTTGGGCCTGCTTTTCTTCAGCAGGGACAGGGAAGATGGTTAAAATTGATGGGAAGATGGATGGAGCCAAATACAGGACCATTCTGGAAGAAAACCTGATGGAGTCTGCAAAAGACCTGAGACTGGGACAGAGATTTGTCTTCCAACAAGACAATGATCCAAAACATAAAGCAAAATCTACAATGGAATGGTTCAAAAATAAACATATCCAGGTGTTAGAATGGCCAAGTCAAAGTCCAGACCTGAATCCAATCGAGAATCTGTGGAAAGAACTGAAAACTGCTGTTTACAAATGCTCTCCATCCAACCTCACTGAGCTCGAGCTGTTTTGCAAGGAGGAATGGGAAAAAATGTCAGTCTCTCGATGTGCAAAACTGATAGACATACCCCAAGCGACTTACAGCTGTAATCACAGCAAAAGGTGGCGCTACAAAGTATTAACTTAAGGGGGCTGAATAATTTTGCACGCCCAATTTTTCAGTTTTTGATTTGTTAAAAAAGTTTGAAATATCCAATAAATGTCGTTCCACTTCATGATTGTGTCCCACTTGTTGTTGATTCTTCACAAAAAAATACAGATTTATATCTTTATGTTTGAAGCCTGAAATGTGGCAAAAGGTTGCAAAGTTCAAGGGGGCTGAATACTTTCGCAAGGCACTGTATATACATGCCATTTAGAAGACTCTTATCCAAAGCAGCTTAGTCATGCATGCATATATTTTTTTGCATGGGTGTCTGGGAATCAAACCCACTACCCTGACGCTACAAGCACCATGCTCTACCAACTGAGCTACAAAGGACCACACCCCTTGTTGTAAATACACCCGAGGCATGCTGACATTTGGTGCTATCAAGTCAGGTTATTTTGCATTGTTCAAGGTGTTGTTTTATTGCTTATTTGACTTTACAATTACTCTACTTCCAGGTGATGAAGAGAACCAAAAAGGCCAAGCCATGCCTGTAGAGGACCCAGTAGAGAGCTTCAATGAGCTGCAGCATTCTGGACACCTTGAAGAGGCGAGGGGTGGACTGGAGTTTCTGGTGAAAGCAGAGCAGGTGGAAGAACATGTAGCCCAGGGAACCATACAAGATCCAGGAATCACAGACAGTGTGGACTTTAGAATGGACGAGAGAGATAGTCAGCTGTGGTCCTCTGTTACACAAGGACTAAGTGTGAATAATTCTGGCCACCCAGATGGGTCTTACTCTACAGGGAGATGCTTACAGATGTTCTCATCTCAGGCAGATCAATATCCCGCTCCCATCCCATCCCATCCTTCCTGTAACTCTTTGTCCATTGTAGGGAAACCACTGGATGACATATTCAGCACTGTCCCACTGAAAGTGGAGCCTGAGAGGCATCCTGTGTATCATGACAATGCCATGTCTGAGTCCATACAAGCTGTGCAGGGGCAGTACAGAGATACTCTGCATCCTGTTGTGAGGGAGGGCTTGATTTTACATCCCAGAATGCAGCAGCCAGGACCTTCTTCACAAGGGCTCTTGAGAGCAACTGAGATTACATCAGAGTCTCACTCACACAACCAAGAGCATATTCTTAATAAGAACAGATTGAAAACAAAGAGGTTGGTAAATGTTTGGAGAGCTGTACCAAACCAAAAAGTGTTAATCTGCTCATTGTGTGGAAAGAGTTTCCACCGCCATTGTCAACTTGAAGCACACCAACACTCTCATGCTGGAGTCAAGCCATACAGATGTCTTGAGTGTGGGAAAAGTTTTACTCAGAAACAAAGACTTAAGTCACATCAGAGTGTTCACACGGGTGAGAGACCTTTCAGTTGCAGACTCTGTGGCAAGAGGTTTGCAAGGCAGGACAACTGCCAAACACATGAGCGATTTCACAGTGGACAAAAGCCATTTAGTTGTGTGCTGTGTGGTAAAAGTTTCACAGTTCTCTGTAACCTCAAACTACATCAAAAACATCAATGTAAGTAAATTTGCCAATGTCAGAATGTATGATTGCATGTTCTGTGTTTTCCTCAGCATTGTACACTGAATGGCCTGTTCATATTGATTGTTCAACTGTTCAACTGTACTGAGATTAGCAGGATTAGGTTTCCAATCAAGTATTTCAAGATGTCATCCAGTGATGTATAAGTACAGTAAAGTACACCACAAACTAAAGGGTAAAACATTTTTACTTGTGCTTTGTCATGACTTACCTGGACCACCTATTGAGCTGTGCCTTTAGTTTTAATGTTTTTATTTCTCCTTTATTTAACCAGGTAGGCCAGTTGAGAACAAGATCTCATTTACAACTGCGACCTGGCCAAGATAAAGCAAAGCAGTACGACACAAACAACAACACAGAGTTACACATGGAATAAACAAACATACAGTCAAGTATGTAGTTACACATATATAAGTATGTAGTGTATATATATATATATATATATATATATATATATTTTTTTTTTTCATATTTAGTATACATAGTTAAGTAAATTGGGTGTAAAATGAGGTGAAAAGGAGACTGGAGTGCCACTTTAAAATGTTGAACCTCTTCTTAATGTGATTTATCTTTGCCTCATCAAGAGAGCAACAGCTGCATGCTAGCTTAAATTGCTTTGTGCATATTCTCTTGTATTTATCATTCATTTCCGTAGCACGTCCAATAGTGTTACTTTGTTGCCTGATCGTAGCAGCAGTTCGAGTTAGTACATTTTGGGGTTGAAATAAAGTTTACATTTGATGATTGCATTGTAAAACATCTAACATTTCTACAAGGAGTTTGCAGTGCAATGCAACGAAATGTGAAACTGTCAATCAACCACTATTTGTTTACGGATAGTTGAATTGTTTTTCGACTGCCAGCTAGGCTTACTGGATGTGCAGAGCCTTTTGTAACATAAGTTGCATGATTAACGTTACTGCTTGAAGATTTTGTACCCTGTTGGTTTTGACATGACTGATAATAATAGCCTAATTGTTTCTTCCCGTTGTAACTAGGTGTCCACTGTCCCAAGTGTGACTGTCAGAAAGATGCTTCAAAATTTGTTTTGGCCCAGAGGCTGAGACTTGCTGCTCCAGGCCCGGTTTAAGGTTAAGCTCATCGTTAGATCCTTCGTAGGAGCATCGTTAAATCTCTGAACTGTTTGCCTTACCCAGAGCTGCCAACTCTAACGCATTGGCTGTGAGACACTCATTTGAGCCCCTTCTCACACATCGAAAAGTACTGGTTTTATTTTTCACATTTATTTTTCAAATGAGTCATTTTCAACTGTGATCCAAATGGTTTTGAAATCGGAATATCTGCACCTGCAATTTAATAACATCACAAGCGGAACCTCTATCATTATTGGCCTGTCTTGCCACGGCACTGAACTGTGGCACATTAAAGCATATGATTGGTCTAGTTATGTAATGGATCAAGATGATTGGATGCACGTTTTAAAGAAAAAACAGAATATTAATGGGGTGCTGAATGGGGAGAGAGAACGTTCTCCGCGGAGTTTATAAAACTGGAAAAAGAGCGACACGGTAGCTCTGTTTTATGTACAATGTTGTCAACAAAATTAGTTTGCTGTTACTCCCAACTCTATTGCAAAATATAGCCTTTTGACAGCATGCACTAAAGTTGATTTAATCCACACTTGCATTAGTCCCCTCGTTTGGTGATTGGCATGTAGGCTGTGACATCGAAAAGCAGCAGATAAGAGACCGACAGTATATTTTAGCAATGAAGTTTGGTAGGGTGACCTTATTCTAGGGGGAAATAAATATAACAATTATTTGGTTGGAGTGTAGGGTCGTCTAAAGGGAATTTTATATTTACTTCATTCACCAGGTCAGTGGAACAATTCTCATTCTTAACAATGGGCTAAAATATAGGGTAATTGATATACTTGTCACCAAGAACACTACTATTATTCCCAAAAAACTTGTTTTATTCCGCTTCATCACAATTTTGCCAGTGTAATCACATATTTGAAATTTGATATGCCTAATTGTCTTTCAAAATGAATTATAGGAGGCTATGTATTTGTTCAGCCATTCATTTACAGTTTTGAATAAGTCATACAGATAAGCATTGGATATGAAATGCTCCAGGCACGTTAGGCAGAGATGATTGGGGGACTCACACCTCATAAATGTATATTTTGTCTATGTAGAGTAGAATTATGGCAAGGATCTTCAACTAGTAGGCATAAACCACCTGAATATTGATATTCATTAGATTTTTCTTGAAGGTTGGATGATTTTGAGAAATATATTGTTATAACCAGAACATTTTCAAACACCCAGCACTTGGGAAACATTGATCAGGGGTGGCTAACCCTCCTGGAGAGCGAGCAGGATTTTTTCCCATCCCTATTTTAAAGAGAGAATACCCAAAATACAAAATGTTTGTGTCCTTACCTTGAAAGCAGTCTATGTTAAAGGAAACTGCAATCTATGATTTGGTTACCCACTGTCATCAACCATTAATATAACTATTTCCTGTGCAGGGCCTTGGTGTAGTGGTTACACTTTCCACCTGAGACCAGAGTTTAATCCCTGCTTCCAATCTTCCCACTGTTTTTCCCAATTTCATTATTGTCTGAAAAAAAGTGTCTAACCACCAAAAAAACATGTTTAAAAAATATATTAGGTGGTGCGCTGGTGACCGGCAACATGTGAAGATGCGTTTTCTTGGTGCGCCGATCCAGGGCAAACAATTTACTATTAATACTTGACCAACACCTCCCCCACTGTGTTCATTTTGTAACATTTAATTTGGAATCGAACCCAATTTACTACTCTGGACTTTTTTGGGGTGAAAATTTTGGCCTTTTAATCGTTAAAATGTCTAGACAAGGTGGAGGTGGAAAGTTAAGTTCCTACGGGTAACCATCACAGACACACTGACAGTGTGGTGAAGAAGGTGCAACAGCGCCTCTTCAACCTCAGGAGGCTGAATAAATGTATTCTGTCACCCAATTCCCTGACAAACTTTTACAGATGCACAATCGAGAGCATCCTGTCGGGCTGTATCACAGCCTTGTACGGCAACTGCACCGCATTTGTTGTAGTTATTGTTACATATAGAGACAGATAGGTATACATTAGACCACAAACAAAGCGGACAGGAAACCAAAGATTAAACAGGCATAAGTGTAATGGCCGAAGCCATACATGCCTTAAAGTGCATAAGGGCTTAGGGCAAAGAGGAGGAGGTGACCCTTAAATACATTATCTATTATGGAAAGAGCAGGACACCATTATAAAGATTAGATAGAGAGGAACAAACATAAGTGCTTAGGGTAAAGAGGAGGTGACCCTTAAATACATGATCTATTATGGAAAGAGCAGGACACCATTATAAAGACTAGATAGAGAGGAACAAACATAAGTGCTTAGGGTAAAGGCCATAAGTGCTTAGGGTAAAGGCCATAAGTGCTTAGGGTAAAGGCCATAAGTGCTTAGGGTAAAGGACATAAGTGCTTAGGGTAAAGGACATAAGTGCTTAGGGTAAGATAGACATATTAATTTAAGGACACGAGAGGGTCCTGCCACCATTGTAATCTAATCAAGAGCGGATACAGGCGTTATTAGGCATGAACAAGCTGGAAGCCTGGACTGAAAGATAATGGTGGCCGATGACCTGAGGGAAGTAACTTCATTAACATATGGAATGGACTCATATACTGTGTGTGTATAAATACAGAGCCAGTGCTCTGGGAAAGTGTGTGTTCCGCGGACCATCTAGGCTTCTGATATGTTTGTATTAAAAGCCTATATTGAATTCACAAGGTCTTGTAAGTGTTATATTTTTAAACGATCCTCCACGACACCTTCAACCGCAAGGCTCTCCAGAGGGTGGTGCGGTCTGCACAACGCATCACCGGGGGCAAACTACCTGCCCTCCATGACACCTACAGCACCCGATGTCACAGGAAGGCCAAAAAGATCAGCAAGGACAACCACCCGAGCCACTGCCTGTTCACACCGCTATAATCCAGAAGGCGAGGTCAGTACAGATGCATCAAAGCTGGGACTGAGAGATAGCCTTGAGATTGAAAAATAGCTTCTATCAGACTGTTAAATAGCCATCACTAACTGGGTGAGGCTGCTGCCTACACTGAGACCCAATCACTGGACAATTTAATAAATGGATCACTAGTCACTTCAAACAATGCCATTTTAAATAATGCGACTTTAATAATGTTACATCTCACATTACTCATATCTATCACATGTACAGTGGGGCAAAAAAATATTTTGTCAGCCACCAATTGTGCAAGTTCTCCCACATAAAAAGATGAGAGAGGCCTGTAATTTTCATCATAGGTACACTTCAACTATGACAGACAAAATTAGAAGAAAAAAAATCCAGAAAATCACATTGTAGGATTTTTAATGAATTTATTTGCAAATGATGGTGGAAAATAAGTATTTGGTCACCTACAAAAGTTTATCTCAATACTTTGTTATATACCCTTTGTTGGCAATGACAGAGGTCAAACGTTTTCTGTAAGTCTTCACAAGGTTTTCACACTTGCTGGTATTTTGGCCCATTCCTCCATGCAGATCTCCTCTAGAGCAGTGATGTTTTGGGGCTGTTGCTGGGCAACACAGACTTTCAACTCCCTCCAAAGATTTTCTATGGGGTTGAGATCTGGAGACTGGCTAGGCCACTCCAGGACATTGAAATGCTTCTAACGAAGCCACTCCTTCGTTGCCCGGGCGGTGTGTTTGGGATCATTGTCATGCTGAAAGACCCAGCCACGTTTCATCTTCAATGCCCTTGCTGATGGAAGGAGGTTTTCACTCAAAATCTCACGATACATGGCCCCATTCATTCTTTCCTTTACACGGATCAGTCGTCCTGGTCCTTTTGCAGAAAAACAGCCCCAAAGCATGATGTTTCCACCCCCATGCTTCACAGTAGGTATGGTGTTCTTTGGATGCAACTCAGCTTTCTTTGTCCTCCAAACACGACGAGTTGAGTTTTTACCAAAAATTATATTTTGGTTTCATCTGACCATATGACATTCTCCCAATCTTCTTCTGGATCATCCAAATGCTCTCTAGCAAACTTCAGACGGGCCTGGACATGTACTGGCTTAAGCAGGGGGACACGTCTGGCACTGCAGGATTTGAGTCCCTGGCGGCGTAGTGTGTTACTGATGGTAGGCTTTGTTACTTTGGTCCCAGCTCTGCAGGTCATTCACTAGGTCCCCCCGTGTGGTTCTGGGATTTTTGCTCACCGTTCTTGTGATCATTTTTACCCCACGGGGTGAGATCTTGCGTGGAGCCCCAGATCGAGGGAGATTATCAGTGGTCTTGTATGTCTTCCATTTCCTAATAATTGCTCCCACAGTTGATTTCTTCAAACCAAGCTGCTTACCTATTGCAGATTCAGTCTTCCCAGCCTGGTGCAGGTCTACAATTTTGTTTCTGGTGTCCTTTGACAGCTCTTTGGTCTTGGCCATAGTGGAGTTTGGAGTGTGACTGTTTGAGGTTGTGGACAGGTGTCTTTTATACTGATAACAAGTTCAAACAGGTGCGATTAATACAAGCAACGAGTGGAGGACAGAGGAGCCTCTTAAAGAAGATGTTACAGGTCTGTGAGAGCCAGAAATCTTGCTTGTTTGTAGGTGACCAAATACTTATTTTCCACCATAATTTGCAAATAAATTCATAAAAAATCCTACAATGTGATTTTCTGGATTTCTTTTCCTAATTTTGTCTGTCATAGTTGAAGTGTACCTGTGATGAAAATTACAGGCCTCTCTCATCTTTTTAAGTGGGAGAACTTGCACAATTGGTTACTGACTAAATACTTTTTTGCCCCACTGTAGGTATTTATAGTTGTCCACATATTCTAGGTCGGAACGTCCAGGGTGGTGATGCTAGTTGGGCGGGTGGGTGCGGGCAGCGAACGGTTGAAAAGCATGCATTTGGTTTTACTAGCGTTTAAGAGCATTTGGAGGCCACGGAAGGAGTGTCGTATGGCATTGAAGCTCGTTTGGAGATTAGTTAGCACAGTGTCCAAGGCAGGGCCAGAAGTATACAGAATGGTGTCGTCTGCGTAAAGGTGGATCAGGGAATCGCCCGCAGCAAGAGCAACATCATTGGTATATACAGAGAAAAGAGTCGGCCTGAGAATTTAACCCTGTGGTACCCCCATATAGACTGCCAGAGGTCCGGACAACATGTCCTCCGATTTGACACACTGAACTCTGTCTGCAAAGTAGTAGCCAGGAGGAAGGCATGGCCAGCCGTTGAGAAATGCTTATTGAAATGTTAGATTATCATGGATTTATCAGTGGTGACTGTGTTACCTAGCCTCAGTGGTCCAAACATACCAAGACAGTCGTGAAGAGAACACAACAAACCCTTTTCCCCCTCAGGAGACTGAAAATATTTGGCATGGGTCCCCAGATCCTCTAAAGGTTCTACGGCTGCACCATCGAGCATCCTGACCGGTTGTATCACTGCCTGGTATGGCAACTGCTCGTCATCTGACTGTAAGGCGCTACAGAGGGGCAGTGCGTACGGTCCAGTACATCACTGGGGCCAAGATTACTGCCATCCAGGACCTACATAATAGGTGGTGTCAGAGAAAAGTCCATAAAATTGTCAGAGACTCTAATCACCCAAGTTGTAGATTGTTTTCTCTGCTACTGCACAGCAAGCAGTACTGGATCACCAAGTCTAGGGCCAAAAGGCTTCTCAACAGCTTCTATTTTCAACCTATTAAGTTAACCTAACTTACAATTTTAATTTGGTTTCAATCAATCTGCAAAGGGTTGTCAATTTACACTCAAGTATGGAAATGTCAGGTATCACATCTCATGCATAACCATGGATTTAAGGATGAGCAACCACATTTAATAACTTCTTAGGAGCATTGTCTAGAGATGTTTTGTCATAATTTGTATCAATTCCATAAACCAATTATTTTTTAAATTGTTTTGGGGAATTAACTTCTTCGCAGGGAACTGATTATCTTATTTGTGTTTTCAATTTTATAAGTAGCTGTTTGACTGATTTCACAGAAATATGCACATAAAAGGGCATTTATTAGAAAGTTTATGGTAACCCTTTCTGTCGTCGTTTCCGTTATCAAGCTTTCCGGAAGAACTTTTTTTCCACAAACAATGCTTCCAGCCAGCTTCAAGGAACTGTACAATAGTAGAAACGATTGTTATAAACATTTCACCGAAGCACTACATATTCGTTTTTGTGTAACAACGTTTATTTAAAAAAAATTATGTCTGTTTCTTTCAGTAAACAAATAGCTGCCATCATGGATGTGCTAACTATGTCAGCTGTTGCAGAAATAACCAAACTTGTAGACGAGGGCACCGTCGTGCTACGGCTTGAAATGTGTCGGAAAGAAAATGAGATAGAAGGCCTTCAAAATAGTTTACAGCTGATGGAAAGAGAACTGAGGAAAGCTCAAAGGGAAGCAACAACACGAGTGACAAATGACAGGCAACATGCCGAGGGAATTCAGGTTGGGAGTGGGACTCCACAAAAAGGTGAGAGGCAAACTTACTCTTAGTGGTACAAGTCAGGTTATTTTGCATTGTTCAGTGTTTTATTGCTTATTTGACTTTATCATTTCTCAAAATGACAAACTGTCTACTTCCAGGTGATGAAGAGGACCAGAAATCCCAAACTATGCCTGTAGAGGACCCAGTAGAGTGCTTCAATGAGCTGCAGCGGTCTGGACACCTTGCAGGTGCGAGGGGTGGACTGGAGTTTCTGGTGAAAGCAGAGCAGGTGGAAGAACATGTAGCCCAGGGAACCATACAAGATCCAGGAATCACAGACAGTGTGGACTTTAGAATGGACGAGAGAGATAGTCAGCTGTGGTCCTCTGTTACACAAGGACTAAGTGGGAATAATTCTGGCCACCCAGATGGGTCTTACTCTACAGGGAGATGCTTACAGATGTTCTCATCTCAGGCAGATCAATATCCCGCTCCCATCCCATCCCATCCTTCCTGTAACTCTTTGTCCATTGTAGGGAAACCACTGGATGACATATTCAGCACTGTCCCACTGAAAGTGGAGCCTGAGAGGCATCCTGTGTATCATGACAATGCCATGTCTGAGTCCATACAAGCTGTGCAGGGGCAGAGGGAGGGCTTGATTTTACAGCCCAGAATGCAGCAGCCAGGACCTTCTTCACAAGGGCTCTTCAGAGCAACTGAGATTACATCCGAATCACACTCACACAACCAAGAGCATATTCTTAATAAGAACAGATTGAAAACAAAGAGAATGGTAAATGTTTGGAGAGCTGCGCCAAACCAAAAAGTGTTCATCTGCTCATTGTGTGGAAAGAGCTTCCACCGCCATTGTCAACTTGAAGCACACCAGCACTCTCATTCTGGAGTCAAGCCATACAGATGTCTTGAGTGTGGGAAAAGTTTTACTCAGAAAAATAGACTTAAGTCACATCAGAGTGTTCACACGGGTGAGAGACCTTTCAGTTGCAGACTCTGTGGCAAGATGTTTACAAGGCAGGACAACTGCCAAAGACATGAGCGATTTCACAGTGGACAAAAGCCATTTAGTTGTGTTCAGTGTGGTAAAAGTTTCACGGTTCTCCGTAACCTCAAACTACATCAAAAATATCAATGTAAATTTGCCAATGTCAGAATATAAGATGGCATGTGGTATAGTGTTTTCCTCAGCATTGTACAGTTAATGAACTGTTTACATTTGTTGATTGTTGAGCCGTTCAACTGTACTGAGATTAGCAGGTTTAGGTTTCCAAATTGTCATTGGTATCTACATTATGAATGAAGTATTAAAGATGTTAATCTTTTTCGTGTTATTTTTCTTTGCCTCATCAAGAAAGCAACAGCTCCACTTGTTATTTTCTACCCATTAACTCAATTATCCATTTTTACTTGGTTTTAATCAATCTACAAAGAGATGTCAATTTAGAACTGTTCGTCGGGAGCTTCATGAAATGGGTTTCCATGACCAAGCAGCCGCACACAAGCCTAAGATTACCAGGCACAATACCAAGTGTCAGCTGGAGTGGTGTAAAGCTTGCCGCCATTGGACTTTGGAGCAGGGGAAACGTGTTCTCTGAAGTGATCAAATCAAATTCTAATCAAATTTATTTACAGTATATCACAAAAGTGAGTACACCCCTCACATTTTTGTAAATATGAGTATATCTTTTCATGTGTCAACACTGAAGAAATGACACATTGCTACAATGTAAAGTAGTGAGTGTACAGCTTGTGTAACAGTGTAAATTTGCTGTCCCCTCAAAATAACTCAACACACAGCCATTAATGTCTAATTCGCTGGCAACAAAAGTGAGTACACCCCTAAGTGAAGATGTCCAATGGGGAGCTACAGTTCATTGAGGGAACCATGAATGCCAACATGTACTGTGACATACTGAAGCAGAGCATGATCCCCTCCCTTCGTAGACTGAGCCTCAGGGCAGTATTCCAACATGATAACGACCCCAAACACACCTCCAAGACGACCACTGCCTTGCTAAAGAAGCTGAGGGTAAAGGTGATGGACTGGCCAAGCATGTCTCCAGACCTAAACCCTATTGAGCATCTGTGGGGCATCCTCAAACGGAAGGTGGAGGAGTGCAAGGTCTCTAACATCCTTCAGCTCCGTGATGTCGTCATGGAGGAGTGGAAGAGGACTCCAGTGGCAACCTGTGAAGCTCTGGTGAACTCCATGCCCAAGAGGGTTAAGACAGTGCTGGAAAAGGATGGTGGCCACACAAAATATTGACACTGGGCCCAATTTGGACATTTTCACTTAGGGGTATACTCACTTTTGTTGCCAGCGGTTTAGACATTAATGGCTGTGTGTTGAGTTATTCTGAGGGGACAGCAAATGTACACTGTTATGCAAGCTGTACACTCACTACTTTACATTGTAGCAAAGTGTCATTTCTTCAGTGTTGTCACATGAAAAAATATACTCAAATATTTACAAAAATGTGAGGGGTGTACTCACTTTTGTGATATTCTGCATATAGCCCTTCTTACATCAGCTGATATCTCAAAGTACTGTACAGAAACCCAGCCTAAAAACCCAAACAGCAAGCAATGCAGGTATAGAAGCACGGTGGCTAGGAAAAACTCCCTAGAAAAGCAAAAACCTAGGAAGAATAACCTATAGAGGAACCAGGCTATGAGCGGTGGCCAGTCCTCTTCTGGCTGTGCCGGGTGGAGATTATAACAGAACATGGCTAAGATGTTCAAATGTTCATAAATGACCAGCATGGTCAAATAATAATAATCACAGTAGTTGTCGAGGGTGCAGCAAGTCAGCACCTCAGGAGTAAATGTCAGTTGGCTTTTCATAGCCAATCATTAAGAGTATCTCTACCGCTCCTGCTGTCTCTAGAGAGTTGAAAACAGCAGGTCTGGGACAGGTAGCACTTCCTGTGACCAGGTCAGGGTTCCATAGCCGCAGGCAGAGCAGTTTAAACTGGAGCAGCAGCATGGCCAGGTGGACTGGGGACAGCAAGGAGTCATCATGCCAGGTAGTCCTGAGGCATGGTCCTAGGGCTCAGGTCCTCCGAGAGAGAGAAAGAAAGAGAGAATTAGAGAGAGCATACTTAAATTCACACAGGACACCGGATAAGACAGGAGAAGTACTCCAGATATAACAAACTGACCCTAGCCCCCCCGACACAAACTACTGCAGCATAAATACTGGAGGCTAAGACAGGAGGGGTCAGGAGACACTGTGGCCCCATCCGATGATACCCCTGGACAGGGCCAAACAAGAAGGATATAACCCCACCCAAGTGATGAATCAAGCTTCACCATCTGGCAGTCTGACAGCCCGAATGCAAAGTGCAAACTATAAAGTTTGGTGGAGGAATAATGGTCTGGGGCATAATGGTTCGGGCTAGGCTCCTTAGTTACAGTGAAGTTAAATCTTAAATCTTACAACGTACAATGATATTCTAGACGATTCTGTGCTTCCAACTTTGTGGCAACTGTTTAGGGAAGGACCTTTCCTGTTTCAGCATGACAATGCCCCTGTTCACCAAGTGAGGTCCATACAGAAATGGTTTGTTGAGATCGGTGTGGAAGAACTTGACTGGCCTGCACAGAGCCCTGACCTCAACTCCATCGAACACCTTTGGGATGAATTGGAATGCCGACTGCGAGTCAGACCTAATCGCCCAACATCAGTGCCAGACATCACTAATGCTCTTGTGACCGAATGTCCCCGCAGCAATGTTCTAGTGCATCTAGTGGAAAGCCTTCCCAGAAGAGTGGAGGCTGTTATAGCATTAAAGGGGGACCAACTCCATGCTAATGCCCATGATTTTGGAATGAGATGTTCGACGAGCAGGTGTCCCTATAGTTTTGGTCATACTGTATGTTTCTATTCCATAAACCAATAAGGGCATGTATTAGAATGTTTACTGTAACCCCTTCTGTCCTAATTTACGGACATTAAACCACAATGCTGCTTGCCAGCTTCGACAAGCTGTACGATAGTAAATACAATTGTTATAAACATTTCACAGAGGCGCTAGCACTGCATATTCGTTTTTGTGTAACAACGGGGATTTTATTAGAAAAACAATGTCTAACACTTTCATTCAGTACACCAATAGCTGCAATCATGGATGTGCTATCAAAGGAGGCTTTTGCAGAAATAACCAAACTTGTAGACGAGGGCACCGTCGTGCTTCGGGTTGAAATGTGTCGGGAAGAAAATGAGAGAAGGCCTTCAAATAGTTTACAGCTGATGGAAAGGTCAAAGGAAAGTAACAGCACGAGTGGCAAACGACATGCAACATGCTGAGAAAATTCAAGTTGGGAGTGGGACTCCACAAAAAGGTAAGACGCAAACTGACTCTTAGAGCTATGAAAGCCAAGTTATTTTGCACTGTTCAAGCTTTTGTTTGATTGCTTATTTGACTTTACAATTACTATACTTACAGGTGATGAAGAGGAACAGAAAGGCCAAACCATGCCTGTAGAGGACCCAGTAGAGAGCTTCAATGAGCTGCAGCGTTCTGGACACCTTGAAGAGGCGAGGGGTGGACTGGAGTTTCTGGTGAAAGCAGAGCAGGTGGAAGAACATGTAGCCCAGGGAACCATACAAGATCCAGGAATCACAGACAGTGTGGACTTTAGAATGGACGAGAGAGATAGTCAGCTGTGGTCCTCTGTTACACAAGGACTAAGTGGGAATAATTCTGGCCACCCAGATGGGTCTTACTCTACAGGGAGATGCTTACAGATGTTCTCATCTCAGGCAGATCAATATCCCGCTCCCATCCCATCCCACCCTTCCTGTAACTCTTTGTCCATTGTAGGGAAACCACTGGATGACATATTCAGCACTGTCCCACTGAAAGTGGAGCCTGAGAGGCATCCTGTGTATCATGACAATGCCATGTCTGAGTCCATACAAGCTGTGCAGGGGCAGTACAGAGATACTCTGAATCCTGTTGTGAGGGAGGGCTTGATTTTACATCCCAGAATGCAGCAGCCAGGACCTTCTTCACAAGGGCTCTTGAGAGCAACTGAGATTACATCAGAGTCTCACTCACACAACCAAGAGCATATTCTTAATAAGAACAGATTGAAAACAAAGAGGTTGGTAAATGTTTGGAGAGCTGTACCAAACCAAAAAGTGTTAATCTGCTCATTGTGTGGAAAGTGCTTCCACTGCCATTGTCAACTTGAAGCACACCAACACTCTCATGCTGGAGTCAAGCCATACAGATGTTCACACGGGTGAGAGACCTTTCAGTTGCAGACTCTGTGGCAAAATGTTTACAAGGCAGGACAACTGCCAAACACATGAGAGATTTCACAGTGGACAGGAGCCATTTAGTTGTATGCAGTGTGGTAAAAGTTTTACAGTTCTCTGTAACCTCAAACTACACCAAAAACATAAATGTAAATTTGCCAATGTAAGATTGCATGTTGTTCAGTTTTCCTCAGCATTATACAGTTAATGAACTGTTTGTGCTAATTGTTGATCCATTCAACTGTACTGAGATTAGCAGGTTTAGATTTCCAACATGTCATGGGTTTCTACATAATTAATCAACTATTTAAGGTGTTGAACCTCTTTTTAATGTCATTTTTTCTTTGCCTCAAGAGCCAAAGAGCTGCATGGATTGAATTGCTTTGCGCGTGTTCTCCTGTAGTTACGGTTAATTTCCATAGCAACATTTCTCGTAGCAGCAGTTCGTGGTCGTGCATTTTGGGGTTAAATATAAAGTTTACATTTGATGATCGCATTGTAAAACATCTTTAACATTTCTACAAGGACATGTTTGTGTAAGTACAATGCAACGACATGTGGAACTGATATTTTGTTACAACTGTCAGTAAATCGCTATATTTGTTTACGGATAGTTTAATTGTTGCCACAGTTCGACTGCCAGCTAACGTTAGCCTGCTACATTTTGTAACATAAATGCATGATTATTGCTTGAGGGTTTTGTTCACTGTTGTTTTTGACCTAACTACTGTTTTTTTGCCGTTGTAGCTAGGTGTCCACTGTCCGAAGTCCGACTGTCAGAAAGATGCTTCAAAAGCTTGTTTTGTTCCGGTTTCTCCGACCTGCTGCTATACTCTCTGCAGCTCTACGTTGTGCCTCATCGGGGACCGTGGACGTCAAAGTCCCGCTGAACTTCTGGTGCGGAGACAGAGTGAAGATCAAGGATGTGTCAACCACTGAGCCTGTTTACGAACCTGCAACGGGTAGCTACCTGGTTTCTAAAGAGTACTCTCTGAAAGCTCTGTCGACTTTTATAACGATTTATTTGATCATAACTTGATTTTTACATGTTCATACATACTTTTTCTTTTATTGATCAACCTCCACTGTTGGACTTAGATATGAAGTCACTGTAATTTTATTCAGCTGGCTGAAAACCAATTGTTTTGTCACATGACACATCATGTAACCTGTAATAAATGTTTCACTGTTTCCTTGTTACAGTCACACTCCGTGGAATGGGTATATAGTTGATGGGTGTGCCCACATCAGAATTGGAGAAATACACAATTTACTTGTTGAAATAAGTTATGTTTCTCATAGCATGTCAGATAGTTTGTCCAGTGTGTGTGTGTGTATGTGACTAGTGCTATAATGGCACAGATACGAAGATGAGTCCTTTATCTCTATGGTTGCGCCTCATTGGGGACTGTGGAGGTCAAAGTCCCACTAAGGGTTAATGAAAAACTGAAATTGATCTTAGGTCTATATTAATTGATGTTAACCCCAAATGCTTTCTTATATTGATTCATCTCCACTGTTGGGCTTTGATCTGAAGTCATTGTCTTTTTATTAAGCTGTCTGAAAACCAATTGTTTTTCACACACACGTCATGTATCCTGTCATAAACTTTGTTTCCTTGTTATGGTCACACTAAGCTGAATGGGTATAGGCATAGTTGATGCGTATATACCCTACACTGGAGTGGAGGAATACACAATTTCCTGATATAACTTCTGTCATGTTTCTCATAGCATGTCAGATAGTTTGTCCAGTGTGTGTGTGTGTATAAAATAAAAGGTGAAATAAAATATGACAAGCGCTGCTGTTTTGTGCTGGCAGGTCGGGTCCTGTGTGAGCTAGAGCTCTGTGGGTCTCTGGAGGTGAACCAGGCAGTGCAGGCAGCCCAGTCTGCCTACCAGGCCTGGAGCCGGATGTCAGGGATGGAGAGGGCACACATCATGATAGAAGCTGCCCGTATCATTGAGGTATCCATCCCAGAACGCATCTCTTTTTGATACCAGATTTTGATGATCAGTCACTCCAAATTCACAGTCTATTCTGCCCCCCACACAGTCAGAACTGAAAACAGAATCCATCTCATTGCTCAAGATTATACTGTTTGCACATGCTGTAGGTTAACTTGAGTGTACTAATTTGGAATGCACTCAAAAGTCAGTTCATTTGAGTTTTTGGATTGAAGTCTCTGACTATTAAACTTGCTCTCCTGTTGTGGACAGAACAGGAGAGAAGACATTGCGGAGATCGAGGTGGTGAACAACGGGAAGTCCATCACAGAAGCCCGAATGGACGTGGACTCTGCCAGACTGTGTATAGAGTATTACGCTGGAGTGGCCAGCACTCTGGCAGGTTGGCATGACGATGGATAGGGGGTTTACACTGGGTCATAATAGGAATTCTGATGCAGTTGGGGGGAGGATAGCCAGAAGAGGACTGGCCACCCCTCAGCCTGGTTCCTCTCTAGGTTTCTTCCTAGGTTTTGGCCTTTCTAGGGAGTTTTTCCTAGCCACTGTGCTTCTACACCTGCATTGCTTCCTGTTTGGAGTTTTAGGCTGGGTTTCTGTACAGCACTTTGAGATATCAGCTGATGTAAGAAGGGCTATATAAATACATTTGATTTGATTGTTGGCATTAGTGTGTAGTAAAGATATCAAGATGACTAGGTATGCTGCTGACCACTAATGGTGTTGTTTGCCCGTTCTGTCCATCTAGGCCAGCATATCCAGCTACCTGGAGGCTCCTTTGCCTACACACGGCGGGAGCCTCTGGGCGTCTGTGTGGGGATCGGTGCATGGAACTACCCCTTTCAGATAGCAGCCTGGAAGTCGGCCCCAGCCCTGGCCTGTGGTATGACCACACACTCTTTTTAAGGTTACAGTATAAAGTCAAAGACACACTTTATTGCCATAATTGTTACTATGCAAAACAATGCAACAGTAATCTTTTAAACTTGCTCAATTTACATTGACACAAACACAATTGATAGAAATAAAAAAAATCAATAATACACAAACATTCCTTTTCCCTCTGTCTTGCTCTCACCCCATCAGGCAACTCCATGGTGTTCAAGCCTTCACCTGTGACTCCAGTGACGGCGGTGATGCTGGCGGAGATTTATGCCAAGGCCGGGACCCCAGAGGGGCTGTTCAACATAGTTCAGGGTGGGCAGGAGACAGGCAGCCTGCTCTGCCACCACCCGGACGTGGCTAAGGTCTCCTTCACCGGCAGTGTGCCCACAGGCAAGAAGGTAAATCTAAAAATCCCAGAATAAGATCGCAACTGAAGTTTTTTTGTGTTGAGACTATAATTCATACAATGTCTGTTGTAATTGTGGGAAAAGTAGTCTTTGGCATTAACACATAACAAATCACTCTTAACCCTCAGATTATGGAGATGTGCTCCAAGGGGGTAAAGCAAGTGACTCTGGAACTTGGTGGGAAGTCTCCTCTGCTCATCTTTGAGGACAGTGACCTGGGGAACGCAGTGAAGGGGGCTCTCATGGCCAACTTCCTATCCCAGGGCCAGGTTAGGGTGTTGGGTTTTACAAGTTTCAGCGCTTTCAACGTGGTGACACAGTCCTTAACACCAGCTCCTCTATGAATGTACTTTTTTTTTTCTTCCATTGTGTGTTTTTGTTCAACCCAGGTTTGCAGCAATGGGACCCGGGTGTTTGTTCAGAGGCAGATGTTGCCTGAGTTCCTGGAGGAGGTTGTGAGGAGGACCAAGGACATTGAGATAGGGGACCCACTACTGGAGAGCACTCGTATGGGAGCACTGGTCAGCCGGCCACACCTTGACAGAGTCCTGGGCTACGTCGAACAGGCCAGGAAAGAGGTACAATTCAAAGAGACTAAAAGTACCTCTTTTCAATAGTATTATCTTAAGTTCCTGGTAAGCCGTAAGAATCAGATCAGACCAATAATAAGGGGCAAAAATGATGTCACTGACAAGTAAATTGAAGACCATTTTACTCTGACTCTAGGGTGCCAAGGTGTTGTGTGGAGGGGAACCCTTCGTTCCTTTAGATCCCAAACTCAGAGGTGGATACTACATGACACCATGTGTATTGGGTGAGCCTAGTTTTTATTATTATGGACTATTGGAAGTACACTCCCCTACCTATGTATTTGGACTCTCTATACTCAAGCATTTTGGATTTGAGATCAAATCTTTTATATGAGGGGACTGTATGGAATGTCACCTTTTATTTGAGGGTATTTTCATATCTCATTTAGAAAATAAAGCACTTCATAGATCTAGACTCCCCCGTTTGAAGATGTGAGTATTCTGACAAATTTCACTTATAGTTTACCAAAGTAGTCAAAACGTTGAATATTTGGTCCCATATTTCTAGCAAGTAATGACTACATCACGCTTGTGACACTACAAACTCGTTGGTTGCATTTGTAGTTTGTTTTGGTTGAGTTTTGGGTTATGGTTTGTCCAATAGGAACTGAATGATGACTGGAGTAATTTACTTTCTAAGTGAGTAGATAAGATGTTTCTGAACACTTCTAATTCAATCTTAATAATGCCATGATTAAGAAAAATCATGAATGAACAAGGCTGAGTGAGAAAGTTAGAGGCTATAACAAATCATGCTAACCTCTCACCCATTACCAATAATGAAGAGATTAGCATTTTTGGGGGGGCTATCATCTTTCTCACTCATCATCATTCACGATTCATTCATGATTATCCATAATCATGGTAGCATCTACATTCACGTAGAAATGTTCACAAACATCTTCTATTCTTACTTACAATAAAAGTGTCTCCAAAATGAGAAAATACATTATTCACCATTTACTTCCTATTGGACAAAACATAATCTGTGACACAATCAAAACAAGCTGTAAATGCATTCAACAAATAGAGCCATAAGTACAGGACTTCACGGGTCCAAAAAGTTGGGGGAAAAAAGTTTCCCACCCAGACCTGATATGCATAAATACATTTTTAAAACCCGTTCTGAATGAACCCGAGGACAACTAGAACCCGTGCCGTATAGACCTGGTTGGGTCCGAGTAAGGGAAGCGGCAGAAAAGTATAATTTTTTAAAGCTACTTTATTAACCAGCGCTGATAACTTGTGAGAGGAGGGAGAGAGAGGTGCTGCTCTAGCAGGCGGGGGAGGGGCCATACTGTGAGCCAGTGACACGGGTGCAGGGAGGGAGAGACTGCAACCAACCAAACCTACTACTATAGTAGACTAATAGCTGCCATAGCTAGGTTATTTATCCTCAAATATGATTATGTAGTACCTGTCTTGACTGTGTTAAACCAAGATGATGTAGCAGTCAAACTTGTTTGTCTTTGTCTTATCCCGTGTAAATAGCCGGTTCTTTTCGTGTATATTTTTAATCTCACTTTCTATCTACGAACTAAATATACTTTCCTGCAATCTGCCTCCTACAATATGGTACGGATCTGATATTTTTATAACCGGAACTTCCATCAGGAGCTAGTCAGCTAACTAGCTACTAGTCTTTGTTAGCCACGGCTAGCGGTCTTCACCTTTAGCTCGGATACCAGCCAGCCTTAGCCAGAACAATACCTGCCAGTCTGCACAGCGCGATATCAACCCAGAGCATATCGGACTGCTTCTCTCTACCACATCACCGGATTCCTGCCACTCTGGATCATTACACCGGATCATCGCAGCTAGCTAGCTGCAAACGAGTGGCTACTGTTAGCTAACGCCTCTGTCCCGAAGCAAGCACCAGTTAGCCTTGAGCTAGGTCCATATACCAGCTAATTCTAGGGCTACAATACCTCTTTTGCCAATTGGCCTTGACCCTTTATTGTCGACACGGAGCCCCGCCGATCCATCACGATTGGTCTGCCGACGTAATTGCCCGACGTGGTCTCAACAGGCTATTCCGTTATGTCGCTGAAGAACCATCTGCTAGCCCCGGCCCGCTAGCCTTCTGAACGCTGTGTTCCCCGCTCGCCTAGCATAGTAGTGACTACCAAATGGCCCCCTGACTCACCTATTGCTGTTCATTGGACCCTATGATCACTTGGCTACACAGCTGATGCCCCCTGGACTGTTTCAATAATACAGTACCTCATTTTGTTTATCTGTCGGTTTATCTGTCGGCCCCAGCCTCGAACTCAGGCCCTGTATGTACCTAACTGCCCATTCATCGCCATTTACCCATTGTTGTCTTAGCTCTCCCGATCAACACCTGTGATTCCTCTCTCTATTGTCAATATGCCTTGTCTACTGCTGTCTCGGCTAGTTCTTAGTGTTTTGTTTCACTGTAGCCCTCAGTCCTGCTCAACATGCCTTAGATAGCTCTTTTGTTCCACCCCACACACATGCAGAGACCTAACCTGGCTTAACTGGTGCCTCCAGAGACGAAACCTCTCTCATCGTCCGTCACTCAACGCCTAGGTTTACCTCCACTGTACTCACATCCCACCATACCCTTGTTTGTACATTATGCCCTGAATCTATTCTACTACGCCCAGAAATCTTCTCCTTTTTATTGTTCCCAACGCACTAGATGACCAGTTCTTATAGCCTTTTACCGTACCCTTGTCCTACTCCTCCTCTGGTGATGTAGAGGTTAACCCAGGCCCTGTAGCCCCAAGTTCCACTCCTATTCCCCAGGCGCTATCATTTGTTGACTTCTGTAACCTTAAAAGTCTTGGTTTCATGAATGTTAGCATCAGAAGCCTCCTCCCTAAGTTTGTTTTATTCACTGCTTTAGCACATTACGCCAACCCAGATGTCTTAGCCGTGTCTGAATCCTGCCTTAGGAAGGACATCAAATATTCTGACATTTTCATCCCCAACTACAACATTTTCCACCAAGATAGAACTGCCAAAGGGGGCGGAGTTGCAATCTACTACAGAGATAGTCTGCAGAGTTCTGTCATGCTATCCAGGTCTGTGCCGCTTGTTATCCCTCCCATTTATCTTCAGAGTTCCTACTGTTAGGTGACCTAAACTGGGATATGCTTAACACCCCGGCCGTCCTTCAATCTAAGCTAGATGCCCTCAACCTCACACAAATTATCAAGGAACCTACCAGGTATAACCCTACAGCCGTAAACACAGGCACCCTCATAGATATCATCCTGACCACCTGCCATTTAAATACACCTCTGCTGTCTTCAACCAGGAACTCAGCGATCACTGCCTCATTGCCTGCGTCCGTAATGGGTCCGCGGTCAAACGACTACCCCTCAAACGCTCCCAAATTCACTTCAGTGAGCAGGCCTTTCTAATCGACCTGGCCCGGGTATCCTGGAAGGATATTGACCTCATCCCGTCAGTAGAGGATGCCTGGTAATTCTTTAAAAGTGCTTTCCTCACCATCTTAAATAAGCATGCCCAGTTCAAAAAATGTAGAACTAAGAACAGATATAGCTCTTGGTTCACTCCAGACTTGACTGCCCTTGACCAGCACAAAAACATCCTGTGGCATACTGCATTAGCATTGAATAGCCCCCGCAATATGCAACTTTTCAGGGAAGTTTGGAACCAATATACACAGTCAGTTAGGAAAGCAAAGGCTAGATTTTTCAAACAGAAATTTGCATCCTGTAGCACAAACTCCAAAAAGTTTTGGGTCACTGTAAAGTCCATGGAGAATAAGACAACCTCCTCCCAGCTGCCCACTGCACTGAGGCTAGGAAACACTGTTACCACCAATAAATCTACGATTAATTTCAATAAGCATTTTTCTACGGCTGGCCATGCTTTCCACCTGGCTACCCCTATCCCGGGCCAACAGCTCTGCACTCCCCACAGCAACTTGCCCAAGCGCCCCCGCTTCAACTTCACCCAAATTCAGAAAGCTGATGTTCTGAAAGAGCTGCAGAATCTGGATCACTACAAATCAGCTGGGCTAGACAATTTGGACCTTCTCTTTCTAAAATGATCCACCGCATATCGTCTGAGATCCCTAAAGATTGAAAAGCTGCCGCAGTCATCCCCATTTTTCAACAGGTACAAAAGTATCTATATCCACAGTAAAACGAGTCCTATATCGACATAACCTGAAAGGTCACTCAGCAAGGAAGAAGCCACTGTTCCAAAACCTCCATAAAAAAGCCAGACTACGGTTTGCAGCTGCACATGGGGACAAAGATTGCTCTTTTTGGAGAAATGTCCTCTGGTCTGAGGAGACAAAAATAGAACTGTTTGGCCATAATGACCATCGTTATGTTTGGAGGAAAAAGGGGGAGGCTTGCAAGCCGAAGAACACCATCCCAACAGTGAAGCACGGGGGTGGCAGCATCATGTTGTGGGGGTGCTTTGCTGCAGGAGGGACTGGTGCACTTCACAAAATAGATGGCATCATGAGGAAGGAAAATTGTGTGGAAGACATCAGTCAGGAAGTTAAAGCTTGGTCGCAAATTGGTCTTCCAAATGGACAATGACCCCAAGCATACTTCCAAAGTTGTGGCAAAATGGCTTAAAGACAACCAAGTCAAGGTATTGGAGTGGCCATCACAAAGCCCTGACCTCAATCCTATTGAAAATGTGTGGGCAGATCTGAAAAAGTGTGTGCGAGCAAGAAGGCCTACAAACCTGACTCAGTTACACCAACTCTGTCAGGAGGAATCGGCCAAAATCGGGCCAAAAACTTATTGTGGGAAGCTTGTGGAAGGCTACCCTAAACGTTTGACCCAAGTTAAACAATTTAAAGGCAAAGCTACCAAATACTAATTGAGTGTATGTAAACTTCTGACCCAATGGGAATGAGATTAAAGAAATAAAAGCTGAAATAAATCATTCTCTCTACTATTATTCTGACATTTCACATTCTTAAAATAAAGTGGTGACCCTAACTGACCTAAGACAGGGCATTTTTACGAGGATTAAATGTCAGGAATTGTGAAAAACTGAGTTTAAATGTATTTGGTTAAGGTGTATGTAAACTTCTGACTTCAACTGTATAATTCTTTGCTAGGTAAATCCCCGCCTAATCTCAGCTCTCTGGTCACCATAACAACACCCACCTGTAGCACGCGCTCCAGCCTGTATATTTCACTGGTCATCCCCAAAGCCAACTCCTCCTTTGGCCGTTTGTCCTTACAGTTCTTTGCTGCCAATGACTGGAACGAATTGCAAAAATCACTGGAGCTGGAGACTTATATCTCCCTCATTAACTTTAAGCGTCAGCTGTCAAAGCAGCTTACCGATCATTGCACCTATACACAGCCCATCTGTAAATAGCCCACCCAACTACCTCATCCCCCATACTGTTATTTATTTTTGCTCTTTTGCATCCTAGTATGTCTACTTGCACATCATCATCTGCACATCTATTACTCCAGTGTTAATGCTAAATTGTAATTATTTCGTCACTACGGGCTATTTATTGCCTTTCCCCACTTATCCTACCTCATTTGCTTACACTGTGTATAGATTTTTCTATTGTGTTATTGACTGTATGTTTGTTTATCCCATGTGTAAGTCTGTGTTGTTTTTGTCCCACTGCTTTGCTTTATCTTGGCCAGGTTGCAGTTGTAAATGAGAACTTGTTCTCAACTGGTCTACCTGGTTAAATAAAGGTGAAATAACATTTTTTAATTAAATAACCGGGAGAAGCTAGTTAGGCTAAATGAGGCTACTGTGCATGCACTTTCTCATCCTACAGTTACAAATAACAACAACTCCATTCAGAATATTAAGTAGCAGCCTACCTGTTGGCTCTTGGTCATTTAAGCCTGTTCTTGTCCTTCAACTTTTAATTCTGTCAAATTCCATCTTCCATTGATTAGATATCTCTGAACTGTTGCCACACGAGGAGGCTTTATGACTGAAGCCTATTGGCTCTTTGATGACTTGTGATTTGTCGACGACAATAAACTACACGCTTCAGACTCCACTCTTGTGAAAAGCAGCATAAATTATAGAATTTGTCCCTCTACTGCAGCAGTCACATTCAGATCTGTACGGGTCCTTCCGGATAAGTTATTTAAAATACATATACCTGAGACCCGTGACAATCATCATATCAGAGCCGACCCAGACCCGTGACATTATTCTGGATTCGGAGCCACGTGGGTCCCGTCTCGGGTATTGGGTTACAGGTGGATGAAGACCTCTAGTCACAAGTTTGATGTAGTCATTGTGTGCAAGAAATATGGTACCAAATACTAAACTTTTGACTACTTTAATACACTAAGTGAAATTTGTCAAATCTTCAAATGGGGGGAGTAGATCTATAAAGTGCTTTAATTTCTAAATCAGATATGTATGAAAATACCCTCAAATAAAAGGTGACATTCTGTACTGTCACCTCACATGCAACATATATCAAATCCAAATGCTGGAGTACAGACAAATTTCAAAAATATTCATCACTGTCCCAATACATACATAAGGGAGTATTTATAGTCTCTTTAGTCAATACTCATTGTACTGGTTTACTATTTATATACCTCTTTCTTTCTCTCCCTCTTGTCCCTGCATCTCTTGGCCATAGGCGACTGCACGGACGACATGACATGTGTGAAGGAGGAGATCTTTGGGCCTGTGATGTCTGTGTTGTCCTTTGAAACAGAGGAGGAAGCTTTGCTGAGGGCCAACAACTCCGCCCTGGGCCTGGCTGCGGGGGTCTTCACCAGGTGATGATGTCATATAACACAGTTATCAGGGTTGTGTTCTGTAGAGAGAACATTTTTGAAACTGAGTGAAACAGGACGGTACTTCCTGGAGTTGTCCAATAAGAACAGTCAGTGTTCCTTTTTGAGTTTCAAAACGTTTTGCTACATTATACCATGAGCACCATCCTTCAGCTTGAGGTACACATTTAATCCCACTTCAGTGTTTGACCTGTTTCTTGCCATGTGTCTGGCCTGTAGTGACGTCAAGCGAGCACACCGTGTAGTGGAACACCTGAAGGCTGGATCCTGCTTCATCAACAACTATAACATCACCCCTGTGGAGGTGCCCTTCGGAGGGTTCAAGATGTCAGGTACAGTCCTACCGTATTCACACCAGATACCTGTCCTTTTCCTCTATGAGAGTAACAGAATTTAAACACGTAGGGGTTATTTGTAGTGTAGTAATCACGTTGGTTTGTTTGAATGCCTTTTTTCATAAAAATTTTCCACAGTATTTTGTGTTAGGTAGACTGCTGTCAACAATAGTAATAGCATGTGTCAAGAAGAATAAACATTTGCTATTGTCTCTCCACAGGCATCGGGAGAGAGAACGGTCAGGTGACTGTAGAGCACTACACACAAATGAAGACTGTGTTTGTGGAGATGGGGGACGTTGACAGTCTCTTTTAAACGTCAAGCCAGACCAATGGAGTCATGCAACTCAGAGATGTTCTGGGGGATGAAATACCAGCATCCTGAGACAGAAAAAGGTCTCTGGTACGTAGATAGTTGAATGAAGGATATACAGTAATATTGCCATCCATCTCTGATAGAGTTTAGCTTAGTTAGTTATTCTCCATTTAAAAAAAATTGTGTGATAAGATCTCCGTTCTGAACCAAATGGATAAATCGAAAGCCTTGATCGTGCCTTGATATTTTGTAACAAAATATTGATTAAATTGATTCTCATAACTATGGATGCCTTACATAAAAAAAGTACTTGACATTATGCAGCATGTTGCACTTTTTGTCACACTTTCACTGTTTGCCAATGGATGTAGGTTACAACAGGGTAACTGGTGCAGTCACCTGTCAGACGTTTGCCATTTCTGTAACTTTTTGGTCACTTAGACGCTCTTATCCAGGGCGACATACAGGAGAAATTAGGGTTAAGTGCCTTGCTCAAGTGCACATCGCCAGTAAAAAAAAAAAAATCTAGTCAGCTCGGGGATTCGACCCAGCAACCTTTCGGTTACTGTCCCAACCTCTTAACTGCTAGGCTACCTGCTGCCCCATTTCTTTGTACAATTGTATTTTTACTTGTACTTTGTATGTATCACCAAATCAATGTTTACCATTTCAAAGCTGTGTGCATGTATTTTCATTTCACCCTTTTTCATTTCTTCATTAATATGCATGACAAGTTTATAAATGGGCTTTGAAGTAAAGCTTTAATTCCATAAATATCATACTTACAATATTGTATATTTCAGGCATCACATATGGAACCAGCATGTCATAAGTTTTTTTTATTAATTTCATAAAAAAGAAAAGTTAAAGAACAAAGTATAAAAAAATATACAGCTACAATAAAACAAATGGAATTGATTTTCCTATGAATGGGAAAATATATTAGAAATGTCTAAGATATTGTAGATATATATTATGTGTTGTACAGGCAATGAACTGCAAAATAAATACCGTAAGGCTGGCTTTACTACTCGGGTTTTAAAAATGTTCAAACAGGCATAGAAATTAAATATTCATGTAAACATGCTTGGTGAGTAAAATCCTTGTAATCTAATGAGGAAGTTACGTCCTCGATCCACATTCATGTTTACTGTGTCTGACAGGAAGCTGAAAAAGTAGGGTCTTCATTGCTGTCTTCATCAAAAAAAAATTATTGCTCTTTTCTTCCTTTTTTCTTTGCCAGTTTATTGGCAGCACCTTTACTCTGTTTGAAAGAATATAGTTTTTACACCATTGAGCTGTTGCTCATGTAGCTCCATCTTCTCTTCCTCCAAAAACACAACACGCAAACCATTGTTGACCACAACCAACCAACTGCCCACAAACTCACTTACCTTTGCCACAGGTTTCTTGGGTTTCTTGAACTGTGCAGACTCTTAGAGAGAAAAAAATAAGCTATTATCGATATGTTAAATTAGTTAATTTATTGTTATTTATACCATAAAATGCATCCAGGTTTCATACAAAGAAAGTAAAAGAGATTGATGTGATTATCATTCCTTATTACCATCTTCAGAGGGAAAGTCATCTTCTTTGTATCTCTCATTGTCAGGATCCTGTGAATAATCAAACAAGACAGTAAATATCAGCAATCTACTGTGACTGAAACCTTGGCAGTGAGCACATTTCATTATTTGCATTGATCTAAGTGTGTGGAGAGAAGACTCCTGTCTTCAGATCAAACATGTTCAAGTTAGCCATTTTATTTGTGCTTTAGTTAAGAACAGCCCACCTGTGCACCGGTTGGCGCCAGCCCTGGCAGAGTCCTCTGCATAGCCGTGGAGACCTGACTCTCCTTCAGGTAGTTCTCCTCTTGCAGCTTCTCCACACGGCCCTGCTCCGCCGCCACCCTCACCTTCAGGGCGTGGAAAGGGGTGTGTACCTCACCCACTCTGAAGTGCACCGCCATGCCCTCGAACCACAGGTTGTCGTTCACCCCCTCCTTGAAACCTGGAGGCTCATAGTCAGCAGGGGTGACTGGGTAGAGAGGAAGGGAAAAAAACTGAATAATTAATGATTGATTGACTGACTCACTGAACATCATGCTTTGTGAGCTTTCTAAGTCCTATTAAACAACTGCATAATGTATTACAACCAAGAGCCATCGTATTTGACTAAAACTACAATGAATTTAATGAGAAGCATTTGCTTTCATCAATTTCGAAAGACGTGATCCAATAATTAATTTCTGTCTTGAGGTTCCAATATAGACATACTAAAGGGCTGTGGAGATCATGAAATTTTGTCAGCCGGTGATTGTCATTCAAATAACTGCCGGTCTCATTTAGCAGCTCTGGCATCCACTCATAGCCTACAAGCCACTGATGTGGACCTTTGGAACATCTACATTTTAAAACGTCTAATAAATCCATATAATATAGACTACAGCATCACAATAAATCCATTCTTTCAGATAGGTCTAAAGAAAGATGATATGAAGAAAATCAGAAGAGCATATTCTGAGTTATGTTAGGCCCTGATCTGGCTATGCCATCTGGCTGTGGGCTACACTAGTTCATTTAGCAGGCAAGATTTGCTTATAATTCCAGTGGCATTACAATTGAACATAGCTGATTAAAATGGAAAGGATATTTTTCCCCAAACAATTTGAGGGAGTGCGCACATTCTGTGTTGAACAGTTAAAGAAACAGGTCCTCCTATATGCTTAAAAGTTATTTATGCAACTTTAGTTGTTATACAAACCTTAGGCTATATGTTTGATTTCTAATACATTCTAGCATGCTGACCACACCGCTTGCGTCGTGCGCGCATTGCAAAATAAATGTACACATACATGTTATTCAATCATTGCACCCAGACTGCTCGCGTATGTCAACGAGCGTCTCCTTAGCCAGGCGCTAAAATAGAACTTGGTTCTATTTGTGACGTGTGACGCACTGCAAGTCCCGCCTCTCCCATCTCCTCATTGGTTTTAAGGAGCATATTCCCACGTGGGTGATTGAAAGACGAACTGAGGTCAACACTCCAGTCCAGTTGTTGGTGGTAATGCACCTTAAAGTTGGTTGCCAACTGCCATATAAAGTCCAAAGAAGAAGAATCCTGAAGGAGGTAATTACTAGAAACGAACTCTGTTTAACCTTTTATCTGTGGATTAATTGTTGAAGTAGAGTAACTTGTGCATTTCAGGTAAAATAACAACCCAATGTTTATATCCCAGGACAAATTAGTTCGAAACAGCTAGCTAGCTAAATTGCCATAAATGTTTAATGCTTTTCGACCTATCCCCAAATTAATACAGTTGGTTCAGAGTTTGTTTTTATATTTCAACCTGTGTCCTGATCACGTCTGGTATGGGGTGGACAATATCAACATGCGCGCAAGCAAGTGGTTTGGTCAGCATGTAAGGCTGCATGATGCGACAAATTATTATTTGAAAAAAGTTGCATGAAAGGGAAGTGCTCTGCTCTGTTTCTTGCGCAGGCAGCACACACTTCATCAGTCTCTCATCAGTCTCTCATTCCAGTGTTGTCAGGGTTTAGCCGGGGTAGGCCATCATTGTAAATAAGAATTTGTTCATAACTGACTTGCCTAGTTAAATAAAGGTTAAATAGAGGCTCTGTAGTCTATGGGCTGGCTCTCCAATCATGTTCCAGGGGTCTTGGGCCTATATAAGCTATGTTTGGAGTTATTTGGCCACTTCAGTTGTGATACAAAACTTAGCAAAACATACAGTGCCTTCGGGAAAGTATTCAGACCCCTTGACTTTTTCCACATTTTGTTAAATTACAGCCATATTTTTAAATTACAGCCTTTCCCTCTGGAATCTACACAAAGCGAAAACAGGTTTTTAGAAATTGAGCTCAGGTGCATCCTGTTTCTATTGACCATCCTTGACATGTTTCTACAACTTGATTGGAGTCCACCTGTGGTAAATTCAATTGGACATGATTTGGAAAGGAACACACCTGTCTATATAAGGTCCCACAGTTGACAGTCCATGTCAGAGCAAAAACCAAACCATTGGGTTGAAGGAATTGTCCGTAGAGCTCCGATACAGATTGTGTCGAGGCATAGATCTGGGGAAGGGTACCAAAAAATGTCTACAGCATTGAAGGTTCCCAATAACACAGTGGCCTCTATCATTCTTAAATGGAAGAAGTTTGTAACCACCAAGACTCTTCCTAGAGCTGGCCCGCCCGGCCAAATGGAGCAATAGGGGTAGAAGGGCCTTGGTCAGGGAGGTGACCAAAAACCTGATGGTCTCTCAGACAGAGCTCTAGAGTTCCTCTGTGGAGATGGGAGAACTTTCCAGAAGGAAAACTATCTCTGCAGCACTCCACCAATCAGGCCTTTGTGGTAGAGTGGCCAGACGGAAGCCACTCCTGAGTAAAAGGCACCTAAAGACTCTCAGACCATGAGAAATAAGATGCTCTGGTCTAGCGAAACCAAGATTGAACTCTTTGGACTAAATGCCAAGCGTCACGTCTGGATAAAACCTGGCACCATCCCTATGGTGAAGCATGATGGTGGCAGCATCATGCTGTGGGGATGTTTTTCAGCTGCAGGGACTGGGAGACTAGTCAAGATTGAGGAAAAGATAAATAGAACCAAGTACAGAGAGATCCTTGATGAAAACCTGTTCCAGCTCACCTTCCAACAGGACAACGGCCCTAAGCACACAGCCAAGACAATGCAGGAGTGGCTTCGGGACAAGTCTCTGAATGTCCTTGAGTGGCCCAGCCAGAGCCCGGACTTGAACCTGATCGAACATCTCTGGAGAGACCTGAAATTAGCTGTGCAGCAACACTCCCCATCTAACCCGACAGAGCTTGAGAGGATCTGCAGAGAAGATTGGGAGAAACTCCCCCAAATACAGGTGTGCCAAGCTTGTAGTGTCATACCCAAGAAGACTTGAGACTGTAATCACTGCCAAAGGTGCTTCAACAAAGCACTGAGTAAAGGGTCTGAATACTTTTGTGATATTTCAGTTATAAATTAGCAAAACATTTATTTTAAAGAAAAAGTTTAATCAATTTAAGAATAAGGCTGTAACGTAAACAAAATGTAGAAAACGTCAAGGGGTCTGAATACTTTCTGAAGGCACTGTATTAGCCTATGGGCTAGGCTACAGGGTGCATACAACTATGATTTGAAAAAGCCACAAGAAACATGCATGCGCTGTGCATCATTCACAAGTGATAATATTCTTACCATTTAGACTATTTTCAATTTAACCTTGTCTTCACATATACTAAATAATGTGTGTAAAAGTAGTTTTGATTTAGAATGGGCCATTATCATGCACCTGTCGGAACAGGGGCAAGGTAAAAAAAAAAAAAAACATGTCATCTGTATGCACTTGAAAAGCAAATGGGAGTACGCTTTTTCAGTGGTTAATTTTCAGGCCAGCCAGGTAGGCTACTTTTATCGTAAAGCGAAGCAATGTGCTTAATATTAGGAAAGTTGGGAAATACATACAGTAGGCCGAGCCTCTAGAAAGCTCATGAGATCTTCCTCTTTTTAATAATAGAGGCCATCACAACTCTGTTTTCTCACGCAATTGCATTGCCTATACAAATGTTGCTCAACAGGAACATTTATTTTATGCATCAACCAGCTATGAGGCGCTGGCGCTCACTGCGCAACAGGTGATCCTTTTCCGCTCAAACTCAATGCCAGGGCTCTCATGAGAAGCATTTCGCTACATTACAAGCATTTCACTACACCCACAGACAAGCATTTCGCTACACCCGCAAACAAGCATTTCGCTACACCCGCAGACAAGCATTTCGCTACACCCGCAGACAAGCATTTCGCTACACCCACAAGAACATCTGCTAAATATGTGTATGTGACCAATAAAATTTGATTAAGTGTTTGTTTTGATTTTCGAAGGTATTTGCATTGATGTCAGAGTGATTCGTGGGACACTAGAATGCTGAGTACCGAATATTAACAACTGGCCATTAGCAAGTTTGGTAGGCTACTAATGACCATCAGATCACAGTTTTGGAGAAACCTAGTTACTGTGACTCATGGTCACATGGAATTTGACTGCAATCATGACTCCTGACTGCCGGTGTGGCGGTAATACGGTCACCGCAACAGCTGTAGACATATACAGTAGTAACCCTTACTGTCAACAAAAACAAAGGGATTTGCCTTACTGTCGTCAAAGTAGTAGAGCTTCATGGTGAGGCAGACATCATTGGGGAGCACGTCCAAGTTCTGCATGAGGAGAAACAGCTTCCTGATCAAGAGGACAGAGGCCTTCTTGGTATCCTCCATCGTGATCTGCATCTCGACATTCTGGTTTCTGGGGATTCAAAAGGAGATCAGATATTTACCTTAGGCTGAATCAAAGCTTAAATGAGAAGATTGAAGCCACAAATTCACCTCAGAATGTCCATCTGTGGTCCTTTGTCTGTGTATGTGAACTTGAACTGGTATGACTCGATGATGCACTGATGGAGGGAGAAGCAACCATTAACATGTTAGAAGCAATGGAACTTCAGGGAACTTAGGTCTGTGTGTTTGTGAAGGGTTTTAAGGAGTGAGAACTTACGTTGGGATTATCTGGATTGGTGCAGACCTGCATATCATATTATACAAATTATAAAGCTTCCATTTCATTGAAATAGTGAGACCATTTTTAAATACAACAGTTGAGGACAAAATATGTATTTAGAAAAGACACATTGTTGTCTAGATTCACCTACCCCAATGAACACAACCTGAAGCTGTAAAAAGATAAGAAAATAGCCACAAATTGTCTGTTAAAACAAAACAAAATGATGAAACACATTTAAAAGAACCATAAGGTCCTGTACTTACATATCCTCTCTCTAATGCGTCGAAGCACCCCATCAGCCTTCAAAATAATAATTTAATGTCAGAATATGACCACCATCAAATGTAATTTGAGTGTTGTCTGACATGGGAAGCTGCTGTTTTGTATGAACTGGAAATATGTCTGTCCTGCAAAATAATGTACTTACCACTTTACAATTTTGCAGACACCAGGTGTTGTGCAGTCTTCTCGTAAAACTTTGATGCATAAATCTGGTGGATACATAAAAACAGTTGCTGAAAAAGACACTATGATAAAGACAGTATTATTTTTGGTTGTGTGGTGAGTGGTGACACAATTAACGAAATGCATGTGCTTGTTTACAACATTTTTAAACAACATGTCTTTGAAAAATAACCTTAACTGCCCTCACATCACCTTCTAGATATCGAGATCTGTAGGCGTCCTCTGGGAATATTCCTCTGAGATATGTGATGGAAGAAACGGCGAGGGCCATCATTCGCTTCACAAAGACCAGGGACTTTTCTTCAGTTTTCAGTTCGTTTTGAAATAAGCTGGTCCACTACAGAGGGGGAAAATCATTTCCGAATCTGGTGGGATGTTCAATGACAGTGCAGTTCTCATGCAAGACCACTTGAGTACGCCAGATGACTGACTGATGACAGAACTGACGTAAAATAGCTAACTATGCCAGCTAATATCATTGCAGATTGAAAGTACGATTTCTCCGTTTCACCGAGTGAAACGTATATTAGTTTCGATATACATTTACACAAGCTCATATTAATCAAGTGTTCCGTTCTCATACCTCTGCTGTCTCCTGTTTTTTTGGCCTACTACACATCTTTCCAGTTGCCATCGTGAACGTTGTTGGTTTGTCGTTAGCTAATTTCCAGTAGCTAGCGGCCTAATTTTACAGTACTGTCAATTATTTTAAAAGTATTTATATATTGTTAAAATAAGTGTTTATAGGTAGCTAACGTTCATCTGATATACTTTTGTCATAGACAAAACCACTAGGTATCTAGCGTACCTACCCCCTTGTTCAACCTGAGGTAAAAAGTACCGCGAGACCGAGTTTAACTGCACTCTTTTTTTTTCTAATGTAGAATAGTGTGTATACATACAAGTACACAAATAGACAATGATAACATATGCTAGGGGGTACAACAAATTACAGATTATACAAAGACCAAAAAAAAACACACACATATTTATTGTTTTAACAGCTTTCTTATTAGAATAATGTTGAATGGTCTTAATGTACTACTCGAATTCCTTATAGAAAACACGGAAGGGTGTTTTTTATCAGTGAATTTACATTTATGAATATGACATTTTTACCATTAGCACAATTACATTTACGATGTAAAATTGTTTTTCTTTATCTTTGGTTAAGGAGACAGAGCAGCACATTCTCCCATAAAAAAACAAAAGTCATCAAGAATATTAACAATTATAAAACTGAATATCTTTCCATAATTGTTTTACATGTAGACAATGGCAAAATAAATGCGAAACTGTTTCTGGATGCTCAACACAAAAAGTACAATCAATGTACAATCAATGTCTTTTTTGATTTTCTTCAGGTAATGATTCGCAGGGTAATATTTATGGATCATTCTGAAAGAGACCTCTTTGACCTTGTTAACAAGCAAGCATGTGTGGTAATAACCAGACTTTTCCCCAACAGATATTAGTGACCAATGTATTCCAGTAACTTGTGACATAAGGAATGGATATAATATCCCTTTGAAAAAAGCACGTATAGATCTGTTGTTCTGAGGGAGCAAGGAGAAACATATTTTCCCTATTGGAGAGTCAACTGGATTAAGCGAGGGTAGGTCAAGGAGGTGAGGTCTGGCTACACCTCTAAATAACATGAGAGTTCCAGATGGAATAGCATCAAAGACTATGGCGAACTCCAGGTGTTACAGGGATATTGTAACGAGATAAAAAAAAGTTGACTCACCAGGAGGATATGATTATTGAACCAGTTCTTAAAAATTCAAGACTTGTTTCTATACAAAATGTCCTTATTGTTCCAAATGAAATACCTATGTGGGGGAAATTATGTTTATATATTAATGACCACGCTAAGAATACTTGTCTATGAAAAGCAGATAATGTTGCAGGAATCTTATCAATGTTATAGTTACAAAGTAACATCAAATTGAGGCCACGTTAACTGCACAGTTGTGATGTGCAGTTCTCGAACAATTCGTTTTTTTTTTCTTCATTTGGCTAGTGCTGGCCGCAATAAATCCTACATGATTAAACCGGAAGGAACCCACATATGAATATACGTACAGTATGTGAACATGAGTAGATTACCTTGAAATCAACGGTCGGACATCTTGGACGCAGTTTTCTTACGACTGTTTTACACATTTATCAATTCATCCATATTATATTTCATTTTCATCATAAAAAGTAATACAGCACGTAATTAAAAAACGTGTTTAGTGTATTATTATTATAAAGCATGGCAAGAAAAACACGTTAGCGTTCTTTGCCTTTGTAAAAGTTTTTATTTAGAAGATGAAATGACATTGAGTTGTAAATAAAGAGACAAAAAGCTAACTGAGTTTTCGCCACAAGTTTTGTCCTGTAAAGCTTCTGTTCCTCATTTCAGACTATCCCATCTGTGGCCTAAAGGCAAAAACGAATGTCCACCTCAGATGTTACAAAAATGATACAGCAGAATAAAATAGGCCGACATCAATGACACTAAGATAAGAGTGTCTGCTAAATGACTAAAATATAAAACATCTCCAAGCTATACGTTAATATAATCTTCATAGTTTGGTCATAATAATTTGCACTCTACCCAAACACATGAGATAAGGGGATGCTGAAGATGTTGTTCTACAGTTCTCAGGCACAGAGGTAGGCTACTGCTCTTCACCATTGTTCTCTTGAAATGTACTGTAATTCTAGCTGTCCTACAGCAGGCTTCAGACATGTGTCGTCTTACTGCTGCTTGGAGAAGAAGTCTTTGCTCTTCTGCACGTCGGGCTTGATGGTGTCACTTCCTGGTTTCCAGCCGGCAGGACAGACTGAGAGGAAACACCAGAGAAGAAGTGTGAGTCTCAGAACAGTGCAGCATGATAAGCAAAACACTTTGAACCTGAGCTTCTAACTTTTATACCCTCTGATGATATCTACTATCAGCCTATCATTCCCAGTCCATACAAAACTGGGATGTTACCTCCAAAGGGAGAGTGGTAATAGTGACCTAATTGCTATTTACATAAATTGAACCTTTATTTCACAAGGTACTTACCCTAGTAAAACTGACTATCCTACCGATCCTCGACTTCGGCGATGTCATCTACAAAATAGCTTCCAATACTCTACTCAGCAAACTGGATGCAGTTTAACACAGTGCCATCCGTTTTGTTACTAAAGCACCTTATACCACCCACCACTGCGACTTGTATGCTCTAGTCGGCTGGCCCTCGCTACATATTCGTCGCCAGACCCACTGGCTCCAGGTCATCTACAAGTCCATGCTAGGTAAAGCTCCACCTTATCTCAGTTCACTGGTCACGATGGCAACACCCACCCGTAGCACGCGCTCCAGCAGGTGTATCTCACTGATCATCCCTAAAGCCAACACCTAATTTGGCCGCCTTTCGTTCCAGTTCTCTGCTGCCTGTGACTGGAACTAATTGCAAAAAATCGCTGAAGTTGGAGACTTTTATCTCCCTCACCAACTTCAAACATCTGCTATCTGAGCAGCTAACCGATCGCTGCAGCTGTACATAGTCTATCGGTAAATAGCCCACCCAATTTACATACCTCATCCCCATACTGTTTATATTTATTTACTTTTCTGCTGTTTGCACACCAGTATCTCTACCTGTACATGACCATCTGATCATTTATCACTCCAGTGTTAATCTGCAAAATTGTAATTATTCGCCTACCTCCTCATGCCTTTTGCACACAATGTATATAGACTCTCTTTTTTTCTTTTTTTTCTACTGTGTTATTGACTTGTTTATTGTTTACTCCATGTGTAACTCTGTGTTGTCTGTCACACTGCTATGCTTTATCTTGGCCAGGTCGCAGTTGTAAATGAGAACTTGTTCTCAACTAGCCTACCTGGTTAAATAAAGGTGAAATAAAATAAAAAATAAAAGGAAAGGAAAGTCAATTAAGAACAAATTCTTATTTACAATGACAGCCTACTCCAGCCAAACCAGGATGATGCTGGGCCAATTGTGCACTGCCCTATGGGACTCCCAATCACAGCCAGGATGTGATACAGCCTGGATTTGAACCAGGTACTGAGATGCAGTGCCTTAGACCACTGCGCCACTTGGGAGAAATTGTTACAAATTTCAATTTGTTGTGGCTAATGTTAGCTAGGTTGCTAACGTTAGTTAGGTGGCTAATGTTAGCTGGGCAAGGGGTCAGGGTTAAGAGTTACGTAGGTTAAATGGTTTTGGTTAGAGGAAGGGTTAGCTAACATGCTAAGTAGTCATAAGTAGTTGCAAAGTTGCTAAAGTTGTCTATGATGAGATTCGATCACGCAACCTTTGGGATGGTAGATGTTTGCGTTATACATAGGGCTGTGATGATACCAGTATCATGATGTTTTCCATGGCAAAAATGAAAGCACAATGCACACCAAACTCTGGTCCTTTAAAAACCTGCAGTATGTAAAATGTAAAATAAATCAATGTGACTCTAGATGTCAACATAATGATTTTGTTTCCTACATTAGGGCTGTTTTCCTAAAGAAATTAAATACGCTTTGTGTTTTGTTTCCTTGCCACAATTAGATTGACCACATTTAAAATACCCAAATGTGAGATAACATGATAGTTTTGCGGGACATTCGCTGGACAGTGTAGCCTACGTGCAAAAAAACATTTGACAGCCGCCACCCCCAGACACACACACACAAATCCCACGCAAGGAGTAGTGCACATTTTTTATGTTCCAGGAGAGCATTTAAAATGACGTCATCCTTTCTCAGTTTGTACTGACAGATTTAGCCTATTGAATATCATTATAGAATATGCAGAAAATGCAATCTCCAATCTGCCCACACATATTGTCTAAATTTACAAAATATATTTTTAATACCCTCAAACACCAAGTTAGGCATACCTAATTTCAAAATAGGACATGGCATCATCATTCTCAATCGTGAATAATAATTATTCACGTTTTAACAGTGAAATCTCCAAAACTTCGTCTGCATGCCAATCATTTGATCTCAATCAGTTTCATGGGAATATGCATTCAAGATCTTCTTGAATTACTGTTTCGTAAGCAAATTACAGCAGATGGTGTTAATTAACAAACAATTTAGCCTTCCTGTTCTTTGTTCCAATCAAAGCAAATTCTGCCTATTTTTTGGGACTATTCAACTAACCATCTCATAAGAAATTAGGTGGTGTTTTTGGTGTAATAGTGAAGTTATACAATGCTATTATATTTGGTTATGTTATGAAGAATACTAATTAATCATTATGTGATCTTCCAAGACATTGATTCAGCTTTGATGTAACTTTACTAAACAAGCACCATTGTGAGAAGTGGTGGAGAAACTCCGGTGTGCTCTGAATCGAACAAGCAATTGAAGCGCACCCAGCCTACTCTATTGCCTCGCACAAATTTTGGTGATGCAGAAACGAGAAATCACATGTGTGGCTGTTTTATGAAAATCTGGGAAACATTTCTGTTTGGTGAGTTTAGTAGTAGCAAATATGTTGAATGAGCAACTAATGAGTATGGAGAGCCTCACAGGTTTGACAAAATTACCTTATCTTTCAATCTAATACGTCTATTTACTTACTTCATCAGACACACACTTTTTGTAAGTCGCAAGCTATCATCTTGTCTTGCGCAGAATATGAGATTGGAGAAGTGTTTAACATCTCCAGTAGGCTACCAAATCCTTATGATATACTGTATATATTTTCATAAGCACAACGTGACTGCAAGACCTGTTGGAATGTTTGAAATAAACCTTTTTTCCCCTAATGAGTTGTCGTTGAATTTGTTGATAAAATGCAGGACATGATTGTTTGGAAATGCGGGACTGTCCCGCACAATCCGGGACATGTGGTCCCCCTAACCACGATACTAACGAGTATTGTGATACTGGTATGGTTACGGCTCTATTTATACGCCCACCCATCCTCCCTGACCAATCACCCTCCTTTCGTTTTTGCCTCAAATAACCTTTTGTCTTCTGTAACCATACCAGACATAACATATCATACAGACATAACATATCATACTAACTTGGGTGTCTCAGATTTTTGTTTACTGTGTTACATCTAGTCTATGAGACCAGGCTGAAATATGGCACTGCAACAAGTTGGGCTAATTCCATGCTGGATAAGGTGGCATGGTTTTTGGAGAAAAAAAAGTCAGCAGGGGTAGTCATGTACCTTCTCCGTGTTTGTCAGTGAACTGAAAGGCCTGCACCAGACGCAGGGTCTCGTCAACGGAGCGTCCCACCGGCAGATCGTTGATGGTGATCTGCCTCAAGACGCCCTTGTCGTCAATGATGAAGAGGCCCCTGAAAAAGCAAACAGGGAATAAATGGAGTGATTTTTTTCTAAACCTACAGGATCAGACGTATGTAACAGAGGTGGTTCGATGAACAATGCTTGCGTGATATGTAACCTTGCCTGAAATCTGATGACTTGTGTTAGCTACCCAAACCAATGCCTAGGCTTTAGCTTAGCAGGCTATTAACCCAGTCTTGTGTTGTGCACGTTACCCGGGTTTGGACCTTGTCGGTCAGAGACACTGAAGTTTGACCCTTGAACTTTTTCTGTTGTGAACCCACCTGTAGGCGATGCCCTCATCCTCCTTCAACACCCCGTAGTCCGTGGAGATGGAACGCAGTGTGTCGGCTACCAGAGGAATCTTCATGGCACCCAGACCACCCTGCTTACGAGGTGTGTTGGTCCTTTAAAAACACACACAGAGAGCTTAAGAGACTGTCTTTTTGTTTTGTCTGAGACCAAGCATCCCTGCAAGTCATGGTATGCAGACGGGACAGGGATAGTAGGAAAGGGGTTTCTGTGAGCATGGGGAATAACAGAACTGCAGTAGCTGCACTGTAACTTATTCTGTGTCACCTAGGGCTTCATTTTCAGGGGGGCAAAAAAAAAATTCTAAGTGAAAAAGCCCCAAGTACCAAGCAAGATGGCAGAAGTGGGAATCGACAGAGGCACCAATGACCTCACAACCGATCTTCCTAAACTCGTCGGCAGCGTCACTGAAGGCGATGATCTCAGTGGGGCACACAAAGGTGAAGTCCAGCGGGTAGAAGAAGAACACCACATACTTCCCTGCAGGCAGGCAGCACAGGACACAAACACAAGATAGACACACTATTAGACACTTATTGAATTCCAATGGAGCATGGAAGCAATGAATACATTAAGTGTGCATTCAAGGTAACTAATAGGTCATTACTGTAATAATAAACTGTAAAATCATGAAACCAGCCACAAATCCTAGCACACAGAGCCAAAAAAATCCAGTTCAGGTTCAGAATAGTATGAAGCGTTGTAGTATGCCTACCAACCTCTGTAATCAGACATGCTGATGTCTTTGAACTGGCCATCTGGCATCACTGCTTTGGCCGTGAAGCCAGGGGCCAGATGCCCGATGCGTGCTTTACCTGCAGCCATCTTCACTTTGCCTGGGGAAAAAAAACACTTTACTTGTTTCCTACTGTTTATTTTAAATGTATGTAGCTCTGTCCTTGAGCTGTTCATTGTCTATTTTTGTTCTTTATTATGTCATGTTTTATGTAGACCCCAGGAAAGTTAGCTGCAGCCTTTGCAATAGCTAATGGGGATCCTAATAAAATAACAAATATGTATGCGTCAAATGTACAGTATAGCAACATTAACTACTAAATGGCAGTACACAAAAACACTCTTTAAAATAACTGGACATGAAGGATGAACTGGAAAGCTCGCTCCATCCTCTTTCTCTATACATATGTACGATTTAAACTTGATCCCCCTGCTGCAGGAAAACTTTCTGTAACAACCCTTATAAAAAGAAAGGTCCAAAATAATTATAATTATAATCCACATAATAAGTATGCAAGATGATTTTTTTGCTACAAGATTTTTTTACTGCTGATTACAGATCGTACATCTGCAGATATTTTCAGCATTGAAGCTATAAATATAATGTGTACAGAACTGAAAGCAATACAAGGAAGACATAGATTCAAATGAAGAACTCACTTCTTTCATTTCCAACACCTAATCAACAGGTGTTTCCTCAATGAGCATTTATGGCTTTATTTTACGCATCAATCAAAGAGTTCAACTGGTTGTTCTTGCCTGACAAAACATCACTTTATCACGCACGCAGTTATTTTTCCTCAACGTGCATGTAGGCAAACTTTCTCTAGTGCAGACAATGTTCTCGAACAGGGCATTCGAATACTTGAGTTCACTGTTCAAGGTGAACTGACGCTCTGGCGCACTTTGGAATTTACTCAGCCAATAAACGCACCGCGATTTAGCCGCGTAGGCCTGTGACAGTCCTCTTTTTAATAGGAATTTGATTGTAGTATACATTAATTAAATCCTATATGAAAATGTGTCGTTTGCTTTAACTTATTTCATTAAAAATATTTATTACTGAACTAACTAAAAGTGAAAGCAAAACAGGATTGTTTCACAATGATCTGAGTTTTTTTTCTCGACAGTGATTTTCCTCATCTGATTTTGTTGTCCAATATTCTATTGAACAAATGGCCACGTTGACATCCTCCCCCCAAAAACGATTGTAAAAGCTAAACAGCATTTATTTTGTCGTCAATGGAAATGTACAATAAATTGAAACACATAAAATTGCACACAAAGAAAATGAGAAGGCATGGTATAACTAAGTTTTGACTTTCTTTTTTCCGTGACCGAAATAACCGAAATAATAATTTTTCCCTACTTTTCAAGTTAAATTCAAAGCGTACAATACACAAACCTCTACTTCGGTCCCACTGCGGCAGCTTGAGAGGAGGAGTGCAAAGAATGAGAAGAATCGCTTGAAAATATATACGGCAGCTCAAATTCTCGCGATGTTATAACACCGGCTATGGCCACAGCGCAGTCATTCAGTTGTTATGAGTATTTGACTACCTCACACTGCACCATGACTTTGCACATTTCCTTCCTCATTCCAGTAACCTGCGGTTAAAAACTTGTATGAGTAAGGATGAGTAAGGACTAAAACACAGTAGTAAATAAATTATGCACCCCACCCTTGTCTTCTCTTATCATCTTTTCTCATTTCTATTCTTCACAACATGCAAAACTTATGTTAAAACTTATGTTAAGCTTACATACCATAAGTGACAGTTATTGCATAACATATTGTGGTCAATAATGGCTGATCTCTCGTGAGGGTATCTCAGAGGGAGTTATGCATTAAAAAAAAATCCATATCACACATGTACAAGCACCCCCTATTTGATCTTTTGATATCTAAATTCTTATAACCCTACAATTAAAAACTTGATCTTGTCATCTTCAAAGATACTGTATGTTTCTCAGTGATTCTCAGGGAGAGCAGCAGAAGCCCACATCAGCCCCCTCCTACGAGCCCCTATCCTAATCCAAGTGAACAGTCATGCTGGGGTCAATATGTTCAGGGGTAGAAAACTCCAGTCCTCTGGGGCCTGATTGGTGTCACACTTTTTCTCCATCCCTAGCAAACACAGCTGATTTCATCAAATTGCATTCTAAACTGAAGATCATGATTAGTTGATTATTGGAGTCAGGTGTGTTAGCAGGGGCTGAGGCAAAACTGTGACACCAGTCAGGGCCCCGAGGACTGTAGGTGCCCACCCTGCGTCACACAGTCAGGAAGCTCCCATCATGTGACCAGTGGTGGAAAAACTACTCAATTGTCATACTTGAGTAAAAGTAAAGATACCTTATTAGAAAATGACTCACGTAAAAGTGAAAATCACTCAGTAAAATACTACTTGAGTATAAATCTAAAAGTATCTGGTTTCAGATGTACTTACGTTTTGTGGTGGTAAAAGTACTCAATTGTCATACTTGAATAAAAATAAATGCTATAAATCAAATTCTTCATATTAAGCAAACCAGATGGCATGATTTTCTTGTTATTTTCATTACGAACAGCCAGGACATAATTTACAAACACAGTACTGGTGTTGAGTCCGTCAGATCAGAAGCAGTGGGGATGACAACACATTGTATTGATAAGTGTGTAAATTGGACCATATTGTTGTCCTGCCTGAGTATTCAAAATGTAATGAGTACTTTTGGGTGTCAGGGAAAATGTATGGGAGTAAAAAGTCCAATGGGCTGCTATAGTCTGAGAGGGAGAATGAGAAGATGAGAAGGTGGACCGGAGGTCATTTTTGATAGCTTACTACTACTGACTACTATTGACTTTAATAAAAATAATATGTTTCTTGCCCATGATAAAGCTATTTTCAGTGTCATTGACCTCACAATAAGCCAGATTCAAGTAAATTGCATTGTGGTGCTGAAACTTGAAGTGGCACAATCAATCGGAAATATACAGCTCATAGTGCTGAAAGTAGGCAACTGTCTTCATCTTAATTGAAATGTATATTAACAACAAGAGGGCTTTGTGTTGGAGCCCATTTCTTCCTATTTAAGAAGTAAGAGGTAGGCCTGCCTGTTTGACGTATTCATTATCTCCAGCACCAAACCATGGCGCGTTTCTATGACCTGTGGTTAAAAAGACAAGATAAAAGGTCCTAAAAATGCTTCTCTGGAACATCCCAGGGTAGGATTAAAACTAAGAAAAACAGTTATTTTCTAAACCTGCAATGTGTTTCTACCTAGAGGGAGAGTATTTTCTTGCTCCTCATGTCACTGCATATCTCATAATATTTGAAATGTAGAAATGCGTCGTTTTCACATATGTAGACACTGGTTTGGTGCTGGACCTCCACATTTGGCTTCTTCACCTTCACCTTCACTTCTTCGTCTGTGGGGGGGGGGGGGGTGAAGGGGAGTGCTGAGAAATATTTCTGTCTGTAATAAAGCCTTTCGTGTGGAAAAACTCATTCTGATTGGCTGGGCGTGGATCCCCAATGGGTGGGCCTGGCTGCCAACTGGGTGGGCCTATGCCCTTCCAGGCCCACCCATGGCTGCACCCCTGCCCAGTCATGTGAAATCCATAGATTAGGGCCTAATTCATTTATTTCAATTGACTGATTTCCTGAACTGTAACTCTGTAAAATCTTTGAAATTGTTGTGTTTATATTGTTGTTCAGTATAAGAAGAGTAGCCAGCAGTTAAAGTGTACATTTTTCTGCGTCGGTACTCCGTCTGAGGTGGAAAGGTAGGCCTAACTTTTGAAAGTACTATGCTTAGCTTCATAATGACCTCTAAGATTTAATTATTTACAAACAGGGACATTTTCATTGCAAACAAGACTCACTGATTTGGCATTGCAGAAATATGATAAGATGAATGCATAGGCCTATCTCTCAGACTCTGTCCTTCTTAGCCTGTAATGGTGTGTGGTATTAAAAAAGATTCTGCTAAGGTCTGCAGTCATGTAAATTGATGTAGAATTGCATGACGATTACATCCATGTAAACCTTATTATAAATAATGTACACTCCCCTTCTTACACCACTGCATGTGACCTAACACGGACGCCCCTATAATCTACACACACACACACACACACACACACGCACGCACGCACGCACGCACGCACGCACGCACGCACGCACACACACACACACACACACACACACACACACACACACACACACACACACACACGCACACACACACACACACACACACACATATGATCCACATTATACAGCAGAGGGTGTCCAATTACTACCCAACTTTATTACCTCACGTTGAAATGACACTTTATGACATTCACTTTATTCCCTCATCTTCAACCTCGGATTGTTTAGTCTATTGACCTTCTTCTACTACTACTAGTACTACTAGTGTATGGGGTCACACTAACAATGCCATAGATGGGGTGGTGGAAGACCATTGACCACCTTAGCATACTTACTCTGAGAATTCCAGTAAGGATCTGTTAGAATAGCCTGGTATTACCAGACTGATTACAGAATGTAAGCTCCAAATAATTCTGTATGGTTTTACGAGGTTACTGTTGTTAGAATAGAATGGACTAGACTAGAAGATAACTTTATATGCTCTGGAGAGGGAATTTACCTTGCACATGGAATATATATGTTAGATCTGTGTTGGCATTTAGGGTTGTGTTAAATCGTAATAACATTCTGTACTTAACCACAGAAGGATTTTTCTCAGTTTTACTTCCTCTTCACCCCCTCTACTAGTGTTATGTTGCCTATGTTGGCTTAGTAGTAAAAGATCTCGAAGGAACACACCTAGGTGCATAGTCCGTTACAATATCAAATACCTTAATGGTGGCAGCACCTTGTAATGGAGACATTTTAAGATTAATAAAGTTCATATTCGGTTAAGAGTCATTTTCTGTGTTCTATTTGAGACACTGATTTATGTACAGGTTAGATTAGAGAGTTTAACAGTCACTTGTACAGGGTTGCAGATGTAATTACATGGTACAGTGAAATTCTTTAGCGCTGAGCACCAACAAAGCAGGACAAAGTGAAATAAAACAATACAAATATAATGCAAATGTAAATAATCATATATAGTGTACATATTAACAACTGTGGGGTGGGACAGGGTAAATGTCAGTTGAGGGGGGGGTGGGGCTGTGTGTAAATGTACATTTGGGGAGAAGAAGGGAGGACAGGGGAAGCAGATTGCTGTCGAGTGGTGGCTATTCAGTATTTTTATTTTTTTTTTAACCATTATTTAACTAGGCAATTTAGTTAATTAAGAAAAATATATTATTTACAATGACTGCCCTATGGGACTCCCAATCACAGCCAGATTCAGCCTGGATTCAAACCAGGGACTGTAATGACGCTCTTTCAGTGAGATGCAGTGCCTTAGACCGCTGCGCCACTCGGGAGCCCAATGGGTATGATGGGTTGATGGACACTAGACTTGATGCTAGACTTGATACTGAATGTTCATGATTGTTAAGGACTATCTGTTGATAGTGATTGACGCCAGACTGGAGGTACAAGGACCAAGGACACTGATTGATATTGTATTCTGTGACACTGTGATTCTGTAGCAGCTGATCTTGTGACTTCCTACAAACCTCTCATTGGGTGTTTACAGAACATTGGTGCTGTCCCACTGGGCAGACATCAACTCAACTTTCATTGAAATGACGCTGAACAACGTTGATTCAACCAGTATGTGCCCAGTGGGGTGAGATTTGAATATAAGGACCTGCTTAGAGAAGGCGAGTTAGTCATTTTCTCTGCTTCTGTGCTGGAGGTGTCTCCCTGTTGCAACTTGTAATTTACTTTATTGAAGGGGGCAGTATTCGGAAGTTCGGATAACCGATGTGCCCAAAGTAAACTGCCTGTTACTCAGGCCCAGAAGCTAGGATATGCATGTAATTGGTAACACTCTGAAGTTTCTGAAACTGTTAAAATAATGTATATGAGTATAACAGTACTGATTTTTTGGGGGGGTCACAGGCCATTTCAATGCTTGTCTGTGGGATATTCAAAGGAATTCCTCCAAGATTGCAGTTCCTATGGCTTCCACTAGATGTCAACAGTCTTTAGAAAGCGTTTCAGGCTTGTGTTTTGAAAAATGAGCAAGTAGTTGTAGTTTTTCAAGGTGTCTCTCATTAGGACTCTAGTCATGTGGCGCTCATGGATGAGGGTGCGCACTTCGTTATTTATCTCCGGTATTGAACATACTACATTCAGTGTTAAATGTTATTGTTTATTTACATATTAGGGTACCTGAGGATTGATTACAAACATTGTTTGACTTGTTTGGACGAAGTTTACCGGTAACTTTTGGGATTCCTTTGTCTGCATGTTGAACGAGTGGAACGATGGATTACTGAATCAAACGCGCCAACTAAACTTACTTTTTTGGGATATAAAAAGGACTTTATCGAACAAAACAACCATTTGTTGTGTAGCTGGGACCCTTGGGATTGCAAACAGAGGAAGATCTTCAAAGTTAAGTGATTTATCTTGTCGCTATTTCTGATTTTTGTGACACCTCTGTTGGTTTGAAAAATGTTTTTAATGCTGGTGTAAGCGGGGAGCTGTCAGATAATCGCATTGTATGCTTTCGCCATAAAGACTCATTTTTGTCCAGCTATTACACAACTACACTAAGAAATCATATGTCTCCACAGTGGTCATGTAGCCTGATCCCAGATATATTTGTGATGTCAGCTCCTAAGGCCAATGGGACCAGGCTAGCAATTTTCTGCCCTCAGATGAAAAGATGCTACAGAGATTATTGTGTGCAATCTGAAGGGCCCAGTGCCTCCCCTCCTCTCTCCTTCACCTCACCCTTCTGCTGCTGTCACTGGGATGATGTCTTTACATGCCGTTGCCATGGACACCACATGAAGGGCCAGATAGGAGGGGACCAACACAATAAACTCTTATTAAATTAAACCTGCAGGCAGCAATCGGTGGGCTACAGATCAAAAAGAGGCCTGTTCAGCTTTCAAAAACACATTAATACAGACATAAATAGTACCTACCTAAATCAGCATCATCAAAACACTAATTACATAGTATTTGACAGTTTGAAGCGCACTAGACCTTAATCTGTTCTCTATTCTCATATACCGACTGCCAATGCAAATGTGTTCCTTCTGCTGTTGCTAGGGACCTATAGAGATAAAATGTTATATTATGGGAGTAACTTATATACTGCCATGTACATGTAAACAGGATATTACACACTATGTCATCCAGACTTATATAATTGAGCCCATCAGCTGACTATTTTCCTCACAACAACAAGAGCCTCGTGGTGCTCAACAGCCCCTCTTGTGAATGAAGACAGGTCGGGATGATTAAGTTTCACCATAGTAGATCAAAATGGTCAGCTTTCTAAGACCTGTTTTACTTGAGTGCAATAGATTTTAGTTTATTAATTCGACCATTTAAAAAAAACTAGCACACATAAAACATGAAAAAGCCATACATGCACATGAGTAAAATCATTGAGGATAACACACAAAGTCTGGGACTTATTGTTACGTCCGTCGTTAGATGAATGAGACCAAAGCGCAGCATGGAAAGTGTTCATGATTTTTAATAAAACAACAAATTACAAAACCGAAAATAAAGTTCTGCAGGGCTAGACAGCAACTATGCAAAAACAAGATTCCACAATCTAAGGTGGGAAAAAGGGCTGCCTAAGTATGATCCCCAATCAGAGACAACGATAAACAGCTGCCTCTGATTGGGAACAAAGAACAAAGAAATAGAAACATAGATTTGCCCACCCAAGTCACACCCTGACCTAACCAAATAGAGAATAAACAAGGCTGTCTATGGTCAGGGTGTGACAGTACCCCCCCCCCCCCCCTTCCGTGCCATGGATCATCACTGGAGGCTTCGGGCCATGGATCATCACTGTAGGCTTCGGGCCATGGATCATCACTGGAGGCTCCGGGCCATGGATCATCACTGGAGGCTCCGGGCCATGGATCATCACTGGACGCTCCGGGCCATGGATCATCACTGGAGGCTCCGGGCCATGGATCATCACTGGAGGCTTTGGGCCATGGATCATCACTGTAGGCTCCGGGCCATGGATCATCACTGTAGGCTCCGGGCCATGGATCATCACTGGAGGCTCCGGGCCATGGATCATCACTGGAGGCTCCTTGCCATGGATCGCCACTGGAGGCTCCGGGCCATGGATCATCACTGGAGGCTTCGTGCCATGGATCATCACTGGAGCTGGCACAGGGCTTACCGGGCTGGGGAGATGCACTGGAGGTGTATAGAGCTGGCACAGGGCTTACCAGGCTGGGGAGACGCACTGGAGGCCTGGTGCATGGAGCTGGCACAGGGCTCACCAGGCTGGGCAGACGCACAGGAGACCGGGTGCGTGGAGCTGGCCCAGGATATACTGGGCCGTGGAGACGCACCGGAGGTCTGGAGTGCAGAGCTGGCACAACCTGCCCTGGCTGGATGCTCACAGGACGCACTGGGCTGTGAAGGCGCACCGGAAACACAGTGCGCAGAGCCGGCGCAGGATATCCTGGGCTGAAGAGACACACCGGAGACCAGGAGCACTGAGCCGGCACAATCCGTCCTGGCTGAATGACCACTCTAGCACGGCAAATGCGGGGAGCTGGCACAGAGCGCACCGGGCTGTGGATGCGTACCGGAGACACAGTATGTGTAACCGCAAAGCATGGTGCCTGAAGGTTCACATGCTCCTCAAAGTGACTGTCTTGTTCCAGACTCCAACCCCTCCAAACTCTTTCGTCCCTCTCCACTGCCAACCACTCCTCGCTCAAACGGTCCAAGAATTCTTCCTCGGTCTCGGACTCACCCATCAGCTCCGACGCCCACATCATCTGCCCCCCCAAAAAAACTAATTGGGGGCTGCCTCTCGGGTTTCCTTCGTGTCCTCTCGTCCTGACCACGCTGCTTGGTCCGTTTGTGGTGGGATCTTCTGTTACGTCCGTTGTTAGATGAATGAGACCAAAGCGCAGCATGGAAAGTGTTCATGATTTTTAATACTGCACTCCGACAAAACAACAAAATACAAAACTGAACGTAAAGTTCTGCAGGGCTAGACAGCAACTATGCAAAAAACAAGATCCCACAATCTAAGGTGGGAAAAAGGACTGCCTAAGTATGATCCCCAATTAGAGACAATGATAAACAGCTGCCTCTGATTGGGAACCACACTAGGCCAACAAAAAAATAGAAACATAGATTTGCCCAACCAAGTCACACCCTGACCTAACCAAATAGAGAATAAACAAGGCTCTCTAAGGTCAGGGTGTGACACTTATTTCCATTGTGGTCCTCTTGAGACAAGATGGCTAGACAAGATCGAACACAGTTAAACACAGTATGGCAGTGAAATAATAAAACAAAAATATAGAAGAAGAACATCTATCTCATCATTCCAGTTACATCATAGGGGTTATTCATATGGGTACAGAAGACATCAACCATATTTTTACTTTATTTTTAAAGCTGCCCAGAGAGGACGTTTATTTTATGGGATGAGGCAACTCATTCCATTCTGAGGCTCCAGTATACAAGAAAGTACCTTTCCCAGCATTACTCCTGAACCTGTATAAGCACACATCAGCAACACCTGATCTGGTGTTGTGATTGTGTGCATACCTAACACGAGGAAAGTAATCACTTAGATATCTGGGCGCAGGACCATAAATACTCCTGTAAACCAAACCTAGTCTAATCTGGGACACCCTAGCCTCAACAGGCAGCCAGTTAAGTTCCTGAAAGCAGCTCCTGCCTATGTCAGCCCTGACATCAGCTCTTGCCTAGCTCCTGCCACCTTCAATACTACCCTGATCAGCTTATTCTTGGCTATCTGGAGCTTCCCCTTTATTAGTTTAGATACACCCCCAAACCAGGAAGTACTAGCATAGTCAAAATGGCATTGAATGAGGGCAGTAGCTAGCACTTTCATGGAGTCCCTATCAATCAGCTTGGATTTTCTAGCCAAAAATGTTGTCCTGGCATTAACCTTCCCTAGCACTTTATTGGCCATGCTCACACCTCTCAAGCTTCCATCATGGATACATCCCAAGTAGCTAACAGAGGTTTTTGTAGTCAGCACCTCACCCCATTATTCCACATTGATTTCAGAGGACCTACTCAATTTAGGTCTGGAAATAATTGCCTCAGTTTTCCCAAAGTGCAGAGATAGCTTATTATCTCCAAGCCATTTGCTAATGTTAGGCAGCTCTGTGCTAAGTATGCTCTCCAACATAATTTTACTTTTGTGAGACACCAGAAGTGTAGAGTCATCCCTATAAAGAAAACGACTGCAAGAACAAGCATCTTTCATATCGTTAATATACAATAAAAACAGCAGAGGCCCAAACACGCTCCCCTGTGGAACGCCACAACTCATTGCTTTTGCCTGAGACATTGAACCATTAGCCTCTACTACTTGCTCCCTTCCTGATAAATAGGACTTTACCCATCCTAGAGGGATACTGCTTAACCCCAGTGCCTCCAGTTTGGAGATTAGGAGACAGTGGTTAACTGTATCAAAGGCCTTCTGTAGGTCAAGCAGTACCATTCCACAGAGATTTCCTTCATCTTTCCTGATGAAGTTAGTCAAGTAAAGTAGACATGAATCAGTGGAGTATGTTTTTCTAAAACCCGACTGAAAATCATACATTAGACCTTGTTTGTTAACATATTCATACATTTGCTCATGTACAACTCTCTCCAGGATCTTTGATGTTACACAGCGGATAGATACAGGCCTATAATTCCCAGGGTCAGACTTTATCCCCTTCTTATACAGAAGTATAACTTTAGCTTGTTTCATGTCCCTGGGAAAGGTACATTGTTCAAGAGAGAGATTAACGATATGTGTACTACAAGGGTCAATTTGATCAGCAGAATCTATAAGAAACCTTGCAGGAATATTATCCAGGTCTGTGGTTTTGGAGCATTTAAGCTCTGTCAGCATACTGACTATTTTGGCTGTTGCTACCTTTGCAAAATAAAAAGAGTTTGGCTGAACCCCTATCTCTACATAATACTTCTTGACTCCTTTGCTTCCATACACACCAGAACTGGTGGGCAGCTTGCTAACCAGCTTGCTGGCAACATAAGTAAAACAAATCGTTGAATTAATTGGCAACCTCTGCTTTTTCATATATCATCTCCCCCCCTGATGTTCAATCCAATACTGTTTAGTTTGTTTTTGGTAATACTACTACAGCCTAGTTTCTTAAATGATTTCCAAAGCTTTTTAGGGTCATTTTTGTTCTCAATTATTTTCTCAGCAAAGTAACCCCTCTTAGCTTCATCCATCCTGCTCTGTGCTTAATTTCTGTGACGTTTATATAGGACAAAATCAGGCGGCTCTTGAGAGTTCTTACATTTTTTAAATGCCTTATTCCTTTGCTTGGATAGATTCTAGAATCTCATGATTAAACCAAGGGCTAGAGCTCTGCTTTACCCTGACCCGTCTAATGGGAGCCATCACATTCACCACATCAAGGAATCTACATTTAAAGACTTCCCAGGCACTGTCTACCCCCACACTATCTAGCACAGGTGACCACAGGACACATAATTCACATTTACATTTCAATTACATTTACATTTACATTTACAATTAACATTTACATTTACAATTAACAATACACATTTTCATTTCAATTACATTTACAATTAACAATACACATTTACATTTCAAGTACATTTACAATTCACAATACACATTTACATTTAAATTACATTTACAATTCACAATACACATTTGCATTCTACAATTCATAGGACACAGGGTATTAGAATAGAAGTATTGTGTTGATGAAGATGTATGACCAAATTGGTGTGATGGGTCTCACTGTGAGCCTGATTGGCGGTGTCATGTCCAGGCCTGCCCTGTGATTGGTTGTTATTTCCAGGCCTGCCCTGTGATTGGCTGTCATGTCCAGGGCTGCCTTGACAAGGCTGTAACAGGGGAGCTAGCAGGGGTTCTTCAGTGAGGGGGTTGATACTAGAGCTCACCTCACAGCAGGCACTGACAGCAGGGCTGCTCTCTCTCATCTCCCTGGACAGAGCAAGAGCAGCAAGTTATTTACAAGGGCCTTCACACCTGTCAGCTCTCTCTGGATGGATCTTGGCCAGGCGCATACAGGCCTGACAGAGCTGATGTCTCTGATTTAATTTAATTCAATTCAATACAACTTTATTGGTTCCATTAGGACAACTAGTATTAACATTTTGTGAAGTGAACCGAGCTGACTAAATGCATCTTGAGAGAAATGTGTGGTGTGGTGAAAGAACACTTCTGAGTTGTTTTGAACCTTCATCTGCTCTGATCTCTACCTCCCGAGGCTTGCATCTCATGCAGAGTTCAATCAAATTATTGCATGGCAGGTGCCATTGTGAAGGGCTCAAAGAGGCAGTCTCAATGAGGGTTCCTTTGATCAGAGGTGATGTGAGATGGAGAGACTTCTAAATCCCCACTTGTAGGCAAAGTAGAACAGTATCACACTGATACTTTCTTACTGGTAAATGCACAAATCATTTAATTTGCTACTGGCTTTTGTCACCATACTTTCTCCCATGTAAATTAAATCAGGGGTTACCAAACGTTTTCACTCCGGACCTCCCTTCCAGTTGGACCGAGTCCCCCCCAGTATTCGACGGATATAAAAATGTGTCACTGCAACTTTAATTTTTCTCCCGCGTCTTCTCCAAGAAGAAGTTGACAGGAAATTATTAGCAAATTTGGCGCCATTTTTGGAACAATTAGACCGAGAGGACTGTGCTTGTTTTTCCTTGTTTCTTCTGATAGACTTTTATAGCTACTCGCATCCACGGTATGTATATGTTTACCATAAGATGTGTTTAATGCTCATGGCCAGGAAAGTATCACTGAACAGGGTTTGCGAAAACGCGCTAACGTTACTGAGATGAGAAGCTAGAAGTGGAGTTGCAACCACCGAATGTCACCGCTTAACGTTGGTTATTGCGTTCGTAAACGAATGCATGATTCGTTAGCTCGCTACGGGTCTTTATTCAAGACAGTTGAATATTGTTTCCAATGTAGCTAGATAGCCACTTTGTTAGTGCCGACATTAACAGACAGCAAAAATGACTTGGTTATCAATGTTTTCTTCTAGTTGCAAAATGGTTATGGAGGAGGCAAACAAACTCATTGGCACAGGGAAGAGACATCTTGTCATGGGGGACGTGGTATCAGCGGTCAACTACCTTCAAGAAGCCTGCGGGATGTTGTGCGTAGGGGTGGAAGTCAAGTGACACACTGAAAGAATTGGTCTGTAAAAATATTAGCGATTACTTAATTCATTTATTAATAAATAACTTTACCTTTTTTTTTCTCCCAGAGCCAAAAGGTATGGTGACACAGCAGATGAGTGTGGGGAGGCTTTCTTCCTGTGTGGTAAAGCTCTCTTAGAGCTTGCTAGGTAGGTGTTCACTGTCCTTCACAGTATTTTAGTGATGTACCCCACTGAATGCTGGTCGTAAACAGTATTTTGGTCTCAGAACCACTGCTGTTACAGTTGTAACTAAGACTTAAATGTAATGTTGTCATTGTGTCGCAGGATGGAGAATGGCGTCTTGGGGAACGCTCTGACAGGGGTTCCAGAAGAAGAGGAAGAGGAGAAGACCAAAGACTCCAACATTGAAAGCACAGACAATGTTGATGGTAAACATTTTGCATTGTTAAGCCACATGTAGTTGATGCTTGCCTAAAGGTACAGCGGTCATGTTGAAAAAAAAAAGTATACAATTTGGCCTAGTGGTTGTTGATCTCTCTGATAATGCAGAAAATTATGTATATCAGATAATGCTGTATAATGTGGTAGTCACATTTACCTGTTTAAAAAATATATTACACGCTTCGCAATATACCTTTTTGTTATTATCACAGAGAAGACCAGGGATGACCTCAGAGTTCAGGTCTATGATGCCATGGCAGAAGAAGAGAAGAACGGCGAGAATGCAGATTCAGATAAGAACATAGTGGAGGAGACTGGAGGAGGCGAGGAGGGACAGACTGTGAACGGCCATGTTAACGGTTCTGACACCACGAACGGCGAGGAGAAAGTTATCGGAGAGAAGAAGGGTGACAAAGCTGAGACTAAAGAGTCATCAGACAACCCAGAAGAGGAGGATGGAGGTTTGAGGCAAACCCGTCATAATGTTTACACTATCTTTTGATGCAAGAAAATAAATGTCATGCACTCACACACACTTCTGTCAATGTTTCAGATGGTGAGGATGGGGAAGAAAAGGTGATACTTCATCTACTACTGACCTATGTGTTCCTGCCGATGGTTTAGCTGTTGTAAAGTCAGTAAGTTAACATTCGATTACCGTTTGACCTCAGGAGGAAATACCGGAGGACAGTGAGGATGAGGAAGTGGGCAACCTGCAGTTAGCCTGGGAGATGCTGGAGGTGGCGAAGGTCATCTACAAAAGGTACGGTAGGAAATAAATACTCACTCGTCCCTGTTTTACCCTGCTATCCTCCAGTTGTGTACGTGCTCAAGTCTATTTCAACAAATCAATTTGAGCCGTTGGATTGATGCATATGAGACAGACTTAACAGTTTGAGAGCCTGAGTTTGTTTGTGTTCTATTGAAGGAAAGAGGGTAAGGAGGACCAGCTCCTGGCAGCCCAGGCCCATCTGAATCTGGGAGAAGTAGCGGCTGAATCAGGTAATTTCTCAACCACCGCTGGTACTTTGGGTTGGCCCATTTTTGTATGGATTGATATGGGGTTGGCTCCTACATTGTGCTTCTGTGAGGTGTGTTCCTAACTACCTGTTCGATTTCCTCCCCAGGCAATTACAGCCAGGCGGTGGATGACTTCCAGGAGTGCCTGTCCCTACAGCTGAAGCACCTGGCCTCAGACAGCCGCCTGCTGGCCGAGACTCACTACCAGCTGGGCCTCACCCTCTGCTCTGACTGCCAGTACAGCCAGGCCATCGAACACTTCAACCACTCTGCTAGGGTTATCAAGAGCAGACTAGGTGAGGAGGGGAATGTGATCAGTGAGATTCTCATTTCGAAATGAATTGTTTAGATCAGTGGTAACCAACCTTTTCTGAGTAGAGATTACTTTCGCAGTCAAAAAGCAAGCAGAGATCTACTATATCTATCTAAGCAAAAAAAGGAACGTCCTCACTGTCAACTGCGTTTATTTTGAGAACTTAACATATGCAAATATTTGTATGTACTTAAGATTGAACAACTGAGACAAACTGAACAAGTTCCACAGACCTGTGACTAACATAAATGGAATAATGTGTCCCTGAACAAAAGGGGGGTCAAAATAAAAAATAACAGTCAATATCTGGTGTGGCCACCAGCTGCATTAAGTAATGCAGTGCATCTCTTCTTCATGGACTGCATCAGATTTGCCAGTTCTTGCTGTGAGATGTTACCCCACTCTTCCACCAAGGCACCTGCAAGTTTCCGGACATTTCTGGTGGGAATGGCCCTAGCCCTCATCCTCCGATCCAACAGGTCCCAGACGCGCTCAATGGGATTGAGATCCGGGCTCTTCGCTGGCTATGGCAGAACACTAACATTCCTGTCTTGCAGGAAATCACTCACAGAACGAGCAGTATGGCATTGTCATGCTGGAGGGTCATGTCAGGATGAGCCTGTAGGAAGGGTACCACATGAGGGAGGAGGATGTCTTCCCTGTAATGCACAGCGTTGAGATTGCCTGCAATGACAACAAGCTCAGTCCGATGATGCTCTGACACACCGCCCCAGACCATGACGGACCCTCCACCTCCAAATCGATCCCGCTGCAGAGTACAGACCTCGGTGTAACGCTCATTCCTTCGACGATAAATGCGAAACCGACCATCACCCCTGGTGAGACAAAACCGCAACTCGTCATTGAAGAGCACTTTTGCCAGTCCTGTCTGGTCCTCTGGCCCAGCAACGGTGGGTTTGTGACCATAGGCGACATTGTTGCCGGTGATGTCTGGTGAGGACCTGCCTTACAACAGGCCTACAAGCCTTCAGTCCAGCCTCTCTCAGCTCATTGGGGACGGTCTGAGCACTGATGGAGCGATTGTGCGTTCCTGGTGTAACTCGGCAGTTGTTGCCATCTTGTATCTGTCCCGCAGGTGTGATGTTCGGATGTACTGAACCTGTGCAGGTGTTGTTACACGTGGTCTGCCACTGCGAGGGCGATCATCTGTCCGTCCTGTTTACCTGTAGCGCTGTCTTAGGCGTCTCACAGTACGGATGTTGCAATTTATTGCCTTGGCCTCATCTGCAGTCCTCATGCCTCCTTGCAGCATGCCTAAGACGCATTCACGCAGATGAGCAGGAACTAGAGGTCGACCGACTAATCGGAGTGGCTGATTAATTAGGGCAGATTTCCAAGTTTTCATAACAATCGGTAATAGGCATTTTTGAACACAGATTATGGCTGATTACATTGCACTCTGTGAGGAGACTGCATGGCAGGCTGACTACCTGTTATGCGAGTGCAGCAAGGAGCCAAGGTAAGGTGCTAGCTAGCATTAGACTTATCTTATAAAAAAAATTAACATAATCACTAGTTAACTACACATGGTCTATTACTTGTTTATCTAGCTTGTCCTGCATTGCATATAATTGATGCGGTGCCTGTTAATTTATCATTGAATCACAGCCTACTTTTCCAAACGGGTAATTTAACAAGCACATTTGCAAAAAAAGCACTGTCGTTGCACCAATGCGTACATGAACATCAACGCCTTTCTTAAAATCAATACACAATTATATATTTTTAAACCTGCATATTTAGTTAATATTGCCTGCTAACATGAATTTCTTTTAACTAGGGAACTTGTGTCACTTCTCTTGCGTTCTGTGCAAGCAGAGTCAGGGTATATGCAGCAGTTTGAGCCGCCTGGCTCGTTGCAAACTGTGAAGACCATTTCTTCCTAACAGACCGTAATTCATTTGCCAGGATTTTACATAATTATGATATAACATTGAAGGTTGTGCAATGTAACAGCATTATTTGGACTTATGAATGCTACCGGTTAGATGAAATATGGAACGGTTTCGTATTGCGCTGTGAAAGAATAAACACTTTGTTTTTGAAATGATAGTTTCTGGATTTTACCATATTAATGACCTAAGGCTCGTATTTCTGTGTGTTATTATATTATAATTAAGTCTATGATTTGATAGAGCAGTCTGACTGAGCAGTGGTAGGCAGCAGCAGGCTCATAAGCATTCATTCAAACAGCACTTTACTGCGTTTGTCAGCAGCTCTTTGCAATGCTTCAAGCATTGCACTGTTTATGACTTCAAGCCTATCAACTCCCGAGATTAGGCTGGCAATACTAAAGTACCTATTAGATCATCCAATAGTCAAAGGTATATGAAATACAAATGGTATAGAGAGAAATAGTCCTATAATAACTACGACCTAAAACGTCTTACCTGGAAATATTGAAGACTCATGTTAAAAGGAACCACCAGCTTTCATATGTTCTCATGTTCTGAGCAAGGAACTTAAACGTTAGCTTTTTTACATGGCACATATTGCACTTTAACTTAACACTTTGTTTTTGCATTATTTAAACCAAATTGAACATGTTTCATTATTTATTTGAGACTAAATTGATTTTATTAATGTATTATATTAAGTTAAAATAAGTGTTCATTCAGTATTGTTGTAATTGTCATATATACACTGCACAAAAAAATAAAGGGAACACTTAAACAACACAATGTAACTCCATGTCAAATCAAACTGTCCACTTAGGAAGCAACACTGATTGACAATAAATTTCACATGCTGTTGTGCAAATGGAATAGACAACAGGTGGAAATTATAGGCAATTAGTAAGACACCCCCAACAAAGGAGTGGTTCTGCAGGTGGGTACCACAGACCACTTCTCAGTTCCTATGCTTCCTGGCTGATGTTTTGGTCACTTTTGAATGCTGGCGGTGCTTTCACTCTAGTGGTAGCATGAGACTGAGTCTACAACCCACACAAGTGGCTCAGGTAGTGCAGCTCATGCAGGATGGCACATCAATGCGAGCTGTGGCAAAAAGGTTTGCTGTGTCTGTCAGCGTAGTGTCCAGAGCATGGAGGCGCTACCAGGAGACAGGCCAGTACATCAGGAGACATGGAGGAGGCCGTAGGCGGGTAACAACCCAGCAGCAGGACCGCTACCTCCGCCTTTGTGTAAGGAGGAGCACTGCCAGAGCCCTGCAAAATGACCTCCAGCAGGCCACAAATGTGCATGTGTCTGCTCAAACGGTCAGAAACAGACTCCATGAGGCTGGTATGAGGGCCCGACATCCACAGGTGGGGGTTGTGCTTACAGCCCAACACCGTGCAGGACGTTTGGCATTTGCCAGAGAACACCAATATTGGCAAATTCGCCACTGGCGCCCTGTGCTCTTGACAGATGAAAGCAGGTTCACACTGAGCACATGTGACAGACGTGACAGATTCTGGAGACGCCGTGGAGAACGTTCTGCTGCCTGCAACATCCTCCAGCATGACCGGTTTGGCGGTGGGTCAGTCATGGTGTGGGGTGGCATTTCTTTGGGGGGGCCGCACAGCCCTCCATGTGCTCGCCAGAGGTAGCCTGACTGCCATTAGGTACCGAGATGAGATTCTCAGACCCCTTGTGAGACCATATGCTGGTGCGGTTGGCCCTGGGTTCCTCCTAATGCTAGACCTCATGTGGCTGGAGTGTCAGCAGTTCCTGCAAGAGGAAGGCATTGATGCTATGGACTGGCCCGCCCGTTCTCCAGACCTGAATCCAATTGAGCACATCTGGGACATCATGTCTCGCTCCATCCACCAACACCACACTGTCCAGGAGTTGGCGGATGCTTTAGTCCAGGTCTGGGAGGAGATCCCTCAGGAGACCATTCGCCACCTCATCAGGAGCATGCCCAGGCGTTGTAGGGAGGTCATACAGGCACGTGGAGGCCACACACACTACTGAGCCTAATTTTGACTTGTTTTAAGGATATTACATCAAAGTTGGATCAGCCTGTAGTGTGGTTTTCCACTTTAATTTTGAGTGTGACTCCAAATCCAGACCTCCATGGGTTGATAAATTTGATTTCCATTGATTCATTTGTGATTTTGTTGTCAGCACATTCAACTATGTAAAGAAAAGTATTTAATAAGAATATTTTATTCATTCAGATCTAGGATGTGTTATTTTAGTGTTCCCTTTATTTTTTGAGCAGTGTGTATATATAAATAATCTCGGCCGATTAATCTGTATCGGTGTCAACCTCAAGCAGGAACCCTGGGCATCTTTCTTTTGGTGTTTTTGAGTCAGTAGAAAGGCATCTTTAGTGTCCTAAGTTTTCATAACTGTGACCTTAATTGCCTACCGTCTAAGCTGTTAGTGTCTTATCGACCGTTCCACAAGTGCATGTTCATTAAGTGTTTTAAACCCTTTACAATGAATATCTGTGAAGTTATTTGGAGTTAAGAATTTTCTTTGAAAGACAGGGTCCTGAAAATGGGCCATTTCTTTTTTTGGTTTGTGTGTCGCGTGCACACTACCGTTCAAAAGTTTAGGGTCATTTAGAAGTTTCCTTGCTTTTGAAAGAAAAGCACTTTTTTGTTAATTTAAAATAACATATTGATCAGAAATACAGTGTAGACATGGTTAGTGTTGTAAATTTCTATTGTAGTTGGAAACGGCAGATTTTTTTAATGTAATGTCTACATAGGTGTACAGAGGCCCATTATCAGCAACCATCACTCCTGTGTTCCAATGGCACGTTGTGTTAGCTAATCCAAGTTTATCATTTTAAAAGGCTAATTGATCATTAGAAAAGCCTTTTGCAATTATGTTAGCACAGCTGAAAACTTGTGCTAATTAAACGAGCAATTAACACTAGCCTTCTTTTAGACTAGTTGAGTATCTGGAGCATCAGCATTTGTGGGTTCGATTACAGGCTTCAAAAGTACAGAAACAAAGAACTTTCTTCTGTAACTTGCCAATCTATTCTTGTTCTGAGAAATGAATGCTATTCCATGTGAGAAATTGCCAAGATCTCATACAAAGCTGTGTACTACTCCCTTCACAGAACAGCACAAACTGGGTCTAACCAGAATGAGGAGTGGGAGGGGAGGCCCCAGTGTCTAGTTCATTGTCCTTTTGGAAGACCCATTTGCGACCAAGCTTTAACTTCCTGACTGATGTCTTGAGGATGTTGCTTCAATATATCCACATAATTTTCCTTCCTCATGAGGCCATCTATTTTGTGAAGTGCACCAGTCCCTCCTGCAGCAAAGCACCCCCACAACATGATGCTGCCACCCCGTGCTTCACGGTTGGGGATGGTGTTCTTCGGCTTGCAAGCCTCCCCCTTTTTCCTCCAACCATAACGATGGTCATAATGGCCAAACAGTTATATTTTTGTTTCATCAGATCAGAGGACATTTCTCCAAAAAGTACAATCTTTGTCCCCATGTGCAGTTTCAAACCGTAGTCTGGGTTTTTTATGGCGGTTTTGGAGCAGTGGCTTCTTCCTTGCTGAGCGGCCTTTCAGCTTTTCAATATAGGACTCGTTTTACTGTGGATATAGATACTTTTGTCCCTGTTTCCTCCAGCATCTTCACAAGGTCCTTTGCTGCTGTTCTGGGATTCATTTCCACTTTTCGCACCAAAGTACGTTAATCTCTAGGAGAACGAACGCGTCTCCTTCCGGAGCGGTATGACGGCTGCGTGGTCCCATGGTGTTTAAACTTGCGAACTATTGTTTGTACAGATGACTGAAATACCTTCAGGCGTTTGGAAATTGCTCCCAAGGATGAACCAGACTTGTGGAGGTCTACAATTTTGTTTTCTGAGGTCTTGGTTGATTTCTTTGGATTTTCAAGCAAAGAGGCACTGAGTTTGAAGGTAGGCCTTGAAATACATCCACAGGTACACCTCCAATTGACTCAAATGGTCAATTAGCCTATCAGAAGCTTCTAAAGCCATGACATAATTGTCTGGAATTTTCCAAGCTGTTTAATTAAAGGCACAGTCAACTTTGTAAACTTCTGACCCACTTGAAATAAACAGCCTGTAAACAATTGTTGAAAAATGACTTGCCATGCACAAAGTAGATGTCGTAACCGACTTGCCAAAACGATAGTTTGTTAACAAGAAATTTGTGAAATGGTTGCAAAACGTGTTTTTAATGACGCCAACCTAAGTGTATGTAAACTTCTGACTTCAACTGTACCTGTGGCACTGATGTTTAGGCCAAGGAATGTGTCGTTTTTTTTGTGTGCTCTAGGGCAATGGTGTCTAGATGGAATTTATATTCGTGGTCCTGGCAACTGGACCTTTTTTGGGAGAAGCCGACGCCTCACAAGTCCTCAACTGGCAGCTTCATTAAATAGTTACTGCAAAACACCAGTCTCAACGTCAACAGTGAAGAGGTGACTCTGGGATGCTGGCCTTCTAGGCAGAGTTCTTCTGTCCAGTGTGTCTGTCTCTGCTTTTGCCCATCTTAATATTTTCTTTTTATTGGCCTGCGATGTATTTTTCTTTGCAACTCTGCCTAGAAGGCCAGCATCCCGGAGTCGCCTCTTCACTGTTTCTAAGTGATCCCAAACTTTTGAGCGGTGGTAGTGTGTCTGTGTATGTATAAATAGGATTTAAAAAGTCTATGCAACATTAATCTAATAAAACCAGTTCTGTAGGAATGAGATGTGTGCAGTAGGCCTAATACATTATCACAGCATATTAGCTATATGCCTGGCCTGCCAATGTTCTTCTCAGATCATATATTTCACAACTCTAGCTTTGATAACAAAATAGATCAGTTGTATAACTTGCGAGGCACAGCTGAGCATAAATTGAAATCTGATGGTCAGTCTACGGAGGGAAAGAACAGCGGAGGGTTCACCTCTCCCGGTCCCTGTTCTCTCCTTTCCTCCGGTGAGACTGACCAGAGGGGATAGTCTTCCACCTGATGGCGACGCTTGAGTGGCACCTCATTATTTCTGCCTCATGCACAAATTCATGTTCCTATGACCAGAGAAAGTGAAATATTCCTGGATATTAAAATGGACACGATGCAGGCCTATCGGTAGTTGGCTACTCATTCATTGCAGCTACAGCGTGAGTGGAAGTAAGGTGAAGCGTGTTATTAATTTGAAAGATCAGCTCTTTGCGGTATTCTGTCTCTCTCTGGTCATGGTTTCAAAAGTTATGAAATCTCACAGGCTAGTTTCAAACTTTGCTGTACGGTCATGGAAGCAGTAGGAATGGTGATTTGAGCTATTCGATTGGCCAGGGCAGCAGACATAGTTGATTTAGCCACCGCTCTCCTCGACAAATGCAATGGTTCAAAATGGGAACACTTCTGAATCAAGTGCACCTACCTCCAACAGCAAAAGACGGCCGGTTGGTGGCTGCTGGTTTTATTCTTGGAAAATGTTACTCTTCTACCTTGTAACACCCTTGTATTGTTTGTCTCCCAGCCAAGGTGCTGGAGAAGGCAGGGGGGCCAGAGGTGGCCCCTGAGGAGAGAAAGGAGATGGAGGAGCTGAAGGCTCTGCTGCCAGAGATCCAGGAGAAGGTTGAGGACGCCACTGTGGGACAGAAAATGGCTGCCGCTGTTGCAGCAGAGGCTGTGGTGCAGGAGACACTGGTGAGAAGGGGACTGAGATGGTGGCTCTAACCAGTGATTGACCCAGTCCTAGCCCACTTACTTTTTTAGGCTCTCTTGATTAAGGTTTGAATTTATGCAATACGTCGAGCTTGCAGTTTGATTCCACTTCGTTGTTTTTGGTTTATTTTTCAGGCAGGTGGTTCAGCTTTTCCAACTCCGAGTGGAAGTTCTCAAAACGGAGGGGCATTTGCATCTATAGTAAGCCTGCGCCTCATGATTTTAGTCAGCTTTATTTGTTGTCCTTTAAACAACGTATTCTAAGGGATATGTCGGTGTGTCCTCCCCTCACTCAGATTCAAGTCAGATCCACATACGGAAATGCCCCCTCAAAGTCTCCTGCCTCTGACATCTCACACCTGGTCAGAAAAAAGGTCAGTGAAGTGAAACTATTTGCGTCCAGATCCACCCCCCCCCAGTATCCACAAACACATTTTTGTATTGTTTAACAGAGGAAACCGGGAGACAGTCCAGTAAAGGAGAACGACTCTAAAAAGGTTAAACAGGAGACTCAAGTTAACAGCAACAGAGACAACGGTGTCAAAGACAAAATGGAGGTTGAACGGTATGTATGGAGTATGTGTTTTCCACTGCAAGTAGTGACTTTATTTATCCTTTAACTAGGCAAGTCAGTTTAGAACAGTCTGATTTACAATGATGGCCTACCCTGGCCAAACCCTAACCATGCTGGGCCAATTGTGCACCGTCCTATGGGACTACAAATCACAGCCAGTTGTGATACAGCCTGGAAGCGAACCAGGGTCTGTAGTGATGCCTCTAGCACTGAGACCGCTGCGCCACTCGGGAGCCAAAGACAACCTGTAACGTTGTCATGGAATACCTACATGTACTACTCAACTTTTTCTTTTACATTTATGAAGTAGATCACCCTCTGCTCGTTTCACATTCAATAGCATGTGTGGCTTTTTGTGACTTCAATGATGCATTCATTGTGATTATTCTCATGTTTCCCCCTGCAGCCAGTGAAGCCCTGGTGACTTATGCCAATTCCTGATTGTCATCACATCGTCCTACTGCAGATCAAGTTGTAAATGTCATCTTCCTATTGTAGGTTTTGTACCAGATCATTAAAGACTACCTACTTGATCAATTTGTCAACTTTGATTTGTGTAAAGAGACTTCAAGAAGACTCACCTCTTGGAAAAACAAACTACTGTCCCAGTTCCTCCTCGCATTGATCAGTGGAGTACTCTAAACATGTATGCTTATAGAATAGATATCCTGGCTGTGGCCATCCCAGCTGAATTCACTGATGACTGGGTTGGTGAGACACTTTGGCAAAGGAGCAGAAGGTCACACTAGTGTCGGATGCACAATGCTAAACCACTAATGGCTCATTTCAATCCCTATCGCTGAAGTACAGTGTGGTTGAAATTAAGGTAAATTCCGGTTGAGCCGACATGCAGGGTTTACTGTGAGTGCAGGCTCCGAACGCAGGGATATTGCCTTTAAATTTCAACCGCACTGATTGAATCTAGGCTTAAGTCTCTGGCTTAGTGGTAACAAGTCTGCATGGTTTGTTCATTTTTTTTCATTTGATTTATAGGAGAGGCGAGAAACTGGGAACTATTGACTGTCAGGTTTGTGTACTGTTAAGCAGCTGGATTCAATCCGTATAGCAGTAGATCTGTTAAAATGAAGGTTCTCTCCGATTGAGCTGACATGCAGCGTTCACCGTGAACTTCGCCTTTAAATCGAGGTATAACAGAACTTGGATACAAATTGAATCCAGCCCTAACTGCTAGACCACCCAGCACGGTTAACACTATTAGACCGTTGTCTATGGTGACTGAATCCACATGTCATTGATTAACCATGATTGCAATCCAACTCATTCATAGACACAATCAGAACACCAAGGCCTGATTCCTATTGAAACATGTCAGGATACCATTTTAATATTGTTAGTCTCTTAAATCAGATGTGCATTGCCCTTTTCTTGACGAACACTCAGTTCCACAAAGCGAGGGAAGAGGTGCAACACAGGAAAAATACATCGGCATGGCTGAGCAGGAACTTCCACTGGAATTTTCCCTTGTGCAAGAATAAGTCAAACAGGTGTTCTGAAGACGAGGGGTGTGTGTGTTCTTTAAAGCCACTTCGTCAAGTTGACATCATCATCGTCTGAGGTCTGGCTGCTGGTTTCAGACTCTGAGCCCTCGTCCTTTTCTAAGTGGGCCTCGGCGACACACCTCCAGTGGGTGAAGTGGAGGGGGATGATCCCATTCCTCTTCAGCTAGGAAGAACAAGAACCTAAGTGAAAACACAAACCTAAGCCTTGTTTATACCTGGTGTTAACATGCGTCCTTTGTCCTGATCTTATCCACATTCTGATGGTGCCCACACTAGCCATTGCATCTACACATTGTAGTATTGTGTCTCATATCCGTCTGTGTCCACATTGTGACCAGATTTGCCGGTTACTCCCTGTACAGAAATTATTTTACAGAATCTTTCAAAATATGAATATTTAATTTAAAACAAGTATTGATTGTAAGCTATAAAAAGAGTACCAGTACCAGTCAAAAGTTTGGACACCATTTATTTGTACTATTTTCTACATCGTAGAATAATAGTGAAGACATCCAAACTATGAAATGACACATGGAATCATGTAGTAACCAAACGTATCAGACCAAGCCTGGTCCCTCAATATATTTTTGATTTGAGGTTCTTCAAAGTAGCCACCCTTTGCCTTTGACAGCCTTGCACATTCTTTCAACCAGCTTCATGAGGTAGTCACCTAAAATTGCATTCCAATTAACAAGTGTGCCTTCTTAAAAGTGAATGTGGAATGTCTTTCCTTAATGCATTTGACCAATCAGTTGTGTTGTGACAAGGTAGGGGTGGTATACAGAAGATAGCCCTATTGGGTAAAAGAAGAACAGCTCAAATAAGCAAAGAGAAACAACAGTCCATTACTTTAAGACATGGTCAGTCAATTAGGAAAATGTCAATAACTTTGAACGTTTCTTCAAGTGCTCTCTCAAAAACCATCAATTGCTATGATGAAACTGGCTCTCATGAGGACCACCACAGGAATGGAAAACCCAGAGTTACCTCTGCTGTAGAGAAGTTTATTAGTTACCAGCCTCAGAAATTGCAGCCCAAATAAATGCTTCAGAGTTCAAGTAACAGACATATCTCAACATCAACTGTTCAGAGGAGACTGCGTGAATCAGGCCTTCATGGTCGAATTGCTGCAAAGAACCCACTACTAAAGGACACCAATAATAAGAAGAGACTTGCTTGGGCCAAGAAACACAAGCAATGGACATTTTGGAAATCTCTCTTTTGGTCTGATGAGTCCAAATTTGACATTTCTGGTTCCAACCGCCGTGTCTTTGAGATGCAGAGTAGGCGAACGGATGATCTCATGTGTGGTTCCCACCGTGAAGCATGGAGGAGGTGGTGTGATGGTGCTTTGCTGGTGACACTGTCGTGATTTATTTAGAATTCAAGGCACACTTAACCAGCATTCTATAGCGATACACCATCCCATCTGGTTTGCACTTAATGGGACTCATTGTTTTTCAACAGGACAATGACCTAAAACACACCTCCAGGCTGTGTAAGGGCTATTTGACCAAGGAGAGTGATGGAGTGCTGCATCAGATGACCTGGCCTCCAAAATCACCCGACCTCAACCCAATTGAGATGGTCTGGGATGAGTCGGACTGCAGAGTGAAGGAAAAGCAGCCAACAAGTACTCAGGATATGTGGGAATTCCTTCAAGACTGTTGGAAAAGCATTCCTCATGAAGCTGGTTGAGAGAATGCCAAGATTGTGCAAAGCTGTCATCAAGGCAAAGCATGGCTACTTTGAAGAATCTAAAATATATTTAGATAAAAAAAAACACACCTTTTTTTGGTTCCTACAATATGTGTTATTTCATAGTGTTGACATCTTCACTATTATTCTACAATGTAGAAAATAGTAAAAATTAAGAAAAACCCTTGAATGTCCAAACTTTTGACTGGTATTGTATAGATGTATAAAAACTCCCAGTATTTTATTTTTCCCAAGTATTGATGCCATAAGTCCATTGTACTAAATGTCAATGATTTTAGAGGCCAGTATGATGATGATTTAAATGGTTTGACCATGCAGATCAGTCAGATCACAAGGAGTCTTTTAATAATCTACACCGGTCAAAAGATTTGGGCACAATCAGAATGTGGACAAAGGACGCATGTTAGACCCAGGTATAAATGGGTCTCCAGAACAAGCCTGGTCCCACACTATGTGCTTGAGACAACTCTAACGTACAGCATGACAGCAATGGAAGAGTTGGCAACAGCACATACACTAGGCTACCTAAGCACTAGCCATTTTCATTATATTTAAACATGTCTCTTCCTATGAGGTTTAAAGCAGTCACCGAAGATGCTCATAACATTAATGGTATTATTGTAAGATTGTGTCACAAACTCAGACGTACATGTTCAGTTTTAGTCTGGAACTCTCTGAGCTCTTCCTGAGTGAGGGGCAGGAAGCTGTCATCGTTTTCTGGGTATTCCTGCCAGCCCATGGCCTTCAGTAATCTGCAACGAAACAGTGAACACTGCTTAATAGAGTGATGGTGTGTGTGTGTGTGTGTGTGTGTGTGTATATATGTCAGTCATACCGGTGTTCTGCCTCCAGTGAGCTAGACAAGTGATCAGTGTCTGAGTCGCTGAGGGAGTGAGACAGGCCGTTCTCATTGCAGACTCCCTGGCTGTAGGCTTTGGGCTCTGGGGTGCTGCTCTCGCCCTGAGGAGTCATTTACACCAAAGAATAGACTCCAAAATAAAACAGGTCACTTCTGCTTACATATGTGGTGAGCTCCACATTTGACATGCCTCTGGTTTATTTTCGTTCAGTCAGACTGTGAATTTACCTTCAATTGGTTTGAATGTAACATTTTGGATGTTGTTTTGAATGTAACATTTTGGATGTTGTTTTGGAGGGCCTTTGCGTCCCACTAGGACATTTTCTAGGGGTGTTATATGTACCTCTCCAGGTGTCCCAGGGCTGCTGCTGGAGGTCAGGTCACCGGTGACCTCGTCCTTCAGCGTCCGCAGGAAGTCACTCTTCCGGTCTGGTCCGCGCCGCATCAGCTTCAGCCGTGACGACGAGACGATGTCTATGGGAGGAGTCGTACTGAAAGGACGCTGATAGAAAAGAGAGGGAGGAAAAATGTTGAGCCCTTGCTTGTGGTTTCTAACAGTTACGTAAACCTTTTCTCCCTTTATTTTGTTCCTCGGGACTAGATTTGTATGGCCTGCTATACGCTCTCTATGAACCCCTTTGGCCTGTGTAAGGGGTCTGGAGAGCTGCCCTCACCTCTTTGGCGGGTTTGGCTGCAGACACAGGGCTGGTGAAGACAGAGTCTCGTCCTGACAGGTGGAGGCCAGGCTTGGTGGAGTCTCTCCCACTCGGCTTCCACTGAGGGGGCTTGGTGGGCACCATGGCAGACTTAGGCACCAGGTTCTTATAGACTGAGTGGGTAGAGCTAGTGATGGTGGGCAGGGCTTTGCTGCCATTGATGGGCGGGGCTCCGGAGCTGGCGAAGCCAGTAGAGAACGCAGTGCATCCTGGGTCCTCCTTGGAAACCTTCTTGATCACCAGCATCTTAGACACCATCTGCTTGCCACTAGGCGGGTTCTCTGGAGAGATGGGAGCAACTAGTTAGGAGAGGTGTAATGACATGGAGACAAAGGGAGTGGGCTGAACTTTGTGAAGATGTTACTGGTGTCAACTTCGTAATGTCAATAGATCAATTCATCTATGAGAGGGATTACCCCATACTCCAGCGTGAGGAGCCACTGGCCTCATCTGGTTCCCAGGCTTTCCAGTTGTTTCAGGGTTAAGGGAGGGCTGGTAGGAAAACATTGACATTATTTCACAAGTTTGTATATACAGTATATTTCCTATGATGTTTTATGTTTAGCTGTACCAATCCAGGTATTTTCCGTTAGGTCTTAATGTCACTATGCCCACTAATATGTGACAAATGGCACAGTACCTCAAGACTGTAAAATGTGACAAGAAGTTGTCAAGAGGTTTCAAGGAATGGAGGATGAGATTATTACTTACAAAGTCCTCTTCCACAAACTTCAGATTGTCCTCCCTGCTGTGTTCATCATTGGGGAACTTGTCCTGGTAGAGGGTCCCAGGGGCGCTCTTGCGGGGATGGAAGTTGCCGTTGCGCTGCCGGTGTCCCCCCTGTCTGTCCCCTCCTCCCGTCCCATGGCGTTTGGGTTGGCGCCCCGGGTGGTGGTGCCTGTCCTGTGCTGCCCGTGGCGCCCCGTGCCAGGTGGGATGAGCCTCCTTCCAGCAGGACCCCCCCGCTAGACCACCGTGCCCCCCCTTCGCCACCCCAGAGTCCACAGAGTCATGTCTCAGGAGGAGAGAGGGCTGCTGCCACCCATCACCTGCAGACACACACAGGACAGTAAGTTTAATACTATGTAACGAAACAAACACCGTTCTTTCAAGCAGGCTGTCAACAAACCACACATCACAAACACGTTTTTGGGGGGGGGCGCGCAGGGGGTTCTGATCGTCAGGGTTACCTGCGGGGGCATGCAGGGGCCCGTTGTTAAAGAAGCCATCGGAGGAGTTGTGTCGGCGGCGGCTCACGGCAGCACGGCTGTTCCGGTGGTGATGGGGGTCGCCATGCTTCTCTAGGCTGGCTGCAGGGGACTGGATACAAAAATACAGACTATTTTTCCTGTGCTGATTGCAGTTAGTCTGCCCCCAATAAGCCTGCCCCTGCTTGTGCGCACACACAAACGTACGTAAATACCCACACAAACACGGTCTCACCTTGGCAGGCTGGGGCGTGGAGAAGTTAAGCCAGGCAGGAACAAAGTCATGCTGCGCCATTTAGGTCCAGTGTCTCCTGTCAGTGGATCGAGGCATCAAACCTCATGGCAAGGATCTGACACAGAGTAAAATGAATGAGAAATCTTGGATTTTGGGACAAAAGAAACACATTGTTACATAAGACTTGTCATTATTACCCCAGAGTCTTTGGCTCTGAAGTCCTCTCCTCTTGGTCTCTGCCTCCTCTGTGGGATTGACTCAGAGTGTGTGATGGAGAGCAGCACCTCACTGCCGAGTCCTCCTCCTCCTCCAGGACAGAACAGCCCCTTTCCCCAGAGGCAGACCCCGTCGTCCAGGGTGAAAAGTTGGGAGTCGGGTCACAGGATTCTGGGATTATCTGGAATGGTGATCCAGAAGCGTTGTTATCTGGAATGGTGATCCAGAAGCGTTGTTACCCCCAAATTCGTCCTGATCACTCTACCGAAGCAGGTAGGATTCTTTGTCAGGGGAAGAGACACATGGAACCTGCTTGATCCGTTTTGTGAAACAGAAGGTTCTGATTGGCGGGCTCAGTAGACAGGCAAGTGAATTGCCCAATGGGAGAGGCAGGTGCAGGTTGTCTGCTGAGATTGGAAGCTCTGGGGCATCGAGCCCTGTCCGTGTGAACGGGACAGTTTCACTATGACATCAGAAGTGTGCTGGAAGGAGGTTCTGGCTCTTCTCCTGCCACTATCAGTGCCAGCTCTTAGTCATGTTAGGCTCTACCCAAACACATGCAGAAAATAAATAAATTCAGAGACCTCTTTTTATTCCAATGGAGGTCACTGAAAACCACAGTTCACCTCATTAAACTGGTGAAAAGGCTGTCTGGGGTTGAAGGGGAAAAAAAGGGTGTCTAGTATTACAGTCACATGACAGTAAAGGCAGTAGAATCCACTGTTACATTTCTGACATCTTCAATTCCGGTCAGTGAAATGTTGATACTGCAGAACAATGCATTATAAATGCAGCTTTTCAATGCATGCTAATGACAATGGTGTCTCAACGGCTGATTAGATTGGTTGCTTTCTTCATCTGTTCTATTATATTTGCTGGTATAATTAGCTGTAGTTGTGTGGTTGAAGGATGAGAGTGCAAAGGTTTTTAAACAGTATAACAGCAATTGCTTACAATCAGTGTTCTGTGTGTCACAACACACCTGGGACACTTTGTTGAAAGACAAAAAATTAACTTGTCCATAAAAGAGGGAACCTCTGAAAGGCAAATATCTTCCTTTCTTCAAAGCAAAGAAAATGTAGGAACATATGGAGCATGTGTCAGAAGGACAGGTGCTGTGCAGTTACTCCTAGTATTTTCCGTCCTCTTGTAGCGTTGCTTTCACATGTAGTAGTATCTGCACTTATGCAGACCGGACCTGCAAACACAAAAGCAGAAATACTTTTGAATCTCAGACACACCGGTAAGGTTGTAATGCACAGACCCTTAGCTTACAAGTTTATGCAGGTATATACCCGAGTCATGTTTCCAGCACAATATGTAGTGTACGTCAAACTTGATGAATAGTTCTCCCAGAACACCTTTGATGAACCCACAATATAGCTTCTCATTCAAAAGACAGCAAACATATTGCAATGGTAAAAATAAACGTTTTGTGGCAAAACATAATCAAAAACCAGAGCTCTTAAGACATTTTATACTCTCTTATAAAACTGCAAGCTTTTATCAAATATATATACCAGTCTAAAAATATTCTAGACCTGAAATGTTTCTCTCTCTCCCAGCCCCTGATCTAAATCGGGCAGTGAGTGATTGTGTTCTAAACTACTAAGAACTGCAACCCACTCACAGCATGTCATCATCATTAATGATCATAAAGCTGTAGTGCTTCCTAAATACAAATCAATAAACATGACTTGCCTAGTTAAAAGGTACAATTATATATTTGTATTAAAATATCCTTTATAGCACTGTGATAGGCTGTCCAATGGCCTCCATTGTGTATTGAGTTGACCAAGTTATTGTGGACACATTCACTTTTACAAACAAGTTAAGGCACTGTCAAAATTCTTAGCAAGTCAAGAAATAATTTGAGCAGATTCAGGAAGCAAAAACTTTGATCACTGCTAGCTAATTATCTGGCTAGCTACAAAAGTATGGACACCCCTTCAAATGAGTGGATTCGGCTATTACAGCCACAACTGTTGCAGACAGGTGTATAAAATTGAGCACACAGCCATGCAATCGCCATAGACAAACATTGGCAGTAGTATGGCCTTACTGAGGAGCTCAGTGACTTTCAACGTGGTGAAGTGGAAACGTCTAGGGGCTCAGCCGCAAAGTGGTAAGCCACACAAGCTCACAGAACGGGACCGCAGAGCTCTGTAGTGCTTAAAAACCGTCAGTCCTCTGTTGTAACACTCACTAGCGAGTTCCAAACTGCCTCTGGAAGCAACGTCAGAAAAATAACTGTTCGTCGGGAGCTTCATGAAATTAGTTTACATTGCCGAGCAGCAGCACACAAGCCTAAGATCCCCATGCACAATGCCAAGCGTTAGCTGGAGTGGTGCAAAGCTCTCCGCATTGGACTGGAGCAGTGGAAATATGGTCTTGGGCTGTTTTGCATGGTTTGGGCTTAGTTCCAGTAAAGGGAAATCTTAACGCTACAGCATACATTGATATTCTAGATGATTCTGTGCTTCCAACTTTGTGGCAACAGTTTGGGGAAGGTATTTTATCAGGACAATTCCTCCTGTGCACAATGCGAGGTCCATAGAGAAATGGTTTGTCCAGATCGGTGTGGAAGAACTTGACTGGCCTGCACAAGGCCCTGACCTCAACCCCATCGACCACGTTTGGGAAGAATTGGAGCGCCGACTACGAGCCAGGCCTAATCACCCAACATTAGTGCCGGACCTCACTAATGCTCTAGTGGAAAGCCTTCCCAGAAGAGTGTAGGCTGCTTCTGCAGCAAAGGGGGAAGCAACTCCATATTAATGCTAATAGGCTATGATTTTGGTATGAGATGTTCAACGATTAGGTATCCACATACTTTTGGCCATGCAATGTACAGTATATTCCTTGGAAACTCGTTGTAACCAAGTTGTTAGCAAGCTAGCTAGCCACGACTATCACCAAAGCTAGCAAGTCAACTAGCTAACATACAGTAACTCGCAAAACTACGACCCAGTCTCAAACACATACAATATATTTTTGCAACAGAGTATCGTGAAGTTGTTTCTAATATTGCTGTCAAATTTCTGCAAATAAAAGGTAAACAGACCTTCATTCGTTGGCACAACACGGCTTCAAAATGGCTACCGCGTTAGCCCACACCGGGTCGGGGGATTCGGGCGCTAGCTAGCTAATAACGTTAGCTTGCTAGATTTTATAGGATGATGCCAAAACCTACTTATATCAAGCAATATCTTCACGAAATATGATTTAAAAAATATATATTGACTATTAATATTCCTTTAGCACTGCAATACTTTCGTCCTGCTATGTGCCTCCAGATTAAAGTGGCGATTGGGTGTTTGTTTGGATTTTTGGTGCGCTCGCGGAGTTTACTTATCTGGGGTACGTTCAAGTTCTTATAATTTTGCAACCTCAGGTGCGTAGCATTTTGTTTCAAATTGAATAGGAGTGGGATTTTTTGGATACTCGAAACAGATTAGAAATAAATTAGAGTTAAAACATTTTGCGATCAAAATTGTCTTTATTTCTTTATTTAACCTTTATTTAACTAGGCAAGTCAGAAACAAATTCTTATTTACAATGATGGCCAACCGGGGAACAGGGGGTTAACTGCCTTGTTCAGGGGCAGAACGACAGATTTTGACCTTGTCAGCTCGGGGATTCGATCCAGTACCTGCCGTCCCTGTTTAACTAGTACTAAAACAAAGTACTAGCTAGCTACATATTTGTGATATTGAATGCGACACACTATTTTCCAGGAAGGCGCACTAATCGATCGTTGCAGAAATCAAACTTTCGTCAGACACAGTGAATCGAGTAATCGACCTTACAAGCCTATGCAATGGCTAATTTTATTATTGATTTGCACAACGTGAAGATCGTAAAATGCACATTCACCTCTTCCCCTTTTAGTTACATTTTTTAAAATCTCATTTGCATTGAATAGACATTTGAATCCTTGTGTGGTAAGTAGAAACATTACACCAGCTTCTATGACACCATCATATTGGTCTATCTGTCAAATTGACCTTGCAACAAATAGCCAAAAACATCAGGGTTCTCTGGACCAGGATATACACAGTGGGCCAGATCATATTAAACCCTACTGAGAAATGCTTTCAGCAACACTCTTTTTTTTTACTCCCAGGGTCCAACATGGCGATCTCTGCAACGGATACTCTGGGGGTCCAGCTGCACAATGAAGAGGGAATGTTTTTACACCAGTTCCAACCACTTTTACACCAGTTCCAACCACCATATCTCCACAAGTTTCCATGGTGACTTCGATACTGTTCTGGAGACTAGCCTCCTCCAGGTTCCGCTCCCAGGACCCAACATCGCCTCAGCATGAAAACCCTGGTCAATGCCTCGGCTTCTCCGCCCTCCTTCCATTCCTGGGTGCCCCCCTGCTGAGAGTGGTGACCCAGTCCTACCTCCCTGAGGTGGCCTACGCCCAGGTGGTCTATGGGGCCTCCATAATGTCCTTCCTGGGCTGGGGCCTACTGGGGCTTTCCCTGCCCAGCACGACTGGATGAACCTGGGCAACAGTGTGGTGCCCTCCCTGCTGGCCTGGCTGGCTCTGCACTCTAGGGACAACATCGCAGAAGGAGCCCTGGTGGTTATCATGGGGCTGTGCCTAGCCCTGCACAACAATCAAACTCTGCTGCCTGGCTACCCCGGCTAGTTGAAAGCCTTGGAAACCATACTTACTCTGGTGGCTACCTTCTCCCTGGATGCCACATTGACACTGAAGGAGATGTGGCCGGAGAAGAAGATCAAGACAGTTGACTAGGTAATGGTGGCTAGGGGATACTCACTCAGAGGTTACACTTGAGAGCTAAAGTACCTCAAGACAAGTGAATGAATAGTGGAACACAGATCAGGGTCTTGTTCAGTAAGAGTTAATGGGAGAAAATGGAGGTGTTGCAACATTGTTTAAAACAACAACAAAAAAAGACATTTTCACATATGGATTTTCTTTTAATCAATGTGTTATTCATGACACATCTGTTCCTCAACAGGTGAGAATTGAAATATAAATTTACTTTAATCTAGTGCCGTTGCTGAATGAAGGTGATACAAGCTACAGTATTTTCAAACAAAGGGACATTTCTCAATGTTTTTGGAATGGTGAGTACTGACTAAAAAAGGCACTGATATTTACAGTGTTTAAAAAAAAAGTGTGTATATATACACACACACACACACACACACACACACACACAACTACAGAGTAATGTACCTTAGTGATCATTTAACAAACGCTGTGAGCACAGCAGAACGATACCATTTCCAACCGTAACAAAGTTTCACATGAGGGGCCATAAGTAACATTTTGCTCATAGTAGCTTCTTCCTTCAGCAGTCAAGTAAGTGCAGTACAATGTATAATATAACTCAGTGTAAACACATGAAGCTCATCGCACTAGAGGTCAGTCAACCTTCAGTCAACATGGATAACTCACAACTCTCATGGAAGTTAAACATAGTTTTGGTGGTAATTGAGAAATTGAAGTTGGGCAAAATTAATATAAAAATTTCCATTTAAAAGTGCACAGGTTGAAACAATTCATAGGATATCAAAGAGTGACAGCCAGCCATCCCATTCTCAGAAACAGACAAACATCCTTCGTACACTTCAGTGGAGAATATAATGGTCCTGAAAGTGCCAATGTTTTTAAGTTCACACAAATAAGCTGAGACAATACAGTAACAATGAAAGCTATTGACCATCCAGAAACACTGGCACACTTCTCTGAAACAGAACAGTGAAGTGACTGACTGATGGAAACAGATGGGTCTGCCATGTGACGGACTGGGAGTAAGTACTGTAGCCTAGCCAGCTCATTTGAATCAACAGTTTCTTGGTTGGCAGTGTCCCAGTCATCCGTGGCTCAATGTACATCTAGTTCAGTTACATAAAAGCAATAAAATTAAAAAAAATCCGGAACAAAACAATCCAAACATTCCGAAATCCATCTATTCCACTCGAAGTCCACAAAAAGTGATTTGTCTGGTATTTTGAGAAGACACCAAACTCTTCTAGCTAAAAAAAAAAGTCTGTGTTCATGCTCTGTGAAGAGCATAAAAGAGTATTCTACAAGTCTCATCCCAACTGTAGTTCACCCTCCATTAGCTAACAGAGTACAATGTGTGACCATGGGTATAGCAGATAACGGAATTTGATTCTGCTGCGGCATTCTGCCACTGCTGTTCAAAAGTTAAATACATTGCTGGTGAAGGCCATGTTGATAATAAACTTGAGGACTCATCTTTGATATGGCTAAGAACATCATATGCAGTTGTCTAGTGTGTCCAACCTGGGTAGCAAACCCAGTCTCCTGCTGCACCACAGAGTCAGCCCGCTAAGGGCAAATTCATGATAACGGAATTACGCCGAGACTCACTTTAAAATATGTCAAACAAAAACCAATGATTACAAAGTTAAACCATAGAACTCTATGCACAATGCCTACTTTGAACAATTTCCAATGGACATTTTTACCAAAACAAATTTACATTAAGAACTGTGCCGTTACAAAGTTTGGTAACAGAATAAAACTGAGGGAGATTTTACTGTAATTCTGTTACGAAACTTTGCATCTGCACAGTTTTTCTAGTAAATGTATATTTTGTTAATGTGTAAATTGTTCAAAGTAGTAGTTGTGTATAGAGTTCTATGGTTTGTTAAACTTAGAAATATGTTTTTTTTATTCACTCATGGCTGCATGGCCAGGCACGACTCCAACACCATCATTAAGTTTGCTGATGACAACAGTGGTAGGCCTGATCACCGACAACGATGAGACAGCCTATAAGGAGGAGGTCAGAAATCTGACCGTGTGGTGCAAGGACAACAACCTCTCCCTCAACGTGATCAAGACAAAGGAGATGATTGTGGACTACAGGAAAAGGAGGACCAAGCACGCCCCCATTCTCATCGACGGGGCTATAGTGGAGCAGGTTGAGAGCTTCAAGTTCCTTGGCGTGCACATCACCAACAAATTAACATGGTCCAAGCACACCAAGATAATCGTGAAGAGGGCACGACAAAACCTATTTCCCTCAGGAGACTGAAAATATTTGGCATGGGTTCTCAGATCCTCAAAAGGTTTTACAGCTGCACCATTGAGAGCATCCTGACGGGTTGCATCACTGCCTGGTATGGCAACTGCTCGGCCCTCCGACCGCAAGGCACTACAGAGGGTAGTGCTTACGGCCCAGTACATCACTGGGGCCAAGCTTCCTGCCATCTAGGACCTCTATACAAGGCAGTGTCAGAGGAAGGCCCTAAAAATGGTCAAATAATAGACTGTTCTCTTTGCTACCGCACAGCAAGCGGTACCAGAGCGCCAAGTCTAGGTCCAAGAGGCTCCTAAATAGCTTCTACCCCCAAGCCATAAGACTCTTGAACAGCTAATCAAATGGTTACCCTGACTATTTGCATTGCCCCCCCCCCCCCCCCCCCCCACACACACTGCTGCTACTCTTATTATCTATGCATAGTCACTTTAATAACTCTCCCTACATGTACATATTACCTCAATTACCTCGACATCGGTGCCCCTGTACATTTGACTCTGTACCGGTATGCCCTGTATATAGCCCCGCTATTGTTATTTACTGCTTCTCTTTAAATTCTTTGTTATTCTTATCTCTCACTTTGTTTATAGGTATTTTCTTAAAACTGCATTGTTGGTTAAGGGCTCGTAAGTAAGCATTTCACGAAGGTCTACACCTGTTGTATTTGGCGCATGTGACAAATACAATTTGATTTGATTTGTTTGGCATACATTTTAAAGTGAAAAATCGGAGTCTTCTGATACCATGGAATTGCCCCGACGCTAAAGCCATTTTGGCATTTATAGCTCTGTAGCTAACTCAAGTATCCAGATCTCAAGCAAGGTTACTCCTCATGTAATCTCACGGTGCCAGACATAAAACCGTATTCTCGTCTGAGAATGAGATTTGTTCCAGAAAAAAATAAAATGCTACTCATCAGGTTTCGCGGTTCACCGAACCACCTCCCTTGGTTCTACTACGGCTCAATCTCAGAGCACGGCCACGCCCCCGTCACAGCGACTGGTGATCATGTTGCCAATCTCCGTCCAGGTGTCCAGGTGGGGGTCGTAAATCTCCACAGAGTCCACCGTCACGGGGGCCGAGAAGTCTCTGCTGGAGGCCCGTCCCCCCACGGCGTACAGTAGTCCGTTAACGGCTGACACGGACACCCCGGCCCTCGCCACTGCCATGGGGGCCACCTCCACCCATTTCTCCTATTAAAGGGAAGGTGTAATGGATACATATTTGAGAGAGACCGTCTGAGGGAAATCAGAGGCGTTGTAGTGTTTCCATCTACAGTTGAAGTTGGAAGTTTACATACAACTTAACCAAATACATTTAAACTCAGTTTCACAATTCCTGACATTTAATCCTAGTAAAAATTCCCTGTCTTAGGTCAGTTAAAATAAAGTGGTGATCCAAAGAATGTGAAATGTCAGAACATTAGTAGAGAGAATTCAGCTTTTATTTCTTTCATCACATTCCCAGTGGGTCAGAAGTTTACATACACTCAATGAGTATTTGGTAACATTGTCTTTAAATTGTTTAACTTGGGTCAAACGTTACGGGTAGCCTTCCACAAGCTTTCCACAATAAGTTGGGTGAATTTTGGCCCATTCCTCCTGACAGAGCTGGTGTAACTGAGTCAGGTTTGTAGGCCTCCTTGCTCGCAAGCGCTTTTTCAGTCCTGCCCACAAATTTTCTATAGGATTGAGGTCAGGGCTTTGTGATGGCCACTCCAATACCTTGACTTTGTTGTCCTTAAGCCATTTTACCACAATGTTGGAAGTATGCTTGGGGTCACTGTCTATTTGGAAGACCCATTTGCAACCAAGCTTTAACTTCCTGACTGATGTCTTGATGTTGCTCCAATACATCCACATAATTTTCCATCCTCGTGATGCCATCTATTTTGTGAAGTGCACCAGTCCCTCCTGCAGAAAAGCACCCCCACAACATGATGCTGCCATCTCCGTGCTTCACGGTTGGGATGGTGTTCTTCGGCTTGCAAGCTTCCCCCTTTTTCCTCCAAACATAACAATGGTCATTATGGCCAAACGGTTCTATTTTGTTTCATGAGACCAGAGGACATTTCTCCAAAAAGTAAGATTTTTGTCCCCATGTGCAGTTTCAAACCGTAGTCTGGCTTTTTTATGGCGGTTTGGTGGCAGTGGCTTCTTCCTTGCTGAGCGGCCTTTCAGGTTGCCGATTATAGGACTCGTTTTACTGTGGATATAGATACTTTTGTACCGGTTTCCTCCAGCATCTCATAAGGTCCTTTGCTGTTGTTCTAGGTTTGATTTGCACTTTTTTGCACCAAAGTACATTCATCTCTAGGAGACACAATGCGTCTCCTTCCTGAGCAGTATGATGGCTGCGTGGTCCCATGGTGTTTATACTTGCGTACTAAATGTTTGTACAGATGAACGTGGTACCTTCAGGCGTTTGGAAATTGCTCCCAAAGATGAACCAGACTTGTGAAGGTCTGCAATTTTTTTTCTGAAGTCTTGGCTGATTTTTAAAATCTTTTTCCCATGATGTCAAGCAAAGAGGCACTGAGTTTGAAGGTAAGGCCTTGAAATACAGTACATCCACAGGCACACCTCCAATTAACTCAAATGATGTCAATTAGCCTATCAGAAGCTTCTAAATCCATGACATCAGTCAATTTAGTGCATGTAAACTTCTGACACACTGGAATTGTGATACAGGGAATTATAAGTTAAATAATCTGTCTGTAAACAATTGTTGGAAAAATTATTTGTGTCATGCACAAAGTAGACTTGCCAAAACTATAGTTTGTTAACAAGAAATGTGTGGAGTGGTTTAAAAACTAGTTTTAATGACTCCAACATATGTATGTAAACTTCAGATTTCAACTGTACATAAAGCTATGATGATGATGTATGGTGACAACGTGTGGCTTTTTAAACAAGGCAGTATTTACAGTGCATTCCGAAAGTATTCAGATCTCTTGACTTTTTACACATTTTGTTAGGTTACAGTCTTATTCTAAAATTGATTTAATTTTTTTAAATTATGCTACACGCTTGGCACATCTGTATTTGGGGAGTTTCTCCCATTCTTCTCTGCAGATCCTCCCAAACCCTGTCAGGTTGGATGGGGAGCGTTGCTGCACAGCTATTTTCAGGTCTCTCCAGAGATGTTCGATCAGGTTCAAGTCCAGGCTCTGGCTGGGCCACTCAAAGACATTCAGAGACTTGTCCCAAAGTCACTCCTGCATTGTCTTGGCTGTGTGCTTAGGGTTGTTGTCCCAGTCTGAGGTCCTGAGAGCTCTGGAGCAGGTTTTCATAAAGGATCTCTCTGTACTTTGCTCTGTTCATCTTTCCCTTGAGCCTGACTAGTCTTCCAATCCCTGCTGCTTAAAAACATCCCCACAGCGTGATGCTGCCCCCATTATGCTTCACCGTAGGGATGGTGCCAGGTTTCCTCCAGACGTGACGCTTGGCATTCAGGCCAAATAGTTCAATCTTGGTTTCTTTAGACCAGAGAATGTTGTTTCTCATGGTCCTTTAGGGTACCTTTTGGCAAACTCCAGGTGGGCTGTCATGTGCATTTTACTGAGGAGTGGCTTCTGTCTGGCCACTACCATAAAGGCCTGATTGGTAGATTGCTGGAGAGATAGTTGTCCATCTGTAAGGTTCTCCAATCTCCAGAGGAACTCTGGAGCTCTGTCAGAGTGACCACCAGGTTCTTGGTCACCTTCCTGAACATGGCCCTTCTCCCCTGATTGCTCAGTTTGGACAGGCAGCCAGCTCTAGGAAGAGTCTTGGTGATTCCAAACTTCTTCCATTTAAGAATGATGGGGGCCACTGTGTTCTTGGGGACCATCAATGCTGCAGAAATGTTTTGGTACCCTTCTCCAGAGCGGTGCAGCGACACAATCCTGTCTCTGAGCTTTACGGACAATTCCTTTGACCTCATTACTTGGTTTTTGCTCATGCACTGTCAACTGTGGGACCTTATATAGACAGTTGTGTGCCTTCCCAAATCATGTCCAATCAATTGAATTTACCACAGGTGGCCTCCATTCAAGTTGTAGAAATATCTCAAGGATGATGAATGGAAACAGGATGCATCTCATAGCAAAGGGTTTGAATACTTGTCTAAATTATGTTTAGTATTTTTTTTAATACATTTGCTAAAATGTATAAAAACCTATTCTCGCCTTTTCATTATTTTAGAATAAGGCTAACGTAACAAAATGTGGAAAAGGGAAGAGGGTTTGAATACTTTCCAAATGCACTGTATAAATCCACCATAACTCCCTCACCTCTTCAGGGCAGTATTTCTCTACCGTTTCCAGGGAGCCCAGTGCCTCGTTCCAGCCCCCCACAGCGTAGATGCAGTTGTTGAGGCAGGCCACGCCCACGTAGGCCCGCCGGGTCACCATGACGGGCAGGGCACTCCAGCGCCGGGAAATGGGGTCGTACACCTCTGCAGAACGCAGCTCCATCCCCTCATCACTAATCCCCCCGATCACATAGATGAAGCCTAGACATAGGGGAGATGGGAATGATCAGCGGCCATTCAGAAATTCTGACATTGAGACAGCGGCAGCAATTATATTGATACAGTACATTCTGTTGTAAATGTTTTATGAATTGTTGTTATGAATTGAATTACCCTGTAACTCGCAGCATCCAAAGTAATACCGAGGCACTGCCATGCTTCCAATGATCTCCCACTTATTCTCTGTTGGGTCGTAGCGCTCCATTGTCTTCCCTATCTCTGATCCCACCCAACCACCTGCAGGAACACAGCAGTGAGGAGACATGGTATTAATACCTTATCCCATAGACCCAAGTGACAGACTCTTGGACACAAATTTCTTCATTCCCTTCTTTAAAAATAATAACTGATCTGACATGACTGTTTTGGTGAAAGCTATGCAGTGGAAACCTTGCTTTCACCTGTTCAATCATGTTAGATCTGTGATGACTTCAAGGAGGGGGAAAAATAAGCATATATTCCCAATCAAGGCCTTTGATTCGTTAGTTTACCCAGTGCGTAGAGAGCCCCGTGACAGGGGCAGACCCCGACACCACAGCGAGGGAAATTGAGAGAGGCCACAGCTGCCCACTGCTTAGTCACCGGGTCGTATCTCTCTGTGCAGTCAAATATCATGGAGTCCTTCTCCCCTGGGAAATGACAAGAAACAGAATACTAGACATATAACTGTATTGCCCTGAGGAAGACACAGGTTGAAACACATGGCATGTTCTCCGTACAAACAAACACAGGACCACACAGACAGGACTCATTACTGAGTGGACTATCCTGGTTAAATAAATAAAATGAGAGTCTCACCTCCAACGACATAGATCATGCCCTCCAGCACAGCCACTCCCAGCCCGCTACGGGCCTGGTGCAGGGAGGACACAGTGGTCCAGTACTGGCTGAATGAGTCAAAGCGTTCCACGCAGCTCAGGGCCCGGCTGTCACTCCAACGGCCGCCCTGCAGCCGAGTGTAGCCTCCTGAGACAGGGGAAACCAACCGTGACGCAAAAACCTGGATCACTTCATGAAATGGAATAATTACATTTGGATTGAGCTGGTACTCATATAATCTGCTGAGTTTACACTGTAGATGCTACAACAAAAGTGATCACCCCAGTTCTGTTGTCATCAACATACAAAGGTGGCCAGGTGCTGAACTGAGGTTTGACCTACCTATGGCATAGAGGTATTTCCTGGCCTTTCTCCTTGGCCTCATCTTGGCTGGCTGTAACAGGCTGTACACCTTATTCTCTTTGGGAGACTTGCTGACCTCTGTGTATTCCCTCAGCAGTGTCTGCAGCGCCACCCGCAGGCTGAAGTCAGAAATGCCTACACAGAGAAATTATATGATGTCATCGATTAGCAGCACAACAATAAAAATCAGGGGGAAAGATACTGGTTTGGGGATAAGTACCTTTTAATGGTGTGAGGAATAAAAAAGGATTTAAGAAAATCAGTTCTTGATAAATCAGGAGAAATAAGGACATTCCTTCCTGACAAATCAGGAGGAAACATCTTTCCATCTAACCTTCGATGTACTTGAAGAGTCTCTGTGGGGAGAGCAGGGGGAACCTGACTGGGTCAAGCACCTCCACCACATGCTTCTTCCTCTTGGTCACGTCCTGTAGGACCCAGTCCATGGCCGCCGTGAACACCTGGTACTCATCCTCGATTCGCAGCTCCTCGCTCCGCAGCAGCTTCACCAGCTGGCCCTTGGACAGGCCCCAGAACTCGTCCGACACACACACCTAAAGGTCAGATGTTTTGAATGTGATTTAGTTTTTTGATGTCAGTGGTAACAGGTTATTCACTATTTGTTTACACACCCTCAGCAGATTAGAATGTGATGAAAGGAGAAAAGAGCCTCAGAGAGGCAAAGAGGGAAGAGAGCATCTGAAGACAGACAGAGATGGAGGAAGAAAGAGACCATGCGTAGCACCTCCAGAAAGTGAACCTGGATGTAGTTCTCAGTGAACGCCAGCATGTCCATGCAGGCGATCTGCTCAAGGAACTGGTATACCCCCACACAGTTGGACGGGTCCATGTGGCCCTTGAGGAACTCTCCACAGATAGACACCACCTCACTCAGCTGCAGCATGTCTGCTGCCACCATCAGCTCCTGCATGTTCTCCACCGTCACGTTAATCATACCTGGACGGGTTCAGTTCAAAGAAACAGAAAGAAATCTGTATCATGTATTACTGTTCTTTGTATGAACACACTCACACACATTTCCTGACAGGGCGAACCTGTGTATATGAACTCCAGCAGGACCTCAAACACTGGTGCCTCCACCCCCAGGATCTGGACCTCTTCCTTGTCTGCCTCGCTCATCCCCCCAGAGAAGAGAGCGGAGAAGTAGGGACTGCTTGCAGCCAGGACCAGCTTGTGGACACTGAACACACGGCCTCCCAGCCGCAGCCTTACGTCACAGAAATCTGTCCGTAGGCGCATCTTGTTCATCTGGGCCAGGATGAGTCGGGCGTAGCGGTCCGATGCAAACAGAGCCTGCTCAGCGGACTGGGTCGTCACACTAGTTGCAGGTATGTCACCGCCGCCAGAGCCACTGCTCCCAGGTGGGGAGCGAGGTGGAAACATCACAGAGGACATGGTGGCTCAGTCACAGGGAGGGAAAGAGACGGGGGCGGTGTCACAGACACGGTCTACCCTTACTGCAGCTTCATGGTGCAGGACTCTTCAAGTGGACACATCATCTGACTCTAGGGAGAAGAGCACGAGAAACATGAAAGATGATACAGTATGTTATGTTACATTTGAGATTGTAACAAGCTGGTATAACATTACAATACAAAATAACATCATTATGATAAAAAGTTCCAAATATTTGATGCTGGTGTTCTGTTTGTTGCTTTTGTCTTCAACTGTGTTTGTGAGAACAAGAAATAGAGGGGGGTGAATTCTTTCCTCTATTCAGTTCAAGTGATGCATTATATAACTGTTCATGTATCAGTTATCAAAAAGGTCCCTTGTTTTTATATCACCACCACCATCTGGACTAGTTCAAACTGTACAATCAGCTCATGACAACATATTTGCTATAAAACACAGCATTTCATCCACCATTGATCTGTGACTTTGCTCTATGGATGCTAGCTAAATCTTGGATACAAAAATAATGAAGTTAGTTCACCTCACTTACTAGCAACCAGACCGAGATGGATTTACAATAATGTTAATTTTGTTCACGGTATAAAAAGTATAGCAGCATCATCAGATGGATTGGTGTGTCCCACTAGTCTGGCTACTAGTGTACCGTCGCCCTAGAGATCAGTTGGTAAGCAAACATACCTGCAGCTAACGTTAGCTAGCTAACGTTAGCGCCTGCTGAATTATGTGACAGATAGGGTCAGACCATTTTATTATTTGAATGCTAAATTACGATAATCGAAAATGTTCAAATAGAACCTTGTCTACACAAAGGAAATATAATACACCAACCTGTACAGTTGCTTGTTAGTCCACATTAAGTTTTCAAGTTAGTTAATTTCCAGCAGGCAACTTCCGCAAACAGATCTGTCAATCTTTTTTCTGGATCGACTGTACGGTCTTAAGTGGAAAGAATACTAGGTCTAACTAAGCAAATACCAAACGTATAATGAAGTCAACACCAGTAGATGGCATCATTGCCCTTGGCGCAAGTGAAGCACATGCAAAATATAACCAGGGTTGGGACCAAAGGCCTGCATTGCTGCCTGCTTGCCTACCAAAATGAAGGACACAGTCATTGAGTTAAAACCACATGATTATTATATCTAGAACTCTGCATGTAGCATGTGGTCGTAAGGAAAAGCAAGACATGGCCCATAGTTTGCAATATCTCTATCTTTTCTGAAATTTGGTTATAATTTGCCCACAGTACTGTTGATTGTTAAATGAAAGGGCACACAGTGAGTGTTAACATTTTTTAAATAGGGTTTAAGAGGTCATGGACCCTAGCCTTGTATATAATCCACCAGACTGATTTCCGCTGCGCTAATGGTTGTGAACCATTCATGTAAGCTTGCAAGATCAGACGGTTTGCGACGCTTTACATGGCCCCTACATGCACTTACTGCACACTTGCCTGTAGCCCCTGCTTTGTGCTTAAGCTATTAACAGTATGGCCATTGACTGTGTGAAACAACTGGCTAATCAGATATGTAAATTAGAGCAGAATCAGGACAGTAAGCCTATAACAAGCTCGTTAATGTTTTTTTGTAGAACATAGGCTACTGTACGAAAAGTGAATTCATTCAATTTACTTTTTGAACCTGAACCTGTTGACTATCGTTAAATAGACTTTCTTTGGCCTGACGACGCAGGGCGGACATTTATAGCCCACCAACCCATTACTTCTTTCATTTTTGGGACATTTGGATGATTTGATTGTCTGGAACCCAGGTGCTTCTACACATGCATTGCTTACTGTTTGGGGTTTTAGGCTGGGTTTCTGTACAGCACTTTGAGATATCAGCTGATGTACGAAGGGCTATATAAATAAATTTGATTTGATTTGATTTCACAGTGTCTGAAACCTGTTCCTCTTTAACCTTAAGGTTAAAAAGGTCAATTAATCAAGACAATCAAGAAATTGGTTAAATTAGCTAATTCAATTTAAAGAAGATCTTCAAATCCCTCTTCTTCTCCACTAGTCAGCCCTTTATAAATAGAATCTATAAATCAGTCAAAGTTTATTGGTTGCGTACACAGTTTAGCAGATGTTATAGTAGGCGCAGTGAAATGCTTATGTTACTAGCTCCTAACAATGCAGTAAAATGTCAATTTTTTTGAAATTATAAATTAAATCAAGAAATGGTGGAACTAATTCAATTAACAATTCAAATAGCACTGTAACAGTAATCCAAATACAATCTACATGTATATACAGCAAATTAATTTACACAAGAATGATATGTACAGCAGTAGATATATTAGAGTGAGCTATGTCAAGAATCCAGTATATAAATAAATATACAGTGTGTATTAACAGTGTAACTAAAATGCAATGTACTGTACAGTAGTAGAAATATTAGAATGAGCTATGTCGCAAATACAGTATTTAAATGCACAGTACAAAACCCCATGGCAAAATGGACAGAATTGCAGGAAATTAGCTTCCGGTCCAGAATACAGAATATAGAAAGTATGGACAGCATTAGAATAGAAAAGGTATGTACAGCAGTAGTTGTATAGGATGAGCCACGATACAATTTATACATATAAAGTGGGTAAAATGGTATTTAGTGACCAGTGTTCAATGACTCTATGGACATAGGGCAGCAGTCTCTAAGATGCAGGGTAGAAGGGTACACCTGATATCCATGCAGGTGCAGGGTACACCTGATATCCATTCAGGTGCAGCGTACACCTGATATCCATTCAGTGAGGTTTTGTATCTCGTGTATCTCCCTAATGTCAAATGCAGTCCGTTCTGTGGCCTTGTGGGGGATATCATCAGTAGTGTATCTTCGCCTGACTGTAGGTCTTATATCCTTTTACTCCTCCTGGCTGACCTCGCCATCCTTACACTTCCAGCTCTAATTCCTCCGTGATTAGTCCCTAGCGGCCCTCCAGCCATCTGCATGTAGCTAATGGTTTCCAATCCCAGGCCACATCCAAGTGACACTGGCCCTGTGCCAGCCCAGTGGCCATATTAATCTTTCAGAGCTGAACACCTTTACACGGTTGACTGTCGAGGTGGACGGAGGTTCTTGTTCACGGACAGAGGTGAGATAATTTTGTGAGGATTATGAGGGGGCCCGGGCCAATTGGGTTCTGCAGTTAAATCAGAGGTCATACTCAGTGCAAGTGGACTCAAACTGATCAGGTGAGACTCGTGGGAGTAACTGAGATGGAAAAGAGGACTCCCGGGTAAACTGTGGCAATTGTAAGTGGATTTTCCTGGATAAATAAATATATTCATAATTATAATTATATGATGAGGGTGAGTGAAGAAGGGTTATGAGGTTTAATTAGAGGAGGACAGTGTGTGAAAGACTGATCCCCTGGCTGCCAAACTAGCTCCTACAGATCTTATTTGCTGGATTAGCATCCCCCTGGATGGTTTGTTAGCAAGCATAGGCCGGTCAGGTAGTAGCCTACTAAAACTGTTGAACCAGCAGAACGTCTGGCCTCAACCCTCTACCTGACCAGAGATGCCAGAGGTAGCCTTCGCCAAAAGGTCAAGCCGAAAACAACCATGTAAGGTTACATAAACATGGGACAATGTAAAACTTCATGGTAAAACTTTATGAAAGGATTCTAAGTAGTCTATAAACAGTTAATTGTTTGCTTATAGATTTTCTTTATAAGTAAATTAGATCCCTGAGGTAGTAATGCCCTGGGATAGACAGTCACTTGACTAATATAATTGGGCAATAAGTCCCGAGGTGGTGTGGTACATAGCCAATATACCTTGGCTAAGGTTTGTTCTTAGGCACGATGCAATGCCATATAACACAAATCCCAGAGTTGCCTTATTGCTATTATAAACTGGTTACCAACGTAATTAGAGCAGTATATACCACAGCTGTCATCCAATCAGCATTCAGGCCTCGAACCACCCAGTTTATAATACCAAATAAATAGGATAAATTGATTCAGTCAACACTGGCGACAAGAACGGTTCAGCATTGGAACAATGTGTGCACAGTAGTGATAAAATAAACAGCAGGCCTGGATAAAATTGAGAAGACAAGTAAAAATCTAAGCATGCATGTACATAATAAAATTACAGTTAATAAAATAATATTTTTACTGGGTTGAAATGACATTAAAACAAATTGTATAATGAGGATAGGCCTAGTCTTTGTAATTGTGTGAGCATTGACTGGATGTCAGTTAGGACAATTTTTGTTTAATGTTTGGGGACCTTCAAAATTCTGCAGGATTACAAAACAGACAATGTATGCATAACTAACCACATTTTTTCATGCTTTCCACAAACCATCCAAGTGTATATATGCTGGTGAAAGGAAAGTGTCAGTGTCAGTCACTGGGCTACAGTCTGCCACCAACATAGCAACTGGCTGCTGATTGGCTGCCAGTCAGAGATCAGCTCGCCGTTTCATTGGTGGACCAGGTTGGTTTGGAACCGGAGAGGCAGACAGAGACAGAGGGAAGAGGGCCGTCATTGGCTCAATTGCCAATGCCTGAGAGCAGGTTTGACGGTGTAGTTTAGGGTTCTCACTAGTTACCAAACCACAAAGTCATAAACTCCACCTATTTCTTATATTCCTCGGCTCAAAATTTGATTTTAAACCTAACCTGAACCACACTGCTAACCTTATGCCTAACCCTAACCTTAACTTAAAACAAAAAAGCAAAATTTTGTTTTCATAATTTTTTTACGATATAGACCTTTTTAAAAATTACTTTGTGACTGTGGTAACTAGTGGAAACAGTATTTTAGGTGTGACTATAAAGGTAATTCATTCTCCTCAAGCCCTCCTTGCTCTGAAGTTATTTCAAAGGGGGGATGGTGATAGTAAGAGAGCAAGGGATTGCAAAAAATAAATAAAACAGTACGTGGATTATCAATGGAAGAATGCAAATGTGCAAATATTGCCATGATAGAAAGAGATGAGGGTTATGGTGGGAAGACAGTTTCAGGTCAAGTCAGTCAGAGTTCAAACCAGGTAGCATCGATTATTAGGCTCAAAATGTTGAAGTGAAGTTGGGACGAAAGTTAAGGGTTAAATTAGAGGTGTAATCGGAGCTGTCCTTCTGTCACTCAGTGTTGCAGTGCAAAATTAACCTGTGCAATCTGTCTCGTGTAATCTGTCTCGGTGATGCTTTGCCTTCTGTCCACTTTATAATCAGGAGCACTCTGACACACAGACACACACCCTGGTAGTGAGTCAGCAGCAGCTCATGGTGGCTGGCACGGTTGCAGTGAGAACATACAGGCTGTCCTGACTCCACTGCATCTGGTCCATCCTTCCCGCCAAGCAGGCTGTCCTGTCCACTCTCTAAACCCTGCCCATTTCTACAATTTCTCTTCTTAAATATGCACTCTGCAAAAATTCAAAACATTAATTGTAATAGTTTGCCACATAAACTGAAGTTTATGTGACAAAACAAGCAATTATAGTGTAGAAATAGAAGGGAGCATAGAAATAGTGCACATAGAACAGATCTACTGCTTCTTCAACCTGGTCTCAGAGCATTTCATATTATTCTGTACGTATATCTGTGACACTCCATTTAGTATGATATGTTACGTTTCGTATGGTATGTATACATTTCCATCACTCATTTTGAGTGATTATGTTATGTTATGTTACGAATTTACAAAATATACAATATGTTTACTAATTTTCAAAACGTACAAAATGTTTAAGAATTTGCAAAACGTATGATATGTTACAAATTCTAGCTAGGTGGCTAATGTTAGCTACTGTAGCTTGTTAACGTTAGCTAGGCTAGGGGTTAAGGTTAGGGTTATGTAGTTAGGTAGGAGTTAGGTAGGTTAAAGGGTTAGGGGAAGGTTTAGCTAAAAGGGTTAAGGTTAGGGGAAGGGTTAGCTAACATGCTAAGTAGTTGCAAAGTCGCTAAAAAGTAGTTTAAAAGTAGTTAATTAGCGAAAATGTTAAGGTTGTCCGTGATGAGATTCGAACACACAACCTTTGGGTTGCTAAACGTTCATGTTATACACCCACCTCGACCAACCACTCTCCTTTCGTTTTTACCTCAAGTAACCATCTGTCTTATGTAACCATACCAAAAGTAACATATATTAAATGGGGTATCTCGGATTTACTTGCTCTGAGACCAGGTTGGCTTCTTAAACGTGCTTTCAATGAGAATGAAAGATCTATCGCATTTCTATGCAAATTTTGTCTTCTCCCAAAAAGTTGAACTTCGCTGCTTTCAAATTTGACTTTAAACCTATCCCTAACCTTAACCCTAAATTGAACCACCCTTCTAACCGTATTCCTAACCCTAACCTTAACCCTAAATTGAACCACCCTTCTAACCTTATTCCTAACCCTAACCCTAAATTGAACCACCCTTCTAACCTTATTCCCAACCCCAACCCTACATTTAACCACCCTTCTAACCTGATTCCTAACCCCAACCGTAACCCTAAATTTAACCACCCTTCTAACCTTGTTCCTAACCCTAACCTTAAATTAACACCAAATCTGACTTTGTGGCTATCTTATCTAATGGAAACCCTCATCCCTCCTTTCTCATTTGACCCATGTCGCCATGTTTTTTCTCTCTCTCTATCTCTGATTGACTCATGTGGTATGTCCCTATGTCCCTTCTCAATCACTCTCATCACACCAGGATTTTGAGGATTTTATAGAGGTGAAAGGATGTCCTGAGGCTGGGGGGGATGATCTGTCCATAAGCAGCTGCTCGGGTGAGAGATTTCACTCCCGCCTCGTGTAGGATTGGCAGCAAAATTTAAAGGCATAGTGATGTCTTCATAAGATATATATTGTAATTGTTTGGTTGCATTAACACACACTTGGAAGAAGTGGAACAAGGACAACACAACTTCAACAAAACCCTCAGTTTATTGTCTTCAGCAAGAAAAATTAAGAATCTCACATTGCTTAAAGTCGCCCCAGGAGTTTCCTCAATGCTCCTGTCTAGTTTTTAAGAAAGACTAAAACACCCTCCATCCAACCAACCACAAAGGTTTTACAGTATCTCAATACAGAGTGTCTTTTGTCCTCAAACTTGACATATGTGCCAAGAACAAAATGTATTATTTTCCTTAAGCTATGTAGGCCTACATGTCTTTAGGAAATATTAATCGCTCTTATTGAGCAATGCCACAGTTCAAGTAATAGAGACAGAATGTACACTTCCGCATCTCTGGCAGTTCACACAATGTTCTTAAAAGGTCACGTCATCAGATGAATAACACCACCAATTAAAAGTTAGTGCATTTCTGTGGCAAAAGCTGATGACCCCCCATATTTATAATAATGAATTTCTAAAATTACAAATACTGTTGGATTGCACTTTCCTCAAGCTTTCATCTTCTGTGGCATATTTCAGAAAATATATAATATCAAAAAATACAAAAAGCTTATACTTTGAATAACAGAATATAATATACAGTACTTCAATTTATGTTTTGATCAAGCACGTGTGGTGTGTTTTCCGCCATCACCATAAATGTAATATTCTGGTCGGAATATATACTTTTATCACTAATAGCAAGTGCTTTGGTTATTGGATACAATATGGAAAATGTAATTCTAAGGATATCCAGAAAATTGTTTATGCTACATACAGTACATATCAACCGGTAACTTGGGTTATATTTTGACAACAAAAAAAACAGCGCTACTGTCACGATGCGCCACATCAGTTCCTATATTTGCATGACTATGTACTGAAATACCCAGAACATGTTTGGTATGTGTACCACAGCTAGCTATGCCACTGAGTCAGCCATCTTGTTTTTCTGTACTAATTCTAATTCCACTTTTAGGATCTTCCGTGCATGGACATCACAACAATTAAAATGTTTGAAATAAATTCTAAATTCCAAGGTATTGGGTGTATTACAATCTCATTTTACATTAGCACCAGTACTTGTGTTGTCAAAATGGGACCCTAGAAGTCCAAATAAAAAACAGCACCTGACAAATACCAACATATTGTGACATAGTATATGTAGTCAGTCATCTCCCGGATGACCAGGCCCACTAAAACAAATCAAATCCCATGAAAGAAAAGGTGAAAAATGGGTACAAAAAAAAACAAATAGCAAACAGAATCTTATAAAAAACAAACTCCTAGCTGACATTCAAGTTCCGGTCAAAGTTCCAATTAAGTGAAATTACATTCACCAATCCGTTGGAATCATCCTAGTGCAAATTTCACACATTCTTCTTTGAGAAAAGAACGCCCTCAAGTTGTCCTCGTAGGATAGCTTCAGTACGCAAACATGTCCGCCCTCAAGTTGCTACAGTACACAAACACGTCCACCCTCAAGTAGTCCTCGTAGGATAGCTACAGTATGCAAACAAGTCCACCCTCAAGTAGTCCTCGTAGGATAGCTACAGTACGCAAACAAGTCCACCCTCAAGTAGTCCTCGTAGGATAGCTACAGTACGCAAACACATCCCACAGCTGACTAATCTACATCTCCGGAGCGGCTGCAGGGAGTCCAGCAGGTAGTTTAGTTTGAGTCTGTGGAAGGTGGTGTTCCTCCATCTGTTGTAGCAGGCAGTCCTCTGTGGCTGTGTGTGGCAAGGCTGACGAGACAGGAGTGACGTGGACAGGGTGCTCCAGCCGGACGTCCAGGGCCTGGTTATGCTGTGCCAGGGAGTTGAGGCGATAGTGCAGAACGAGCTCCTTCAGAGAGCAGTGGAGGTCGTAGGGCTCAGCAAAGCCATAGCCACGTGGCGTGCTATAAATCATGCAATGCTTCACTTCTACATTAACACTGCAAGGATACAAAATAAAAATATAGGTTAGTACCAGTGTAGTGGCCCTAAGCCTTGGGAACATAGATCACAGTGAAGTAACTTAACAAGAGCCTATAAAACAGTGTAGCAGTATTCCCATATTCTGCCAACTCCACATTCCTTCATGACCATTTACATATTGTTATTCTTTCACAGGAAGAGGACACTCACACTACGGAACAGGCGTAGCAACCCTGCTTGCTGCTCTCGCGAATCAGGAAGGTTCCGGTGGGTTTGTCCATCAGCATCTCCTCAGCCTGGGTCCTGCTCAGCTCGCCCACGAACCAGCTCCCCTCGTCATGGTGCGCCAGTCTCTCACTCTCACCCTTCAACACGTAGGTGCTGCACACACCAGAAAGGACATTTAACAAATCTTTAATTGATAAGAATCATAAATTATAAGTAAGTAGTGTGCATACTATGTATACATTAGTATTGAATAAGTTCTAAACAGTTATAAGCACTACAAGCATTTCTTAGCACAACTAAATACAATTAAGAAGTATTATTACAATTTAGGTCTATAATGTGAAATACTTACTTGTCACTACTATTGTCTTGGAACCCCAGCCAATCGTTAATGCGTTTCTGTTGCACACCTTCGTGATTCAGCCAACTGAAAACCAAAGAAAATGAATGTCTGTGCCAAGTCTTTGAAAAAAGCTACTTTTCATTAATAGTGACTTTAATAGAATAGAATAAAATAGAAGTATTGTAATGTACTTGAGGTACTCGTCTCTGATGTTGCGTAGCTCTATGAGGTCAGGCCTGAGGCTGTTGATCCTCCTGTCTGTCTCTCTGTAGTCCTGGACCTGGGTCCTCAGGTCCTGTTCCAGATGGACCTTACTGTCATAGATCTCCCCCAGCCGAGACTTTAGCTTCTCATAGTTCATCAGGAATCTGGGGAGCAAAGGGCAAAGGTCAAAAGAAGGATCAGGGGTAGTGCCACTGGCCTGAGCTGAACCACAGCTGCATGCAAGTCAGAGGGAGGAAACAATAAAAAGACATCCATCTATCCACACTATAAGCATACGTCTCACATTCCATGTGAGATAGACCAAGATACAACCAGACTAGTTACCAGACTCACCTCTCCAAGTCCTTCTCTGTTCCCTTAGATCGAATGCTCCTCTCACACTCCTCCCCATAACGCTCCTGCTCGCGACACTGCTCCTCGAAGATCAGCATGGTCTCGTTAAAGGCCTCTATCGCAGTTCTCTTCATCTGGATCTCCTGTGAGGTTTTAGTGTAGGCCTCGTACAGACAGTCAAACTGTTGACTCTTCTCCTGGTACTGACTGTGGTACTCCTGTAGCTTCCTCCCGGCAACATCAACACTGTCCACTTTCACCTGCTCATCCTGGATACAGACAGACATATTTAATACATTTATGAAACTCACGTCTGGTCCAGCAGACATAAACTTGTTGTCTGTGCATGATGAGTGGTTTCGTGACTAAATTGAAGACAAAGGCAAATTTCCTTCCCTGACAAATGTCAACTCAACTCTATTGCATTCTTTGAAGACCGTCTTGAAACAGCGGATGAGAGGTGCCTACTGCCTACCTGTTGGAAGCGGGAAACAGGGTGTGTGAGCATGACGTCCAGTACAGCGTTGTATTCCACCAGAGGATGGTGCTGGTAGTGCCAGATGAGCTCCACTACAGAGCAGAAGGTCAGGGGCTCTGAAAAGCCATACTTCCCCTCACGGTGGTAGATCTTAATCAGCTTGCTGTGCCCGTCTTTCCTCAGCGTTAGCGTGAAGTCTCCTTGTATCTTAGTGGAAGCGTCACGAACCAGGAAGGAACCATCAGGTGTGTCGCGGAGCTTCTCGTTGACTTCCTCCCTGGAAATGTCTCCCCAGTACCACTCGGCATCCTGCAGGGGATATACTGGGGCTTCCCTTAGGCAGTTGTCGTTCACGGAGGAGGTAATGGGTTTGGCTGACCTGGGAGGGAGAGCTGAAAGAAAAAGAGATCAGATCAGGATGACAGTTTGTAAGAAAAAGCTCATTCAGCACAAGTGGGGGGGTACATCTCTATTCAACCCCCCCATACACACACACTCTCTCCAGACACTGTCAAATCTCCAGACAAGTCTAGGCATGTCCCCAGCTGATAACAGTTTCTGTCCTAATGGCCCAGATCGACCATATCAGGACTGAGAACATGCCAGACTGCCACATGCTATGAAACAAAGACGGAGGACAAGATCGGTCAGTGAAAAAGAGGGTAGGTTCACACACACAAAGCCGGCTAACTCCAGTATGCTTTAAATATTTTTTTCTTGCAGGGGAAATATATTTGACATATTTTTCAACAGGTCAGAAAACCCAATGAAGCTAAGGCAAATGCTGCAAATCCTGCCCTTTTCCACTGGTCTGTCAGTAAAGTGGATGGGGTAAACTTTACATCCCCTGCTTGTCCAGTGTCCAAACTGCAAACTGCAACTGCCCCAAAACCATAAACCATCCATCTTCAGGGAGGATTCTAAAGTTATGATGATATATAAAACAATACACATTTTCAGACTTTCTAAATCCTCTTAAAGGTGCACTATGCAGAAATCGCTCTGTTATATCCCGGTTGCAAAAATTCTAATAGTTCCCCTAGTTTCCGTTTATGAGACAAAACAAGCAAGTATAGTGTAGAGAATCACATTTACAGTGCCTTGCGAAAGTATTCAGCCCCCTTGAACTTTGCGACCTTTTGCCACATTTCAGGCTTCAAACATAAAGATATAAAACAGTATTTTTTTGTGAAGAATCAACAACAAGTGGGACACAATCACGAAGTGGAACGACATTTATTGGATATTTCAAACTTTTTTAACAAATCAAAAACTGAAAAATTGGGCGTGCAAAATTATTCAGCCCCCTTAAGTTAATACTTTGTAGCGCCACCTTTTGCTGCGATTACGGCTGTAAGTCGCTTGGGGTATGTCTCTATCAGTTTTGCACATCGAGAGACTGACATTTTTTCCCACTCCTCCTTGCAAAACAGCTCGAGCTCAGGGAGGTTGGATGGAGAGCATTTGTGAACAGCAGTTTTCAGTTCTTTCCACAGATTCTCGATTGGATTCAGGTCTGGACTTTGACTTGGCCATTCTAACACCTGGATATGTTTATTTTTGAACCATTCCATTGTAGATTTTGCTTTATGTTTTGGATCATTGTCTTGTTAGAAGACAAATCTCCGTCCCAGTCTCAGGTCTTTTGCAGACTCCATCAGGTTTTCTTCCAGAATGGTCCTGTATTTGGCTCCATCCATCTTCCCATCAATTTTAACCATCTTCCCTGTCCCTGCTGAAGAAAAGCAGGCCCAAATCATGATGCTGCCACCACCATGTTTGACACTGGGGATGGTGTGTTGAGGGTAATATCTTTAAGAAATGGCTTTCTTCTTGCCACTCTTCCATAAAGGCCAGATTTGTGCAATATACGACTGATTGTTGTCCTATGGACAGAGTCTCCCACCTCAGCTGTAGATCTCTGCAGTTCATCCAGAGTGATCATGGGCCTCTTGGCTGCATCTCTGATCAGTCTTCTCCTTGTATGAGCTGAAAGTTTAGAGGGACGGCCAGGTCTTGGTAGATTTGCAGTGGTCTGATACTCCTTCCATTTCAATATTATCGCTTGCACAGTGCTCCTTGGGATGTTTAAAGCTTGGGAAATCTTTTTGTATCCAAATCCGGCTTTAAACTTCTTCACAACAGTATCTCGGACCTGCCTGGTGTGTTCCTTGTTCTTCATGATGCTCTCTGCGCTTTTAACGGACCTCTGAGACTATCACAGTGCAGGTGCATTTATACGGAGACTTGATTACACACAGGTGGATTGTATTTATCATCATTAGTCATTTAGGTCAACATTGGATCATTCAGAGATCCTCACTGAACTTCTGGAGAGAGTTTGCTGCACTGAAAGTAAAGGGGCTGAATAATTTTGCACGCCCAATTTTTCAGTTTTTGAGATGTTAAAAAAGTTTGAAATATCCAATAAATGTCATTCCACTTCATGATTGTGTCCCACTTGTTGTTAATTCTTCACAAAAAAATACAGTTTTATATCTTTATGTTTGAAGCCTGAAATGTGGCAAAAGGTCGCAAGGTTCAAGGGGGCCGAATACTTTCGCAAGGCACTGTATATGTGAAAAGTTACATATTGCAGCTTTAACTTTTCTATATACATTTTAAAACTAACAACAACAAAAAACATCTGGATCTCTCCAAAAATGACCAGAGTGGGTTGGGGATGGGGGGAGAAAACCACATCAAGAGGAAGAGAAAGGCGATATCTTTCACTACAGGACAGAAGTGCCTTTCAGGAACCTGTAGCAGAATTGCACATAACTTCAGTCAGGAGGAAATATGGTTTCTCGCTCCCTCCGCTCTCTCTTTTTTTAACAACTTTAAAATAAGCACAAGACAGGTGCAAAAGCACAACGGCAGACAGGCAGAAGAAGCTGGAATCCTGGATTCCTACTAGACTCAACAAATTCACCCTGCACACCTACTGTATGCATGTATGTATGTATGTATGTATGTATGTATGTATGTATGTATGTATGTATGTATGTATGTATGTATGTATGTATGTATGTACAGTGGGGCAAAAAAAGTATTTAGTCAGCCACCAATTGTGCAAGTTTTCCCACTTAAAAAGATGAGAGAGGCCTGTAATTTGCATCATAGGTACACTTCAACTATGACAAACAAAATGAGAAAAAAAATTCCAGAAAATCACATTGTAGGATTTTTTATGAATTTATTTGCAAATTATGTTGGAAAATAGGTATTTGGTCAATAACAAAAGTTTATCTCAATACTTTGTTATATACCCTTTGTTAGCAATGACAGAGGTCAAACGTTTTCTGTAAGTCTTCACAAGGCTTTCACACACTGTTGCTGGTATTTTGGCCCATTCCTCCATGCAGATCTCCTCTAGAGCAGTGATGTTTTGGGGCTGTTGCTGGGCAACACAGACTTTCAGCACCCTCCAAAGATGTTCTATGGGGTTGAGATCTTTAGACTGGCTAGGCCACTCCAGGACCTTGAAATGCTTCTTACGAAGGAGGTTTTCACTCAAAATCTCATGATACATGGACCCATTCATTCTTTCCTTTACACGGATCAGTCGTCCTGTTCCCTTTGCAGAAAAACAGCCCCAAAGCATGATGTTTCCACCCCCATGCTTCACAGTAGGTATGGTGTTCTTTGGATGCAACTCAGCATTCTTTGTCCTCCAAACACGACGAGTTGAGTTTTTACCATTTCCTAATAATTGCTCCCACAGTTGATTTCTTCAAACCAAGCTGCTTACCTATTGCAGTCTTCCCAGCCTGGTGCAGGTCTACAATTTTGTTTCTGGTGTCCTTTGACAGCTCTTTGGTCTTGGCCATAGTGGAGTTTGGAGTGTGACTGTTTGAGATTGTGGACAGGTGTCTTTTATACTGATAACAAGTTCAAACAGGTGCCATTAATACAGGTAACGAGTGGAGGACAGAGGAGCGTCTTAAAGAAGAAGTTACATGTCTGTGAGAGCCAGAAAACTTGCTTGTTTGTAGGTGACCAAATACTTATTTTCCACCATAATTTGCAAATAAATTCATAAAAAATCCTACAATGTGATTTTCTGTATTTTTTTTCTCATTTTGTCTGTCATAGTTGAAGTGTACCTATGATGAAAATTACAGGCCTCTCTCATCTTTTTAAGTGGGAGAACTTGCACAATTGGTGGCTGACTAAATACTTTTTTGCCCCACTGTATGTATGTATGTATGTACAGTTGAAGTTGGAAGTTTACATACACTTAGGTTGGAGTCATTAAAACTTGTATTCAACCACTCCACAAATTTCCTGTTCACAAACTATAGTTTTGGCAAGTTGGTTAGGATATCTACCTTGTGCATGACACATTCTCTCTACTATTATTCTGACATTTCACATTCTTAAAAATAAGTGGTGATCCTAACTGACCTAAGACAGGGAATTTGTACTAGGATTAAATGTCAGGAGTTGTGAAAAACATACATACATACAGTTGAAGTCGGAAGTTTACATACACCTTAGCCAAATACATTTAAACTACGTTTGATTTTTGATTTTTTACAATTCCTGGCATTTAATCCCAGTAAAAATTCCCTGTCTTAGGTCAGTTAGGATCCCCATTTTAATTTAAGAAGGTGAAATGTCAGAATAACAGTAAAGAGAATGATTTAATTCAGCTTAAATGTTTTTCATCACATTCCCAGTGGGTCAGAAGTTTACATACACTCAATTAGTATTTGGTAGCATCGCCTTTAAATTGTTTAACTTGGGTCAAACGTTACGGGTAGCCTTCCACAAGCTTCCCACAATAAGTTGGGTGAATTATTGCCCATTCCTCCTGACAGAGCTGGTGTAACTGAGACAGGTTTGTAGGCCTCCTTGCTCTCACACGCTTTTTCAGTTCTGCCCACAAATTTTCTATAGGATTGAGGTCAGGGCTTTGTGATGGCCACTCCAATACCTTGACTTTGTTGTCCTTAAGCCATTTTGCCTCAACTTTGGAAGTATGCTTGGGGTCATTGTCCATTTGTCCAAACCCCCGAGCTGACAAGGTACAAAATTTGTCGTTCTGCCCCTGAACAACAGTACCCACTGTTCCTAGGCTGTCATTGAAAATAAGAATTTGTTCTTAACTGACTTGCCTAGTTAAATAAAGATAAAATTTGGAAGACCATTTGCGACCAAGCTTTAACATGATGTCTTGAGATGTTGTCTCAATATATCCACATAATTTTCCATCCTCATGATGCCATGTATTTTGTGAAGTGCACCAGTCCCTCCTGCAGTAAAACACCCGCACAACATGTTGCTGCCACCCCTGTGCTTCACGGTTAGGATGGTGTTCTTCGGCTTGCAAGCCACCCCCTTTTTCCTCCAAACATAACATAACATAACTGGCCAAACAGTTCTATTTTTGTTTCATCAGACCAGAGGACATTTCTCCAAAAAGTACAATCTTTGTCCCCATGTGCAGTTGCAAACCGTAGTCTGGCTTTTTTATGGCGGTTTTAATAGTCTGGCTTTTTTATGGTGGCTTTTTTATGGCAGTGGCTTCTTCCTTGCTGCGCTGCCTTTCAGGTTATGTCGATATAGGACTCGTTTTACTGTGGATATAGATACTTTTGTATCTGTTTCCTCTAGCATCTTCACAAGGTCCTTTGCTGTTGTTCTGGGATTGATTTGCACTTTTCGCACCAAAGTACGTTAATCTCTAGGAGACACAACGTGTCTCCTTCCTGAGAGGTATGACGGCTGCGTGGTCCCATGGTGTTTATACTTGCGAACTATTGTTTGTACAGATGAAAGTGGTACCTTCAGGCATTTGGCAATTGCTCCCAAGGATGAACATGACTTGTGGAGGTCTGCCATTTTTTTCTGAGGTCTTGGCTGATTTCTTAGGATTCCCATGATGTCAAGCAAAGAGGTACTTTGAAGGTAGGCCTTGAAATACATCCACAGGTACACCTCCAATTGGACTCAAATAATGTCAATTAGACTCTCAGAAGCTTCTAAAGCCATGACATCATTTTCTGGAATTTTCCAAGCTGCTTAAAGGCACAGTCAATTTAGTATATGTAAACTTCTGACCCACTGGAATTGTGATACAGTGAATTATAAGTAAAATAATCTGTCTGTAAACATTTGTTGGAAGAATTACTTGTGTCATGCACAAAGTAGATGTCCTAACCGACTTGCCAAAACTATAGTTTGTTAACAAGACATTTGTGGAGTGGTTGAAAAACGAGTTTTAATGACTCCAACCTAAGTGTATGTAAACTTCCCGACTTTAACTGTATGTATGTGTGGTGTGTACGTGTGTGTATGTGTGACTGTGCCCATCACTCTGGAGGTTGTGTCATGATGTAAAGTAGCCTAGGGGCTAATACACAAATACCGTATTATGAGGGAAATAGTTTATAAAAGCCCATATAAAGATACATTAACTATGTATTTCAGTTCATGCAACACAGGGACTTGTCCCTCTCTTTGACACAAACCAGCCCAATGTCATTCACTGTAATCGCTTATAGAGACTACTAAATTAAAACATATTACACGATGTGATATATTCTAAACTATTACAATATCACATCAAGTAGCATAGGCTACACGTGAATTGGTAGTTTGAAAATAAGTCATGCGACAAGTTGGTAGGCTTTCAGTGCTTGCGTACGAATTAAATATGGTCGGCTACAGTAGACGAGAGGAGAAAGGGGAACAAAGCAGTCGTTTCATGCGGAATTTCTTCTCCACTCAACATTGTTCACGCGCTGGTAAGGTGCGTTATAACATAATAATACGATACAGCGTATTTCACCAACCTACGACCAAAAATATAATGTTTAATTTTGATATATCTCTTTAGTAACACGAAGCAAGACAAAGAGCAAAACCACCGCGTCAAGCAAGTCCACGAGAAAAGTATTACGTAATTGGCAAGCAGCGAATTGCACTTTGCATGTCTGGGCAAAGCCCATAAGAGGGGACACACAATAATGTACCCGCACGGACACTTGTGTGTGCACAACTGGCCAAATGTCAACGTTCTATCATCGTTTGAAGTGATGATTAATATGATAATATGCATAATGATTACAGATCCAACAAATACCTGGAGGTGCTTGATCCATTTCGATGTAGAATAAGACTTCAGAGGGATAAAACATCCCGTTCCAATGGTTTATATTGCAAACCGTCTTGTTGTGAGGTATCTTTCCCTGTCTTGCGATGCGTGAGAAATACAACTTTTACTTGCACCAGAGTGAAAGGATCATAATGGCGAGTCGTTTTAGGAACATATGTGGCCGATTTCAGATTAGACAGCCAGTAGCAGGATTGTCCATTAGTCCAACTTCGGAGAAAATCATTTGCGCCAACCTCGTAATTGGTTCAATACATTTACTGACAGAAAATGTTCTGCAAAAAAATATAGTGATTTCCAGCCACGTCTGTCAGTATGGCCGGTCGGCGCCGCTCCAAACTTCATCGCGCAGAGGTAGCAGTCAGGAGATTTTAAAGGGATCTGGAACATCATCTTGGGAGAAACCAAAAGACATCACTTTCAGAGGGAGGGCTGCCCCCACAAGGCGGATTGCTTCAAGCAGACAGACAGAAAATAGTATACATTTCTGATGTAAATCTGAAATAGTATCATGTTGTCTTGTATTTGAGTGATTGTAGTCTATATAGCCTTATAGACCGAACATTATTTAGACAGAAGATTATTAGTGGGTGTATTGTGTGATAACCGCACCAATACATTGGAAGTGGTACCTTCCCTGCCCTATCATTTCATTGAAGGATCTCAATGCAAGGTAATTTGCTGATTTATTTGACGACACGAATGGAAGGAACTACCATTGCACACAGATACATTGTTTATTTTCAATAATTATTCTCAGCATTGCAAAGGCATGGACAGGCAGATCCTGATCGATGAGTAAATTAACAACAATAACGAATATGAATGGCTTTCCAGGTGCTGTTTAAATGTTATAAGATACTACTAGCCTGATCAGTTATATAAATTGGACCTAGCGGTAATATGTGGTTATATGCTGTTAATTGAAATTAGATCATCTTTAATATGCAGGTATAGGCCTACCACTATTACTACAGTACTATTACATTTGACCTTATAATGTACATCTAAGATCATGATAAATACACACAATTGACACAAATATGTGTATTTCTGTCATTTTAAAGAACAGAAAAGCATTGTAAGGCATATACATTCTGTCCAGGCTACAATCCAAAGGGCCATCTAGCCTTGAAACTTTGTGGCAGTGAATATAGCCTAGTTGAACAAGGCCTGTGTTGGACAGAGGCCTTTCTCTGTTGGTGGCCAGTGGTTTATGGCAGGCATCTTTTGACCTCTACTCCATAGTGGAGAAGGTGATGAACCTCAGCACCCCGTTTTCCCACCAGGAAGGAGAGAACAGAGCATTTCCAGTGTCCTCTAGCCCCTCTGGGTCTTTCCAGTGTCCACGAGTCCCTCCTAGTCTTTCCAGTGTCCACTAGTCCCTCAGAGTCTTTCCAGTGTCCACTAGTCCCTCCGAGTCTTTCCAGTGTCCACTAGTCCCTCCTAGTCTTTCCAGTGTCCACGAGTCCCTCCTAGTCTTTCCAGTGTCCACTAGTCCCTCAGAGTCTTTCCAGTGTCCACTAGTCCCTCCGAGTCTTTCCAGTGTCCACTAGTCCCTCCTAGTCTTTCCAGTGTCCACGAGTCCCTCCTAGTCTTTCCAGTGTCCACGAGTCCCTCTGAGTGTTTCCAGTGTGCTTCTGAGTCTTTCCAGGGTCCACTAGTCCCTCCGAGTCTGCATCTACTTTAACCATCTCTGTCATAGAAACACAACACATGCATGCACACACCCATACACGTTCATGCTCGCTGACAAAGGTACGCACATTGCCACACACACACACACACACACACATACACACACACACACACACACACACACACACACACACACACACACACACACACACACACACACACACACACACACACACACACACACACACACACACACACACACACACACACACACACACACACACACACACACACACACACACACACACACACACACACATGTATAGTATGTGTATATCTACTACACCCTCTAGATGTACTGTATTTGAATTATTTGCATTTTCTTTGTGGAATTTGCATTCCTTATGCAAACTATTACTTATAGCAGAAAAATGCCACCCACGCCAGGCAGAGGGCTTGTGAAGCATTCGACCTCCAGTTGACAGGTGTGTATGTGTCCAAGTTTGTGTGTGTGTCTATGTTTGTTCATGTGTGCGTGTGTTGGTGCGTATGTGCATGTGTGTACTCTTTGAGAGTTCTTAGTGCTAGTCTGTCAGGGCTTGTCAGTGGCTGCCCATCCCCCACCACTCACCCTGCAAACTCCTCATGTCAATCAGTACACAGAATGTGGCCTCATGGCCTGACCTTTGTGACATCATGTTTCACTTCTAGTGCCCTACCCTGCTAACACTAGCATCAGTGCTGGATCTGTATAGGAGGAGAGATGGCTAGCCCCTGAATGTGTCTGTGGCGTGCAAACATCAAGACAATGTAAAAGGGGACTACAGTGACATTTTATATGATTTTGTGTGTTAACATGTCAAATCTTATTCATCACATGCTTCGTAAACAACAGGTGTAGACTAACAGTGAAATGCTTACTCAGTGTGTGTTTGTATGGAAGGGGATACCTAGGTAGTTGCACAACTGAATGCAACCAGAATGTCTTCCGTATTTAACCCAAACCCTCTGAATCAGAGAGGTGCGAGGGGCTGGCTTAATCAATTTCTAGGGAGAAGTTGTTGTTGGGGGTTATCTGCCTTGCTCAAGAGCAGATGTTTCACTTTGCTGGTTTTGGGATTTGAACCAGCGACCTTTCAGTTACTGGTCCAACGCTCTTAACCGCTAGGCTACCTGCCTCCCACTTATGCTTAAGTGTATTATCAGTGTGAGTGTGTATAACTCTGGCAGGGATAAACCAGTGGGCTCCTGTGGGCTCTGGTCCTCAGATTTAGGCAGCCCTGATGAGATCAGTGGAGGCTAATCGCAGGCTTACAGGTTGATAGGTTGATACTGAAAGCCTTAATGGGATAGGCTGTTACTGCAACTGTACAGTGAAAATCTCACTTTTCAAATCAAAACAAATGTTATTTGTCACATACTTCATAAACAACAGGTTTATACTAACAGTGAAATGCTTACTGGTCCTTTTCCAAAAATGCAGAGTTAAAGATAATGATAAAAAATTGAAACAGTGACACGTAGAATAAATACACAGTGAATAACGAATAACAATAAAGAGGAAAAATAATGTGGCTACCAACTAATTGCAGCATTACCGCAAAAATGGACGAGGAAAGTGTGAGGGGTAAAAGTAGGGAACTTGTCGGCCCTGCATTAACGATACCATGTCACATATTTATGAATTTATACACAAAATGACGCTGTATGTATTTATGTGTGTATGTATGTATGTATCCGTATGTATATGTATATATTTGCAAAATATATATGGGGGATAGGAAGTGATTCAGACAATTACATTGATGGAAGCTACAATCTATCTTCAATATTAAAGCTGATCTACCACCTAATAAAACAAGTTTTTATTTTTTACATGTCGATGTGCAGGGGTACGAGGTACATACATCCTCTCAAGCTCTGTCAGGTTGGATGTGGAGCGTTGCTGCATAGCTATTTTCAGGTCTCTCCAGAGATGTTAAATCGGGTTCAATTCTTGGCTCTGGCTGGGCCACTCAAGGACATTCAGAGACTTGTCCTGAAGCCACTCTTGCGTTGTCTTGGTTGTGTGCTTAGGGTTGTTGTCCTGTTGGAAGGTGAACCTTCACCCCAGTCTGAGGTCCTGAGCGCTCTGGAGCAGGTTTTCATCAAGGATCTCTCTATACTTTGCTCCGTTCATCTTTCCCTTAATCCTGACTAGTCTCCCAGTCCCTGCCGCTGAAAAACATCCCCACAGCATGATGCTGCCACCACCATGCTTCACCGTAGGGATGGTGCCAGGTTTCTACCAGACGTGACACTTGGCATTCAGGCCAAAGTGTCCCATCTTGGTTTCATCAGACCAGAGAATCTTGTTTCTCTGCCGTACCAGGCGGTGATACACCCCGACAGGATGCTCTCCATGGTGCATCTGTAAAAAGTTGTGAGGGTCTTAGGAGGCTGAATTTCTTCAGCCTCCTGAGGTTGAAGAGGCGTGGTTGCTTCTTCACCATACTATTTGTGTGGGTGGATCATTTCAGATGGTCAGTGACGCTGAGGACCTGGAAGCTTTTCACCTTCTCCACTGCAGCCCCGTTGACGTGGATGGGGGCGTGCGCTCTCTGAAGTCCATGATCAGCTCCTTCATTTTGTTGACGTTGAGGGAGAGATTATTTTCCTGGCACCACTCCGCCAGGGCCCTCACCTCCTCCCTGTAGGATGTCTCTTCGCTGTTGGTAATCAGGCCTACCACTGTTGTGTGTCTGCCAACTTGATGATTGAGTTGGAGGCGTGCGTGGCCACGCAGTCATGGGTAAACAGGGAGTACAGGAGTGGGCTGAGCATGCACCCTTGTGGGGCCCCTTTGTTGAGGATCAGCGCAGTGTAGGTGTTGTTGCCTACCTTCACCACCTGGGGGAGGTCCATCAGGAAGTCCAGGACCCAGTTGCACAAGGCGGAGTTCAGACCCGGGGCCCCGAGCTTAATGATGAGCTTGGGGGGTACTATGGTGTTGAAGGCTGAGCTGTAATCAATGAGCAGCATTCTTACATAGGTATTCCTCTTGTCCAGATGGGATAGGGCATTATGCAGTGCGATTGCATCTCCCGTGGAGCTATTGGGGCGTTAAAGTGGAGGTGATATGATCCTTAACAGCATTCTTACGTAGGTATTCCTCTTCACCAGATGGGATAGGGCAATGTGCAGTGCGATTGCATCTCCCGTGGAGCTATTGGGGCGATATGATCCTTAACTCATTTGCTCACATTGTATATAGACTTGTTTATACTGCATTATTGACTGTATGTTTGTTTTTACTCCATGTGTAACTCTGTGTCGTTTTATCTGTCGAACTGCTTTGCTTTATCTTGGCCAGGTCGCAATTGTAAATGAGAACTTGTTCTCAACTTGCCTACCTGGTTAAATAAAGGTAAAATAAAATAAATAAATAAAACTAGTCTCTCAAAGCGCTTCATGATGACAGAAGTGAGTGCTACAGGGCGATAGTCATTTAATTCAGTTACCTTCACTTTATTGGGTACAGGAACAATGGTGGACATCTTGAAGCAAGTGGGGACAGCCGACTGGGATAGGGAGAGATTGAATATGTCCATAAACACTCCAGCCAGCTGGTCTGATAATGCTTTGAGGATGTGGTTAGGGTTGCCGTCTGGGCCGGTAGCCTAGCTAGGGTTAACATGCTTAAATGTCTTACTCATGTCGGCCATGAAAACGAGAGCTCACAGTCCTCAGGAGCGGCCCACGTCGGTGGCACTGTGTTATCCTCAGAAGCAGGCGAAGGTGTTTTGCTTGTCCGTGATTGTCTGGAGGCCTTGACACATACATCTCGTGTCTGAGCCGTTGAATTGCGACTCCACTTTGTCTCTGTACTGATCATTTTGCCTGTTTGATTGGCTTACGGAGGGCATAACTGGACTGTTTGTATTCAACCATATTCCCAGTCACCTTGCCGTGGTTAAACATGGTTCCCGTTTTCAGATTTGTATGACTGCTGCCATCTATCCACGGTTTTTGGTTTGGATAGGTTTTAATCATCACAGTGGGAACAACATCCTCTGTACACTTCCTGATGAACTCAGTGTATATGTCAATGTTATTCTCAGAGGCAACCTGGAACATATCCCAGTCCGCGTGATCAAAACATAAATGCAGCATGTCTCAAGTCTGCTGTGTGTGTGTGTGTGTGTGTGTGTGTGTGTGTATGTGTGTGTAGACCTATTTACCGCAATTGAAGCGATGCAGAACGGTCTGTAACATACTTGATAGGGTGTTCTTTCTGCATTATCCACCGAGTAGCTGTGGGGTTCCCTGATCTGCTGCCAGACCAGCTCACAAAGCATGCAGTGACGATGCCAGAGGCAACTGGACTGCGGGCAGAGTGTAGGATGGCTATGGTCTGGTCCTTAGGACCCTACCATTGTGGAAATGGGGACAGTGTATGAGTGGGGACAGTGTCTGAGCTGCTTGAGTTGGAACAGAATGAAATGTTGGATGACCAAAACTATGAGCTTCAAATAGCTGGGCCTGGGAACATAGCTTGTTCTCTAAGGAGGTCACAAAATAAGTGAAACAAGCCAAAATGAAAAACCAATGTAGAGAAGAAAAGGACCAACTGTATTGGAGAATGACTACATTAACAGTATATTTCAGCAGGAATGACATACATACAGTACATATACAGCACATTATGTTCCCCATTCTCTCTCGCTTTTTCTCCCTCTTTTTCTCTTCCACTCAACCTCTCCTTCCTGTCTGTTTGTCTGTATTTGTCTGTCTGCCTGTCTGCCTGTATTTGTCTGTCTTTCTGTCTGCATTTGTCTGTCTGTCTGTATTTTTCTGTCTGTCTGTATGTGTCTGTCTGCCTGTCTGTATTTGTCTGTCTCCCCCCACACCACCTTATCTACTCATCACTTGTCACTCCAGTCCAGAGGACCGTAATCTAACTACCAGAGGTGACACTGAGACAGTCATGGTATTTCAACACTGTAACATGTACCAGCTGAGTGTCTGCTTGACAGGACAGATGATCTGATTTGAGGTCATCACTGGCCTTTTTGTTTGTTCTTACTTACACGCACTCATGCTTGAAGCACACAAACACACACACACACACACACACACACACACACACACACACACACACACACACACACACACACACACACACACACACACACACACACACACACACACACACACACACACACACACACACACACACACTTTGACTGGAAGAACTAGCAGCCAGGATAAAGCATGATTATCTCTTTGCAACACAGCAGCCATCACCCCTCTATAACTTCAATTAGGGCTTTAGCTCCACCATACACTCTGCAGTTCCCCTCACAATGGCACCATTGTCAGGGGGAGAGCGACCATTGTCGCCACGGTTACAGGATTTATTAACCCCCTGTGTTGTGTGTGACCTTCACCTCTGACCTCTCTCTTTGCCATTTCACACACTCTGAAACGACCCCTCCCCTATTCCCACAGGCCTGAAACCCCTCCCCTATTCTCACAGGCCTGAAACCCCTCCACCATCCCCACAGGCCTGAAACCCCTCCCCTATCCCCACAGGCCTGAAACCCCTCCCCTATCTCCACAGGCCTGAAACCCCTCCCCTATCCCCACAGGCTTGAAACCCCTCCCCTATCCCCACAGGCCTGAAACCCCTCCCCTATCCCCACAGGCCTGAAACCCCTCCCCTATCCCCACAGGCATGAAACCCCTCCCCTATCCCCACAGGCCTGAAACCCCTCCCCTACCTCCACAGGCCTGAAACTCCTCCCCTATCCCCACAGGCCTGAATCCCCTCCCCTATCCCCACAGGCCTGAAACCCCTCCCCTATCTCCACAGGCCTGAAACCCCTCCCCTATCCCCACAAGCCTGAAATCCCTCCCCTATCCCCACAGGCCTGAAACCCCTCCACTATCCCCACAGGCCTGAAACCCCTCCACTATCCCCACAGGCCTGAAACCCCTCCCCTATCCCCACAGGCCTGAAACCCCTCCATTACAAGGACTTGGGGTCTGATAAGTGACTTCTCTCTAACGCTATATCCCTGGTGTTGGAGATGATTCAAGTTGGTGGGTAGGAGGGGAGTGCTGTACGATTGACCCATTGAACAGGTCAGTTGGAAGACATGAGAGGGTTGGTCTAAATAGGCTCTTTTCTCTCCATTTCTCCCCTCTTGGCTTGCCACTCTGTGTGGTTTTTTATGAGTGTGTGGGAGAGAGAGAGAGAGAGAGAGAGACCCATAGGTCTTTGTTAGAAGGCTGAGGTGCTGCTGCTGCCATCACTTCTGTCTGTCTGTCACACACACACACACACACACACACACACACACACACACACACACACACACACACACACACACACACACACACACACACACACACACACACACACACACACACATACACACACATACACACACACACACATACACACACATACACACACACACACACTGGAAGAAGAAAATGTTTTACAGTAGTCGCCTGCTGTTTAATAGATGCAGCCCAGCCGCATATAACCATGATATCAGCACCTATTAGCACACACACACACACACACACACACACACACACACACACACACACACACACACACACACACACACACACACACACACACACACACACACACATACACACACACACACATACACACACACACACACACACACACACACACACACACACACGGGTGTTTAAAAATCCTTCATCTGTTGTGGTTGGCATTCCAACCTGAAAAGTTCACATTAGTGTATTGGCCAAAGATAATAGTGTTCTCTATTAGTGTGATGTTTAAGATGTGTTAGTATCTCTGTCAACATTGTAGAATATCCCTGTTCACCCCATCACATTGTGGTGTATGTCGTGTGACACAGTCACTAGCTTTCCTGTCTAAGTTAAATTAAGCCTGAATCCTCGGGCTTAGCCAAACGGTCATGATGTCATGGTTTGAGGACAGAATGAAATGGTCTGTCTGTTGACTGAGGAGACCTATTCTTGCATGTTTGGGTGGGAGCAGCAGCGTATAATTGCAGAGCGGGATAGCGTGTGAGGATGGGGGAGGGAGCCAGTTAGCACGCAACATGAGCCTTGGCCCACAGTGCTGGGCACGGGTGCCAAACTAGCTCTAACTCTGTCTACAGCCGCTCCCAATTCACTTCCTACCACTTCCCTTTTAGGCCCTAACTCTACCATGTTTGCAGATCTGTAAGGTGGAAGCAATATGGTGGAAGCTCCATTACTTTATGTTTTATAACTTTTCAGACCCTTTATACTGTATCTGCAGACACTGATGGTGAGGGATAGAGCCAAAGGGGTGGGGGAGGGAGCGAATTGGGACTGGGTACTATAGTACAGTGGACCTCCTTCTCCCACATTCTCTAGGATTCTTAACAAATGGTGGTCCCATGGTACTGTTGGTAGTGGTATGTTTGACAACAGCCAACCAGATGGTTTTCCAAGCCCTGTGTATTTGGAGAGATCCTATCGAATAACTGCAAAGATGGATTGACATTTTGCTGACAAAATAGGGCATGAGCACACACGCACACGCATACACACACGCACAAATACAATAATTACATCCTATACCTTAGGATAGGATTTCCCAATCAGCTGTGTAGTGCTAGGGCAGAAAACAAAACATGCACTCAGGGGGGGCCCCAGGACCGAGTTTGGGAAACCTTGCCTTAGGAAGTTAAACATGTCTTAGGGAGTTAGGGGGCTGATGCTGCAGCCTTAACAATAAGAGGATAGACAGTACAGGGGATTACATGGGTCTCCAGTACAAACAATCCAGACGCAACACTAGTAATGACTAGTCTAAGTAAATCAGTAATGACTTAACTCACTTAAGAGTAATATCTTAACTCACTTTCTGCGTCATTTACTGGGATTGACCTGTAGGAAGGCCGTTGGGTGGAAAATGCATCATGGAAGACTCCATGATGTCGTTAGCGTTCAATTGATGTTGACTTTTGTGTGACCCTTTGGACTGGTGATGTCATGACAGTACATACATACGACCATGTGGAATATGCATACTGTACAATATTCAAACTGTGCAAGAAGAGGAGTGTAATTCAAGATACTACTCAAACCTTTCAAGTTCGACCCTATGAAATATGACTGTGTCAGACAGTGTGAGGAGGCAGGTAGCCTAACGGTTAGGCGCGTTGGTCCAGTAACCGAAAGGTCGCTTGTTCAAATCCCTGGGACAAGTAGGTGAAAAATGTGTTGATGTGCTCTTGAGCAAGGCACTTAATCATAATTGCTCTGGATAAGAGTGTCTGCTAAATGACTACACTTTATTAAAGTGTAGGGCTAATCTGATGTAGAGTTTTCTTCCAATAGCCTAAATAAATATTTTAGGCCATTTCAGAAAAATTTAACACTAAAACAAAGTGTTACAGAACACTCTGTTAACAGAACAGAATATACTTGATTAAAGTCAACTGACATAACCACCAGTCACTACATAGAGTTAGAGTGAAGGTGGTATGACCATGAGTTATGTGATTTATGGAACATAAGCTGCTTGATTCCCAGACAGATCTAAAGTCAATGACATTATGGATGCAGCTGGTACAACACAGCATGTTCCATTAATAGTTATTACATTTGCTTATAAAACCCCACAGGAGAAGTACACTTCCTGTTCTTCGTTTCTCACCTGCACCAAGTTACCTCAACGTGAGAGTGTCACTGCGACCTGGAAGAGCCTATTCTATTCTATACTATAGATCAAATAGTAAGTGGCTCCTCTGCTGTAATGATCCTGCCTCTTAGTCACATGTGCCGAATACAACAGTGAAATGCTTACTTATGAAAATTGGGGTGGGTCTAGGGTTTCTGGGATAATGGTGTTGATGTGATCCATGACCAGCCTTTCAAAGTATTTCATGGCTACAGACGTGAGTGCTAGTCATTTAGGCAGGTTACCTTAGTGTTCTTGGGCACAGGGATTATGGTGGTCTGCTAAAACATGTTGGTATTACAGACTCGGACAGGGAGAGGTTGAAAATGTCAGTGAAGACACTTGCCAGTTGGTCAGTGTTTGCTCGGAGTACACATACTGGTAATCCATCTGGCCCAGCGGCCTTGTGAATGTTGACCTGTTTAAAGGTCTTACTCACATCGGCTGCGGAGAGCGTGATCACACAGTCGTCCGGAACAGCTGATGCTCTCATGCATGTTTCAGTGTTACTTGCCTCAAAGCGATTATAGAAGTTATTCAGCTCGTCTGGTAGGCTAGTGTCACTGGGCAGCTCTCGGCTGTGCTTCCCTTTGTAGTGTGTAATAGTTTGCAACACCTGCCACATCTGACGATCGGATCCGATTTGATCTTCGTCCTGTATTGACACTTTGCCTGTTTAATGGTTCGTCGGAGGGCATAGCAAGATTTCTTATAAGCTTCCGGGTCAGAGTCCAGCTTCCTTGAATGTGGCAGCTCTTCCCTTTAGCTCAGTGCGAATGTTGCCTGTAATTCATGGCTTCTGGTTGTTATGTACGTACAGTCACTGTGGGGACGATTTCCTCGATGCACTTATTGATAAAGCCAGTGACTGATGCCGTGTACTGCTCAATGCCATCGGAAGAATCCCGGAACATATTCCAGTCTGTGCTAGCAAAACAGTCCTGTAGTTTAGCATCTGCTTCATCTAACCACTTTTTTATAGACCAAGTCACTGGTGCTTCCTGCTTTAATTTTTGCTTGTAAGCAGGAATCAGGAGGATAGAGTTATGGTCAGATTTGCCAAATGGAGGGCGAGGGAGAGCTTTGACCCGTCGGTGTGTCGAGTAAATGTGGTCTAGAATTGTTTTCCCTTTGGTTGCACATTTAACATGTTGATAGAAATTGGGTAAACCTGATTTAAGTCCCCGGCCACTAGGAGCGCCGCCTCTGGATGAGTGTTTTCCTGTTTGCTCATGGCGGAATACAGCTCATTGAGTGCAGTTTTTTGTGCCAGCCTCGGGTCTGTGGTGGTATGTAGACAGCTACGAAAAATACAGATGACAACTCTCTAGGTAGATAGTGTGGTCTATAGCTTATCATGAGATACTCTACCTCAGGCGAGCAAAACCTTGAGACTTCCTTAGATTTCGTGCACCAGCTATTGTTTACAAATATGCATAGGTCCCCGCCCCGTGTCTTACCAGAGGCTGCTGTTCTGTCCTGCCGATAGAATGTATAACCCGCCAGCTGTATGTTCTTAATGTCGTCATTCAGCCACGACGTGGTGAAACATAAGATATTACAGTTTTTAATGTCCCGTTGGTAGGATATACGTGCTTTCAGTTCGTCCCATTTATTATCCAGCGATTGAACATTAGCTAGCAGAATGGAAGGTAAGGGCAGATTAGCCACTCATCTCCTGATCCTCACAAGGCATCCTGATCTCTTTCCGCAAAACCTATGTTTCCTTTTCCAGCGAATCATGGGGATCTGGGCCTGGTCAGGTGTCTGTAGTATATCCCTCGCGTCCGACTCAGTGAAGAAGAACTCCTCGTCCAATTTGAGGTGAGTTATCCCAGTTCTGACGTGCAGAAGCTCTTTTAAATCATAAGAGACGGTAGGAGCAACATTATGTACAAAACGTGTTACGAACAACTAAAAATTTTTAAAAAAATAGCATGGTTGGTTAAGAGCCAATACGACGGCAGCTCTCCCTTCCGGCACCATCTTGTTCATTAACAGTTTCGGCCGCCAATGTTCTGAGCTCCCTCAAGTGACAGTGCGAGTGTCTCATTTCTTCTTTCCCTCACATTACCCTACTTCTCATCTTGTTTTCCATCTCTCGCTCTCTCCCTCCGCATCCATGACTACTGTATGTGACCCCTGGCGTAAAGATGTTAAGTGAATTGATTCAAACCCGGCTTAATCAGCCAATGTCAATGGAGTTCTTCAGGTGCGTGGCTGTGAGACCAGAGGCTTGTTAACGTCGGCGATACATTACTATATTAATGTGACGTGAGGGCTAGCCTATGCCTCTGCTGCCTACACTGGACAATGTGGACATGTCAAAAGGTAAAATGGTAATGGGCATCCGGAGTCACAGCTCAGGCGTGAGGATGTACTGAGAGAGAGCGAGAGACACACTCAAACATAAAGACAGACAGACACAAAGAAAGACAGCATTAACAACAGTTTATTTGGCATGCCCAATCTCCTCCAGTGTCATTACACCCATCATCATACTTACATTCATGTTACCCAGAAGCAAATGCTTGACTGGGCTATTTTGGTCAAGTCTGTTGCTCGGGCTTGTTAGGGACTTGATCCAGCTCTCCTGCAACTCTCTCTCACTAGCGCCACATCTCCACACTCCCTTTCCAACCTCTCCCTCTCTCTCTGTAAGTAAATGAACGACATGATCCGGAAATAGGATTCCAGCAGGAGACGGTGGGAAAGAAAATCCCTCCATTACACAAAGAGGAGGGTGGGAATGAATGTCGCAACCCGCTGTTCTCCTCCTGTGTCTGGTCAAATACAACCATATATCAGCTAGAAGCTCAGACATTCATCTAAACCTCAATTTGAAATCAAACCACACATTACCTAATTATTATAAGTCAAAGTCATGTTTATAAGAATGATGTTTTTGTTGTATGTAGGACATGTATGTGTCTTATGTCTGTAACTCAATCACACTGCTTACACAGCTCCTTGTGGGATAAAGTATTTTCTCTCTCTCGCTCTCTATATACACTACATGACCAAAAGCATGTGGACACTCGTCAAACATGGGCATTAATATGGAGTTGGTCCCCCCTTTGCTGCTATACCTGCCTATACTCTTCTGGGAAGACTTTCCACTAGATGTTTGAACATTGCTGCATGGACTTGCTTCCATTCAGCCACAAGAGCATTAGTGAGGTCAGGCACTGATGTTGGGTGATTAGGCCTGGCTCGCAGTCTGCGTTCCAATTCATCCCAAGGGTGTTCGATGGGGTTGAGGTCAGGGCTCTGTGCAGGCCAGTCTAGTTCTTCCACACTGATCTTGACAAACCATTTCTGTATGGACCTCCCTTTGTGCACAGGGGCATTGTCATGAAACAGGAAAGGGCCTTCCACAAAGTTGGAAGCACATAATCATCTAGAATGTCATTGTATGTTGCAACCGAGGGCAGATTATTTTTTCTCGCTACGCGCTTCAGCACTCGGCAGAAGTGTTCTGTGAGCTTGTGAGTCGTTGTTGCTCCTAGACGTTTCCAATTCACAATAACAGCACTTACAGTTGACCGGGTCAGCTTTAGCAGGGCAGAAATTTGACGAACTGACTTGTTGGAAAGGTGGCATCCTATGAATGTGCCACGTTGAAAGTCACTGAGCTCTTCAGTAAGGCCATTCTAATGCCCATGTTTGTCTATGGAGATTGCTCGATGCTATACACCTGCCAGCAATGGGTGTGGCTGAAATAGCCGAAACCACTAATTTCAAAGGGTGTCCACATACTTTTGTATATATAGTATATGTAATTTGGATATTAGTGACGGCCGGTGGGTCACTCACCACCACACCCTTTACATACATCAGTTTTATCACGTAGCCTAGATGTATTACATATATGCCACAATGCTGCGCTGACAAGGAGTGAATGTCTGTTTAATGACATTGCACTGAGGTTATCTATAGCCTCTGAGGGGTCAAGGGTCATCTCCACAGGGTGCACAACTGTCTACTAATAGGTGGGCTAGGGGGAGAGGCGGTTTCCTCAGGGCGCTGACTAAATGTGTTTGGATTGGGTGTTCAGTCTGACGGAGAGAGGGGGTGGGGTGACGACAGGACTTGGGCTAAAAGGTTAAATCTGGGGTCAACTTTATAACCAGGGTGTTATCTGTCTGTCCTGTCAGCTGTCAATCATTCTCGCTCCATGCCATGACAGGAGCATTGACCTATAGCTTTATACTTGGATAAAGTGAGTGGAGAGGGTAAAGGGGCGAGAGTAGAGATAGCATATAAATGTACAGTGTATCTCTACATGGTGTGATTCTATACTGCTGATGTCCTCTCCAATACCTCAAGAACTTGAGCTCATCATCAGGTGCTGTTTTGGAATGGCCCCAGCAACCATTCATTTCACTGGGTGTTTATTCAATGGCCAACAAATAGCCTGTTAAATTTAACAAGGGTTGAAAAGACTGTGTGAGTACATCTGACATATTAACAATCAATCAATCAATCAAATGTATTTATAAAGCCCTTTTTACATCAGCAGATGTCACAAAGTGCTATACAGAAACCCAGCCTAAAACCCCAAACAGCAGGCAATGCAGATGTAGAACCATGTTGGCTAGGTAAAACTCCCTGGAAAGGCAGGAACATAAGAAGAAAGGAACGAAAGTCCTCTTCTGGCTGTGCCGGGTGGATATTATAAGAGTACATGGCCATTTAAGCCCAGATTGTTCTTCAAGATGTTCAAACGTTCATAGATTACTAGCAAGGTCAAATAATCATCTGTGGTTGTAGAGGGTGCAACAGGAGTAAATGCCAGTTGGCTTTTCATAGCCAAGCATTCAGAGGTCGAAACAGCAGGTGCGGTAGAGAGAGAGTCAAAAACATCAGGTCCGGGACAAGTTAACACGTCCTGTGAACAGGTCAGGGTTCCCTAGCCGCCAGCAGAACAGTTGAAACTGGAGCAGCAGCACGACTCGGACTGTGGACAGCCAAGAGTCATCGGGTCAGGTAGTCCTGAGGCAATATACTAGGGCTCAGGTCCTCCGGGAGGGAGAGAGGGAGAACGAGAGAATTAGAGGGAGTATATTTAAATGCACACAGGACACCAGATAAAACAGGAGAATTACACCAGATATAACAGTCTGACCCCCAGGGACATAGACTATTGCAGCATAGATACTAGAGACTGAGACAGGGGTGGGTCGGGGGACACTGTGGCCCTGTCTGACAATACCTCCGGACAGGGCCAACCAGGCAGGATATAACCCCAGCCACTTTGCCAAAGCACAGCTTTTGATGATCCTTGGTTGGGGTCGAAGCAGATTATTTGTTGTGATTGCAAATGTAATAAAATGGTGGTCCGTTAGTCTAGGATTATAAGGAAAAACATTTAGATCCACAATATTTATTCCATGGGACAAACTAGATCCAGGGTATGACTGTGGCAGTGAATAGGTCTGGAGACATGTTGGACAAAACCCACTGATGGCTCCAAAAGCCTTTTGGAGTGTGTCTGAGGACTTTTCCATGTGAATATTAAAGTCACCAAAAATGTGAATATTATCTGCCATGACTACAAGGTCCGATAGGAATTCCAGGAACTCAGTGAGGAAAGCTGTATACGGACCAGGAGGCATGTAAACAGTAGCTATAAAAAGTGATTGAGTAGGCTGCATAGAGTTCATGACTAGAAGCTCAAAAGACAAAAACACAGTGATTTTTAAAAGTCTTATTTCAATTTGCTGTCAGAAATGTTAAGCAAAAACAAAACAGAGAGACTTAAGAGGGGGAACTACACAACCACTAAATCTGGCAAAAGGGAACCCAAAGTCACTGTAATTTGGGAGAGTGTGGTTAACCGCTTTAAATAATGGATGGTTTTCAAGCCTTAGGCCGTATGCAAACCTTAGGTCATATGCAAACAAGGCAAGCCTAGGTCACAGTTTTTATATGCTGAAATATAACTAAGGCACAGATTCCTTCCTCTCTCTCTCTCGCTCTCTCTCTCTCTCTCATACATTCACCTAGTGCACACACTCGTTTGTACACATGCCACCTAAATATTTTCTTAACTCTTCTTGAACTGCGCTGTTGAGTTAAGGGCTTGTAAGTAAGCATTTCACTGTAAAGTCCACAATTGTTGTATTCGGCATGTGACAAATAAAGTTTGATTTGACCTCCTGGTTCAGAGCTCTAAATTCAACAGAGGTAGTCACCATCATTCTAGAGATAGAGTGCCACCAAGTGGTAGGATTTGAATATGCATAGGTAGGTGCCTCTTCAACAGAACTTTGTGAAATTGCCCATAAAACTCCATGGGCCCAAAACTTGAAAATCTTCCAACTTATAGAGGAACCAGACAAGTACAGAATGTATACTATTGTATGTTTTTCTGTAGTGCACCCATTGAAAGAAATCAAAAATAATCTTTGCTAATTGAACTTTTCCCACTTCCTCTTTTCCTCCTTACTTTCCCTCCTTTTTCTGCCATTCCTGTTTCGATGTTGCTGGCTGTTCCCGTTTCAGTGTTGCTGGCTGTTCCCGTTTCAGTGTTGCTGGCTGTTCCCGTTTCAGTGTTGCTGGCTGTTCCCGTTTCAGTGTTGCTGGCTGTTCCCGTTTCAGTGTTGCTGGCTGTTCCTGTTTCAGTGTTGCTGGCTGTTCCCGTTTCAGTGTTGCTGGCTGTTCCCGTTTCAGTGTTGCTGGCTGTTCCTGTTTCAGTGTTGCTGGCTGTTCCCGTTTCAGTGTTGCTGGCTGTTCCCGTTTCAGTGTTGCTGGCTGTTTGTTCTGCAGCTCTTACATAAGGGTTTGAACTCCTGAATAGTTGGCAACAAACTACTGAGGAAAAGGACAGAGACAGAATAAATAAAATAGAGGGAGAAATAGAGAAAAAATAAAGAGGGGGAGGAGAGTAGCACAAGCAAATATTTAATTACGGAGAGAGAGAGAGAGAGAGAGAGAGAGAGAGAGAGAGAGAGAGAGAGAGGAGAGAAAGAGAAACATCAAATATCATAAATTTGTAACTTAATTTCGGATTTGATATGAAAAGCAAAAAAAACTCTGGCTTGAGAGAATTTAAACCGGAGGTGAACTTTGGACGGAGCATGCTGCCAGTGTCCAACAGCCTCCTAGTGTCTGTCGCAGTCCTGCTGTAGCTGCCTCCTACCATGCTACTATCTCTGGATTGTCTGGACCTGAAGATCTGCCTGCTTGTGATCTTTCTGTTCCTACTGCTGGTGGACTTCCTGAAGCACAGAAACCCACCTGAGTTCCCTCCTGGACCATGGCCTCTACCTTTCCTGGGAAATATCTTCATTGGGTTTGGCTACCAGGACATGGACAAGGTAACACTTAGCTACTATTTTAGAAAGACATATACCTTAGGCTATACAGTAATGACATATACAGTACCAGTCAAAAGTTTGGACACATCTACTCATTCCAGGGTGTTTCTTTCTTTTGACTATTTTCTACATTGTAGAATAGTCCAGTCCTCTTCTGGCAGTGCCAGGTGGAGATTATAACAGAAAATGGCCAAGATGTTCAAATGTTCATAGGTGACCAGCAGGGTCAAATAATAATAGTCACACTGGTTGTAGAGGGTGCAACAGGTCAGCAAATGTCAGTTGGCTTTTCATAGCCGATCATTCAGAGTATCTCTACCGCTCCTGCTGTCTCTAGAGATTTGAAAACAACAGGTCTGGGACAGGTAGCACGTCCGGTGAACAGGTCAGGGTTCCATAGCCACAGGCAAAACAGTTGAAACTGGAGCAGCAGCACGGCCAAGTGGACTGGGGACAGCAAGGAGTCATCAGGCCAGGTAGTCCTGAGGCCTGGTCCTAGAGCTCAGGTCCTCCGAGAGAGAGAAAGAAAGAGGGAAAAAGAGAGAGAGAGAATTAGAGAGCATACTTAAATTCCCACATGGCACCGGATAAGACAGGATAAATACTCCAGATATAACAGACTGACCCTAGCCCCCCGACACAACTACTGCAGCATAAATACTGGAGGCTGAGACAGGAGGGGTCAGGAGACTCTGTGGCCCGTCCGACTATACCCCCAGACAGGGCCAAACAGGCAGGATATAACCCCAGCCACTTTGCCAAAGCACAGCCCCCACATCACTAGAGGGATATCTTCAACCATCAATTTACCATCCTGAGACAAGGCCAAGTATAGCCCACGAAGATCTCCCCCACGGCACAACCCAAGGGGGGCGCCAACCCGGACAAGAAGATCACGTCAGTGACTCAACCCACTCAAGTGACACACCCCTCCTAGGGACGGCATGGAAGAGCACCAGTAAGCCAGTGACTCAGCCCTTGTAATAGGGTTAGAGGCAGAGAATCCCAGTGGAGAGAGGGGAACTGGCCATGCAGGGACAGCAAGGGCGGTTCGTTGCTCCAGCGCCTTTCCATTCACCTTCAGACTCCTGGGCCAGACTACACTCAATCATAGGACCTAATAGTGAAGACATCAACACTATGAAATAACACATGTAATCATGTAGTAACCAAAAAAGTGTTAAACAAATCAAAATATATTTTATACAGTTGAAGTCAGAAGTTTACAAACACCTTAGCCAAATAAACTCAGCAAAAAAAGAAATGTCCTCTCACTGTCAATTGTGTTTATTTTCAGCAAACTTAACATGTGTAAATATTTGTATTAACATAACAAGATTCAACAACTGAGACATAAACTGAACAAGTTCCACAGACATGTGCCTAACAGAAATTGAATAATGTGTCCCTGAACAAAGGGGGGGTCAAAATCAAAAGTAACAGTCAGCATCTGGTGTGGCCACCAGCTGCATTAAGTACTGCAGTGAATCTCCTCCTCATGGACTGCACCAGATTTGCCAGTGTTTGCTGTGAGATGTTACCCCACTCTTCCACCTAGGCACCTGCAAGTTTCTGAACATTTCTGGAGGGAATGGCCCTAGCCCTCATCCTCCGATCCAACAGGTCCCAGACGTGCTCAATGGGATTGAGATCCAGGCTCTTTGCCGGCTATGGCAGAACACTGACATTCCTGTCTTGCAGGAAATCACGCAAAGAACGAGCAGTATGGCAGGTGGCATTGTCATGCTGGAGGGTCATGTCAGGATGAGCCTGCAGGAAGGGTACCACATGTGGGAGGAGGATGTCTTCCCTGTAACGCACAGCGTAGAGATTGCCTGCAATGACAACAAGTTCAGTTCGATGATGCTGTGACACACCGCCCCAGACCATGACGGACCCTCCACCTCCAAATCGATCCCGCTACAGAGTACAGACCTCAGTGTAATGCTCATTCCTTCAACTATAAACGTGAATCCGACCATCACCCGGATGTATGAATGTACCGATCCTCTGCAGGTGTTGTTACAAGTGGTCTGCCACTGCGAGGACGACCAGCTGTCCGTCCTGTCTCCCTGTAGTGCTGAATTTTGGCCCATTCCTCCTGACAGTGCTGGTGTAACTGAGTCAGGTTTGTAGGCCTCCTTGCTCTCACACGCTTTTTCAGTTCTGCCCACAAATTTTCTATAGGATTGAAGTCAGGGCTTTGTGATGGCCACTCCAATACCGTGACTTTGTTGTCCTTAAGCCATTTTGCCACAACTTTGGAAGTATGCTTGGGGTCATTGTCTGTTTGGAAGACCCATTTGCAACCAAGCTTTAACTTCCTGACTGATGTCTTGAGATGTTGTTTCAATATATCCACATAATATTCCACCTCATGATGCCATCTATTTTGTGAAGTGCACCAGTCCCTCCTGCAGCAAAACCCCCGCACAACATGTTGCTGCCACCCCTGTACTTCACGGTTAGGATGGTGTTCTTCGGCTCGCAAGCCTCCCCCTTTTTCCTCTAAACATAACTATGGTCATTATGGCCAAACAGTTCTATTTTTGTTTCATCAGACCAGAGGACATTTCTCCAAAAAGTATGATCTTTGTCCACATGTGCAGTTGCAAACAGTAGTCTGGATTTTTATGGAGCAGTGGCTTCTTCCTTGCTGAGCAGCCTTTCAGGTAATGTCGATATAGGACTCGTTTTACTGTGGATATAGATACTTTTGTACCTGTTTCCTCCAGCATCTTCAACAAGGTCCTTTGCTGTTATTCTTGGATTGATTTGCACTTTTCAGCACCAAAGTACATTTATCTCTAGGAGACAGAACGCGTCTCCTTCCTGAGCGGTATGACGGCTTCGTGGTCCCATGGTGTTTATACTTGTGTACTATTGTTTGTACAGATGAACGTGGTGCCTTCAGGCATTTGGAAATTGCTCCCAAAGATGAACCAGACTTGTGGAGGTCTACAATTGCCTTTCTGATGTCTTAGCTGATTTCTTTAGATTTTCCCATGATGTCAAGCAAAGAGGCATTGTGTTTGAAGGTAGGCCTTGAAATACATCCACAGGTACGCCTCCAATTGACTCAAATGATGTCAATTAGCCTATCAGAAGCTTCAAAAGCCATGACATAATTTTCTGGAATTTCCCAAGCTGTTTAAAGGCACAGTCAACTTAGTGTATGTAAACTTCTGACCCACTGGAATTGTGATACAGTGAATTATAAGTAAAATAATCTGTCTGTAAACAATTGTTGAAAAATGACTTGTGTCATGTACAAAGTAGATGTCCTAACCAACTTGCCAAAACTATAGTTTTTTAACAAGAAATGTGTGTAGTGGTTGAGAAACAAGTTTTAATGACTCCAAAATAAGTGTATGTAAATGTCACGACTTCCACCGAGGTCGGTCCCTCTCCTTGTACGGGCGTCGTTCGGCGGTCGATGTCACCGGTCTCCTAGCCATCGCTGATCCAGCTTTCATTTTCCATTGGTTTTGTCTTTATTTTCTACACACCTTGTTTTCATTATCCCATTACATGTTCATGTATTCAACCCTCTGTTTCCCCCATGTTTGTTGTGCGTGATTATTTCTATGTTCAGTTTGGTTATGATGGCTGTTTTTTTGACGGGTGCTGTGTTCACCCAGGCGTAATATTTACAGTTGGTTATTGGTCAAGTGTATTTCTTTACCTTGTGCCTTTATTTTTTAAGTAAAGTACGTTGCTCACTCATTTTGCTCTCTTGCGCCTGACTTCATGCACCAGCTACACACACCTTCTGACAGTAAAACTTCAGACTTCAACTGTATTTGAAATTCTTCAAAGTAGCCATCCTTTGCCTTGATGACAGCTTTGCACACTCTTGGCATTCTCTCAACCAGGTTCATGAGGTAGTCACCTGGAATGCATTAACATTCAATTAACAGGTGTGCCTTGTTAAAAGTTAATTTGTGGAATTGATTTTGTTCTTAATGCGTTTGAGCCAATCAGTTGTGTTGTGACAAGGTAGGAGTGGTGTACAGAAAAAAGCCCTATTTGGTAAAAGACCAAGTCCATATTATGGCAAGAACAGCTCAAATAAGCAAAGAGAAACGACAGTCTATCATTACTTTAAGACATGAAGGTCAGTCAATCAGTCAGTCAGTCATTACCAGAACTTCAAGCGCAGTCTTAAAAACCATCAAGCGATATGATGAAACTGACTCTCATGACGACCGCCACGGGAAAGGAAGACCCAGAGTTACCTCTGCTGCAGAGGATAAGTTCAGCCTCAGAAATTGCAGCCCAAATGGAAGTAACAGACACATCTCAACATCAACTGTTCAGAGGAGACTGCGTGAATCAGGCCTTCATGGTCGAATTGCTGCAAAGAAACCACCACTAATCTGTCCTTTGGTCTAATTTGAGATTTTTGTGTCCAAATTTTTGACTGGTACTCTACATACAGCATCAAATAATTCAAGGCCGATCAATTTATGCAAATAATGTTTTGTTGCTTGTTACAAAGATCTTTCTTTAAGTTTTTCTACGATTGTTTTTAGGTTGCTGAACAGTTCGGCAATATTTTCAGCCTTCGCTGGGGTGCGGAGAAGGTGGTGTTTGTGTCTGGGTACAAGATGGTGAAGGATGTTTTGATGACTCAGGGAGATAACTTTTTAGACCGACCTGCATCTCCTCTCTTTAGTGATGTTTTCAAAGACTGTGGTAAAATCTGCTATTTACATTTTCGTATATAATTTCACTCACCATTGTTACTGTTTAATTACAATTATTTTCAAGTAACTATGAAACTCTATTTCAAAAGGAATCTCTGTAAGTAATGGATATAGATGGAGGAGACAGCGGCAGTTCTCGGTGGCCCACCTAAAACACGTTGGTGAGGGGAAGAGAACCCTGGAGCTTCATGTGCAGCAGGAGTGTAACTTTCTGTGTCAGGCCTTCCAACAGGAAATGGGTGAGCTGCTGTAAACAAACCATTCAAATAAGATTTCTGGTTTTGACTTTAGAATACAAATTAAGAGTCTTCAGTGCATTTTCCTTATTCTAGTAACTGTACATTGTGCATTTCAAGTTCTATGTAATACAAAGGTAACATTGTGTCTACTTAAGAACAGTACTTAAATGTAACCCAACAGGAGGGCCCTTCAACCCCCAACTCATAATTAACAGTGCTGCTGCAAACGGCATTGGATTCTTGGTGTTTGGAAAGCGATTTGACTACAACGCTACAGACTTCCAGAACCGTCTGCGAATGAGCCAGGAGTCCATGCTATTGATAGGCAACCCTCTGGTTCAGGTGGGTTCCCCTGTGCTGATGAGATGACGCAACAATGCTATAGGAGGAGGATGGGCTCATTGTAATGCCTGGAATGGAATAAATGGAATAGTACCAAACACATCAAACACATGGAAACAACTTGTTTGACTCCGCTCCATTGATTCCATTCCAACCATTACAATGAGCCAGTCCTCCTATTGTTTCTCCCACCAGCCTCCTCTGCTATATGCAGCCCAGTAAAGTGATACACGTATTAGTTGTGTTCACCATACACCATACCTTCTCATTAGCCCCTAGTATACATCTCACATTTTCTTTGAAGCACAACTTCAGGATATATAATTATGTCCCCTTTTTCTCTTAGCTGTATGATGTATTTCCATGGCTGTTCAAGCGTTTGCCTGGGCTGCGTTCTGGTCCCCATGTGACAATTCTTTCCAACTATGCAAAGATTGTGTCATTCCTGAGAAAAGAAATAGAGAACCATAAGAAGGACTGGGATCCCTTTGATCACCGGGACTACATTGACTCCTACATCGGAGAAATAGACAAGGTGATGCTTGTATATCAGTTTGTTTGTCTGTGTATGTACAGTATATTGTATATCAGTTTGTTTGTCTGTGTATGTACAGTATATTGTATATCAGTTTGTTTGTCTGTGTATGTACAGTATATTGTATATCAGTTTGTTTGTCTGTGTATGTACAGTATATTGTATATCAGTTTGTTTGTCTGTGTATGTACAGTATATTGTATATCAGTTTGTTTGTCTGTGTATGTGCAGTATATTGTATATCAGTTTGTTTGTCTGTGTATGTACAGTATATTGTATATCAGTTTGTTTGTCTGTGTATGTACAGTATATTGTATATCAGTTTGTTTGTCTGTGTATGTACAGTATATTGTATATCAGTTTGTTTGTCTGTGTATGTACAGTATATTGTATATCAGTTTGTTTGTCTGTGTATGTACAGTATATTGTATATCAGTTTGTTTGTCTGTGTATGTGCAGTATATTGTATATCAGTTTGTTTGTCTGTGTATGTACAGTATATTGTATATCAGTTTGTTTGTCTGTGTATGTACAGTATATTGTATATCAGTTTGTTTGTCTGTGTATGTACAGTATATTGTCACTTTTATTGCCTGTGCAACATGTTCAGTCATGAAATTAACTTAAATATTGACTTGCCATCTTTAATGGTCTCAACAGTCATAAAAGCTTTTGACTACTGCCATGGGCCTTTTAGGTACAACATCTGAGACAGTTGCTAGTAATGTTTCATCCTGACCTTGTATTTGATAATACCTCCTTCAGAAGAAGAGGGACATCGAGGCTGGGTTCCACTCAGAGAACTTGGTGTACTGCAGTCTGGACTTGTTTGAGGCTGGAACAGAGACCATGACCAACACTTTACGTTGGGCTCTGCTCTACATGGTGAAGTACCCTGATGTTCAGGGTAGGTATAGTGCTCTATAGACTAGAGTCATACAGTGTGCTCCAAAAGTTGAGATAATGACAATTTTTTGTTGTTGTTTTGGCTCTGAACTCCAGCACTTTGGATTTGAAACGATACAATTGCTATGAGGTTAAAGTGCAGACTGTCAGCTTTCATTTTATGGTATTTTCATCCATATCGGGTTAACGGTTTAGAAAATACAACACTGTTCATACATAGTCCCCCCATTTTAGAGGACCAAAAGTATTGGGAGAAATTCACTTATGTGTATTAAAATAGTAAAAAGTAAAGTATTTGGTCCCATATTCATAGCATGCAATAACTACATCAAGCTTGTGACTCTACAAATGTGTTTGATGCATTTGCTGTTTGTTTTGGTTGTGTTTCAGATTATTATTTTGCCCAATAGAAATGATTGGTCAATTAATTTCTATTTCTAATAATGATGAGAAAGTTAGACTAACAAATATCATACCCCCAAGACATGTTAACCTCTCACCATTGCAATAACAGGGGAGGCTAGCATGTGTGTGTGTGGGGGGGGATATGATATTTGTGGGTCTGTAACTTTCTCACTCATCATTATTCACGATTCATTGAGGATTATCTGTAATCATGGTAGCATCCACATTAATGTAGACGTGTTGAGAAACATTCTATTATTATTTACAATAAAAGTGACTCCAAAATGACATAATACATTATTTACCATTCATTTCTATTGGGCACAAAATAATCTGAAACACAAACAAAATAAACAGCAAATGCATCCAACAAATTTGTAGAGTCACAATCTTGATGTAGTCATTGCATGCTATGAATATGAGACTAAATACTTTACTTCTTACTACTTTAATACACAAGTGAATTTCTCCTAATACTTTTGGTCCCCTAAACTGGGGGGACTATGTGCAAAAAGTGTTGTAATTTTCAAACTGTTCACCCGATATGGATAAAAATACCCTCAAATTAAAGCTGACAGTCTGAGCTATAACCTCATTGTATCAAATCCAATACAGAATTGAATAATTATCTCTGTCCCAATACTTTTAGAGTTCACTGTATACAGTATATCCAATTCTTAAATCTATGCTATACACCAACCAACCTACAAACAGCCTCTGAATAACTAAGCAGCTACAGCCAACCAACAAACAACCAGTTTCTGACCAAACAGCACAGAAACACAGAACAGAATCCCTCTTCATCTTCCCAGAGAATGTCCAGGAGGAGATCAAAAGTGTGATTGGCCAGTCTCGCCAGCCCTGCCTTGCTGATAGGGTGAGCATGCCCTACACAGACGCTGTGATCCACGAGACACAGAGAATGGCCAACATACTGCCTCTCAATATCAGGATGTCAAGCAAAGATGCTACCATGGGGGGATATTTCATACCCAAGGTGAGACAGACTGTACAGTTTCACCGCAATTCATTTCTCTGGGGGGAAGTTAGAAGATATGCTCATTTGTCCTGAACTTCCATACTTTCTTTAGTGCTGTTTTAATGCGAGAGCTCTGGTGAATGTTCAGTTACATTATGGAAAATACCATCCCACGGAAGTGATGTTTACATTTTGTTTGAAGTTCTATGGTTTTAAAAGGTTATTTCAAGCATGCTTTCTCATCATCCCCTCCATAGGGCACTAAAGTGATAGTCAACCTCTCCTCAGTGTTACGTGACCAGACAGAATGGGAGACAGCAGACCACTTCAACCCACAACATTTCCTAGATGTGCATGGTCACTTCCGGAAAAGGGAGGCTTTTTTCCCATTTTCTGCAGGTCGGTCCCTAGATTCAATTTCATCCGCTCTTGCCCTAAATTCCACCCACATACAATGTAGCTCAACAAACTCTATTCTAGCTTTCACATAATGGAAAAAAACTGTCTGCCTACAAAGCCTGTGTTATGTGACACAGTAACAGTAATAATAACTCTGTCCCTGTACCCTGCGTATCCCCATTTCTCTCCCTCTCTCTGCGCCTAGGAAAGAGGGCTTGTCTGGGGCAGTCGCTGGCCCGCATGGAGCTCTTCCTCTTTTTCACCTCCCTCCTCCAGAGGTTCACCATCTCTACATCCCCTGGAGAGGAACCACCAAGCCTGGAGCCCCAGGGAGTGGCCATCCAGTCCCCTAAACCCTTCACTATCTGTGCATCCACATGGTGATGGTTCACCACCATTATAGTTCCGTTTTGGAAAAGAGGAATACATTTTATTGTCCATTTTCCTACAGTCCATATGGAAATCTGTCTTTTTGCTTTTAACCCTACCCCTCCCAAGTCAAACACACCCTCAAGGGGTTAGAAGCACAGGGTCAGCCATGGTGCAGCGCCACTGGAGAAGATTCAGGTCAAGGGCACAACGGCAGATTGTATGATACACTGAATTACTGAGCACTGTCTGCATGCTTAACATAATGCATACACAGTATGATATTTACAGTGTCCGCCCTTTCGTAAAGGTCCAATGCAGCCATTTTTATCTCAATATCAAATAATTTCTGGGTAACAATTAAGTACCTTACTGTGATTGTTTTCAATTAAAATGGTCAAAAATAAACAAAAATAGCTCCTTAGCAAATAGCAATTTCTCAAGCAAGAATTTAGCTGTTATTGGCAGAGAGGTTTGGAACTCTTTCTTATTAGTCTATTAACTAATTTACTGAATGGTGATGTCACCATGGAAAGCCAAAACTCTCCCACCAAAACAGGCTGAAATTTCAGGCGGTCTTTTCAAACAGCTCTCACACTAAAAGGGCATTATCATAATTTTCACAATATCATCCCAACCTATATATACACTGCTCAAAAAAATAAAGGGAACACTTAAACAACACAATGTAACTCCAAGTCAATCACACTTCTGTGAAATCAAACTGTCCACTTAGGAAGCAACATTGATTGACAATAAATTTCACATGCTGTTGTGCAAATGGAATAGACAACAGGTGGAAATGATAGGCAATTAGCAAGACAACCCCAATAAAGGAGTGGTTCTGCAGGTGATAACCACAGGCCACTTACTTCTCAGTTCCTATGCTTCCTGGCTGATGTTTTGGTCACCTCCTAATGCAAGATAATGCTAGACCTCATGTGGCTGGAGTGTGTAAGCAGTTCCTGCAAGAGGAAGGCATTGATGCTATGGACTGGCCCGCCCATTCCCCAGACCTGAATCCAATTGAGCACATCTGGGACATCGTGACTCGCTCCATCCACCAACGCCACGTTGCACCACAGACTGTCCAGGAGTTGGCGGATGCTTTAGTCCAGGTCTGGGAGGAGATCCCTAAGGAGACCATCCGCCACCTCATCAGGAGCATGCCCAGGCATTGTAGGGAGGTCATTCAGGCACGTGGAGGCCACACACACTACTGAGCCTCATTTTGACTTGTTTTAAGGACATTACAACAAAGTTGGATCAACCTGTAGTGTGGTTTTCCACTTTAATTTTGAGTGTGACTCCAAATCCAGACCTCCATGGGTTGATAAATTTGATTTCCATTGATAATTTTTGTGTGATTTTGTTGTCAGCACATTCAACCATGTAAAGAAAAAAGTATTTAATAAGAATATTTCATTCATTCAGATCTAGGATGTGTTATTTTAGAGTTCCCTTTATTTTTTTGAGCAGTGTATATAAACACATGGAAATCACATTATTGACTGCACTGGGCCTTTAATAGTTTAATTCAGGAGCGCACATTTCACTGGGAACAGCTTCAATGTGCCCATATTCTGAAATTACATTTTTGTCCCCCCAGTTTTATCATTGGAATGTGATACAAAACGAGGCAACGGTGTGTTTTAGGACCATGCGGATGCCTCCGAGCGGTCGGATAGACTTTTTGGAGTGTTTATCTGACTGGATAGAAAATAATAATAATAATAATTTAAAATTTTAAAATAATTTAAAACCAAAGTTGCGCCCCTGGTTTAAGTAATTTGTACTTTGAACGTAACCCTTCTAGCATTTTGAAAAGATCTAGTCTTACAGCATTGTTTGATTAAAGTCACAATTCTGTACAACAGAACAAATGTATGTTTTATTTACCTTTCATGCTAGTTCATCTCATGTGATCACTTCAGCTATTCAGACGGCACCAGAATGGGGCTCCACAAATACAGGTGCTCTGGACTTTGGCCATCACTGAACAATCCCATGTGATTATTTTGTATGGCTCTTTATAGGTTTCTCTCCCTCCAATCAGTTTGATAGTGGAGTTTTGAATCCACCGATCCCAGCAGTCATTGAGGAATCTGTAAGTGGGAAAGAGGCTCACTCGAGGGACAGTTTATTATTTTTAAAAAGCATAACCTCGCGGTTTACATTTTTTCCCCCAAGGATTTTACTTTAACCTTGATCTTCCTTCTGTTTTTAAGCCGCCCTCACCATGTTACTCCAGTCTGTGTTGGAGGGACTGGGCATTAAGGGTATACTGGTGTTCCTCAACATCTTCTTTCTGGTCACTGACTACCTAAAGAACAGGAAGCCCGCCAACTTTCCTCCAGGACCCCGATCTATGCCTCTTGTGGGCAATTTATTTGAAATGGATGCTAAACTCCCTCACATGTATCTACACAAGGTGAGAAGGTGTTTACCCTTTCAAGAGCTTTTTATTAGTTAAAAAAATAAAATGAGAGATACTGTGAACACAATGACTAGGTGAGGAAAGTGTATTTCAATCGAGGACAGGCTAACTGAATAAACAACAGAGACAAAAGGCAAGTATAAACATTTATTCAAATAGTTTGGGGAAGGGCCTCATCTCTGGGGGATTATCCTGAGAGCCAGATGCAGATGGCAGGTCGCCCTATGCGGGGAAGCTGGCATCGAAACTCAGAATACCTTACTGATAGAAACAACATAAAGTGTCTTAATAGGGTGTTGGGCCACCACAAGCCTCCAGAACAGCTCCAATGTGCCTTGGCATAGATTCTACAAGTGTCTGGAACTCTATTGGAGGGATGCGTCACTATTCTTCCACGAGAAATTCCATCATTTGTTGTTGTTGAGGGTGGTGGAAAACGCTGTCTCAGGCACCGCTCCAGAATCTCCCATAAGTGTTCAATGGGGTTGAGATCTGGTGACTGAGACACACACACACTTTAAAACCACTATGCTCCTTTCAGACCCCTCTTTCAAAGTCACTGAGATATCTTCTTCTAGTCATGAGGGCCAAAATAATGGGCAACTGGGCTTTTTTTATACTTAAAAAAAATAATTTATACAGGCTTTTCTCATTGAGATACAATCTCTTTTCCAAGATAGACCTGGTCCAATAGCAGCAGGGGGAACAATGCTTCAGACAAAACAACTTACATACACTAACACAACATTAAACAAAACTATAAACACACATACAGTACAACAAAACATTTAACGTTAAAAACACGAAAGTCTTGACTAAAAACAGCTGGCCCAAAAACAATTGCACTCTTCTATGATATATACATCGATCAAGTGTTTAAACTCCACCAACGAAACTAGATCATCAAATTCGATAACGTTCAGGAGAGAATTCCAGGACCACGGAGCTAAGTTACTAAAACTATTTCTACCATGACCTGTTCTAATTTTTGGTACTGTTAGAAGCAAATAAGAGTGGAACCGTAATTGATATTTATTTACCACCTGACTAAAAAAGAACAGAGATAAAATGGCATTTTTACCCAATATGGCCTTAAAAATCAGTGTATACCAGTGTTTAAGCCTACGCATGGTCAATGACGACCAGCCAACAGCGCTGTAGAGATCACAATGATGCGTTAGACACTTTTGATTTGTAATGAACCTGGGGCTGCATGATACACTGAATCAAGTGCACTCAGGGTAGTGGTTGAGGCCTGCATATATATATATAACATCAGTAAAATCTAAAACCGCCAGTAATGTCCATCGTACCAGCTCCTTCCTGGCCTCAAAAGAAAAACAAGCCTTATGCCGGTAATAAAAACCTATTTTCAGCTTGAGCTTCCTTATCAAGTTCTCTACATGCACAGTGAAGTTCAGCATATCATCAACCCACACACCCAAATATTTGTACACTTTAACTCGCTCTATAGTATGTCCAGCCAATGTAGCAATGACATGATTAGTAACATGCCTGGCATTTGTTTTACCTGAATTTAGAACCAGCTTTAAAATAATACAGATTCTGTTGTATGATGTTAAATGCTCTTTGGGCATTTTCTAAAGCTAAAGATAAAAACTACTACCACTTGAATAATGAACAGTATCATCTGCATAAAAATGAACATCTGCTGTTTCAATAAGATACCCAATGTTGTTGATATACAAAATGAACAACAGTGGGCCCAAAATGTAACCTTGCGGAACACCTGAGCACACCTCTATGGACTCAGATTTACAACCATCCGCTATTACACATTGTGTACAATTTGATAGGTCATTTATAAACCAATCTAGAGCATGACCAGTAATTCCACAACATTTTAACCTTTGCACTAACATAGCATGGTTGACGGTGTCAAAAGCCTTCGACAAATCAATAAAGACAGACACACAATGTAACTTCTTATCAAGAGCACAGTGGATGTCATTTTAAACCTTCAATGTTCCTGAAACAGTGCTGTGGCCAGACCTAAAACCTGATTGCATTCCATTTAAGATGTTGTTTTCTTGGAAGTAGGCCTTTAGCTGCCTACTACTAAGTACCTTTGACAGTACAGACAATTTTGATATGGGTCGATAGTTGTCAAGTAGCGAAGGATCTCCATCTTTCAGGAGAGGCAGTACAAAAGCAGATTTCCATAACTTGTGGATTTCCTTAACATCAAGCGTGAGGTTAAAAATACATGTTAAGGGGGTCTAATTCATCAGGGCCAGGGGATTTCTTTCCATAAATTTGAAAAAACTTCAGGCCACTCTGAATACTTAATTCGGCAGGGGTAAGAATGTCAGGACCTGGGTTAGACTGCACATTTCCAGACAATAGAAGCAGCAAGATAATAAAGTCTCGATCGAGGGTTACAACATTTGGATTGACAGACAGCACTTGAACGAGAATCCAGAGTCACCAGAGTCTTTAACGCCACATATTTCAGGAGACGTGTGAAGTCCAGAGACAAAGTTAAGTACCAAGAGAACAGCCCTGACATGTAAGAGCAAGAGTCCGATTTCTTCCATATTGTTTGGGAGAAATGTGCATAGTTCTCACCTGCATTTCCGGAGTAAGCGTGGGGTTTCTCTCAATACTCGAAGGAGAAACAATCATATATTTCCTCTTTCACAGTGCAACGGGCTCTAAAATTATCGCCAACATTGTATAAGCCAAGGGTTGCATGTTTGTTTATTGCCCTAAAAGTCATAAATCAAATAGTCCAGCCGCTGATCAATAAAAAGTCAGCGATATATGCGAGCAAAGTGCTGGGTGGGGAAAGAGAGAGAGAGACAGAGAGAGAGAGACGAGGGCACCTGTACAAGAATGGGAGAGACAGACCAGGGTAGACGGGGAGCAGGCAGGCAGAGAGATCAGTTCTCTGGCCAACAGCGCACATGGATCACACTGTATCGACGTGAACTGGAACCGGTCCAGCATTTAGCAGTACAGTGATTCTGCCTCAGTATGGGACGCACAGAAACAGCACGCTCGTTCCACGTCTCAACTTCTGAGTGATCTATCCACTGGTTTGTCAACCGGGCTGGCAAACAAACTCAACACAACTTGATAAACCGACTTGTGCTCATGCTGGCCAAATGATCAAACAGTGAGTTTTCTCATTAATGGAAGGAAAACAAATGTCTCTGTAATGATTTTCTTTGCGCATCATGTTGTTCAAATCAAAATCAAATCAAATGTATTTATATAGCCCTTCGTACATCAGCTGATATCTCAAAGTGCTGTACAGAAACCCAGCCTAAAACGCCAAACAGCAAGCAATGCAGGTGTAGAAGCACAGTGGCTAGGAAAAACTCCCTCGAAAGGCCAAAACCTAGGAAGAAACCTAGAGAGGAACCAGGCTATGTGGGGTGGTCAGTCCTCTTCTGGCTGTGCCGGGTGGAGAATATAACAGAACATGGCCAAGATGTTGAAATGTTCATAAATGCCCAGCATGGTCCAATAATAATAATAAGGCAGAACAGTTGAAACTGGAGCAGCAGCACAGCCAGGTGGACTGGGGACAGCAAGGAGTCATCATGTCATGTAGTACTGAGGCATGGTCCTAGGGCTCAGGTCCTCCGAGAGACAGAAAGAAAGAGAGAATTAGAGAGAGCACACTTAAATTCACACAGGACACCGAATAGGACATGGGAAGTACTCCAGATATAACAAACTGACCCTAGCCCCCCGACACATAAACTACTGCAGCATAAATACTGGAGGCTGAGACAGGAGGGGTCAGGAGACACTGTGCATACGTATATACGTATATACTGTACTCTATATCATCGACTGCATCCTTATGTAATACATGTATCACTAGCCACTTTAACTATGCCACTTTGTTTACATACTCATCTCATATGTATATACTGTACTCGATATCATCTACTGTATCTTGCCTATGCTGCTCTGTACCATCACTCATTCATATATCCTTATGTACATATTCTTTATCCCCTTACACTGTGTATAAGACAGTAGTTTTTTGGAATTGTTAGTTAGATTACTTGTTCGTTATTACTGCATTGTCGGAACTAGAAGCACAAGCATTTCGCTACACTCGCATTAACATCTGCTAACCATGTGTATGTGACAAATAAAATTTGATTTGATTTGATTTGTGGAAGCACCTGCTTTCAATATACAGTACTTTGTATCCTTCATCTAATCAAGTGTTTATTTTATTTTGGCAGTTACTTGTACTTTATCAACTACATTATAAAGAATCTATAAATCCACACTGAAGGTACCACATTTCACCTGGTCGTGATACAGTAAACAGCAATTAGACATGAAGGAACTATTTTTTCTGTGTGTCATAGATCCATGGAAATGTCTTCCATATCAGCTTTGGCTCAGAGAAGATGGTGTGTGTTTCTGGCCTCAACACAGAGAAAGCGGATCTAGTGGGAGACTCTGGGCGCCGTGCTTCACAGGCTTTACTGAACCAATGGAAAGTCTATTTTCATTACCGTAACTTTGATAGGTCATACAGTTTGAGCAAACCATTCCAACCTACAATCATGAGCTGTGTTCGAATACCCATACTAACATACTGTATACCACATACTTAATGAGTATATACTATAAAATATTAGTTAATTTTAGTGTACTGTAATCGAACTGTATCCTTTCAGTTGAGTGTACTAGGGCTTAGCCTGTCTACCGGAAGTTGATGCTGTTGCTATGTAACCTCTTGTTAGCTTGTTAGCATAAAACATTGCTAGCTAGACATCTTACGACTTCAGGTAGTGTTTGTAAATTCAATCTGGAGTGCCAGAGTGTGCTCTGGGTGTTCGTAAATTCAGAGCGTTGTAAGATTGTCCGTTAGTAATTTCAGACCGCACACTGGACGCTTTGACCGAGGAGTAGGGTTGATCCAAGCGTTTTGACAAGGGCAGTAAAGCATCCAAGCTAACTGGCTAAAGTTTGCTAGCTTGCTAGCTACTTCCAGACACAAATGAGAGAACACCTCACTCGCCGCTAATATAGCTGGTTAGAGTGTTTTCATGTTATCCAGAGCTTTGGTGACTAACTGTGCTGCTGGCAACAATTTAATAGCGCTTTTTGCCGACGTTTACTGATACCGGCCATATTCAAAGGGTGTTGAGTGTTCGTAAATTCAACAGTTATTCTGCACTCTGGCACACTCAGACGAGAGTGCTCTGAAATCAGAGTAGATAGCCAGAGCGAATTTACCAACGCACTCGAATTAACAATGTCCATTGAGAACGCACAACAATTATACGTGGGTGTTGATTAAGGCAGCCCCCCCCCCCCGTACCTCTCTGATTCAGAAGGGTTAAATGCGGACGACACATTTCAGTTGAAGGCATTCAGTTGTACAACTGACTCGGTATCACCCTTTCCCTTCCCTTTTTTCACATTTTGTTACTTTACTGCTTTATTCTAAAATTGATAAAATTATTTTTTTGCTCATCCATCTACACACAATACCGCATAATGGCAAAGTAAAAGTTTTTTTTTTTAAACTTGATTTACTTAAGTATTCAGACCCTTTGCTATGAGACTCGCAATTGAGCTCAGGTACATCCTGTTTCCATTGATCATCCTTCAAGTTGTTTCTACAACTTGATTGAAGTCCAGCTGTGGTAAATTCAACTGATTGGACACGATTTGGAAAGGCACAGACCTATCTATATAAGATCCCAGAGTTGACAGTGCATGTCAGAGCAAACACAGTGGCCTCCATGATTCTTAAATGGAGTAAGTTTGGAACCACCAAGACTCTTCCTAGAGTTGGCCGCCTGGCCAAAAAGAGCAATCGGGGGAGAAGGGTCTTGGTCAGGGAGGTGACCAAGAACCCAATGGTCACTCTGATAAAGGACACCTAAAGGACTGTCAGACCATGAGAAACAAGATTCTCTGGTCTGATGGAATCAAGATTGAACTCTTTGGCCTGAATGCCAAGCATCCCGTCTGGAGGAAACCTGGCACCATCCCTACGGGGAAGCATGGTGGTGGCAGTATCATGCTGTGGAGATGTTTTTCAGCGGCAGGGACTGGGAGACTACTTAGGATTGAGGGAAAGGTGAATGGAGCAAAGTACAGAGAGATCCTTGATGAAAACCTGCTCCAGAGTGCTCAGAACCTCAGACTGGGGTGAAGGTTCACCTTCCAACAGGACAACGACCCTAAGCACACAGCCAAGACAACGCATGAGTGGCTTCAGGATAAGTCTCTGAATGTTCTTGAGTGGCTAAGCTAGAGCCAGGACTTGAACCTGATCGAACATCTCTGGAGAGACCTGAAAATAGCTGTGCAGTGACGCTACCATCCATCCTGACAGACCATGAGTGGATATGCAGAGAAGAATGGGAGAAACTTCCCATATACTAATGATCATGATGAGGATGATTATGATACGGTCCTGCTGTATTTGGTGTGAAGGGGACTATGGTGGTGTTCCTCCTCTCCTCTGTATTGGCTGATCAGAATGAATGGAAAATGCCAGACAGCTTCGAACCTGAAAACGTCCTGGTGGCTGATGGTAAGTTTGTGCGGAAGGAGGCTTTCATTCCCTTTGCTGCAGGTACTTATACATTAACCCTTCTTCTGGACTAAAAACCACACTCAATGGAGAGTCTCTATTGAAAGTGTGTTTTAGTCCAGCAATATGTCTTAATAATATGCGTCCAGTAAAGATTCAGGCACTGAAAGATATATGCATGTTGCTGATACAATTGCACACATAGACCTGGGCCTCATAGACACAATCCATTGGATACAGCAGCACGTTTTGTATGCAGATTGGAGTTTTCCTTATTCCATCTCATTCCAACCAATCATATTAATTCCAACCAATCACCCTAAGCAGAGCTGCCCTCAGAGCAAGATGGAATAAGAAAAACTGAACTTGTTTTTGTGTGTTACTCTAGGGAAGAGGGTGTGTCGAGGGAACAACTGGCCCGGATGGAGCTCTTCCTCTTCTTCACCACCCTGCTCCAGAAGTTCAACATCTCCTCCCCAGAGGGAGTGGAGTTCAGTCTGAACACCGAGGGTGGGGGCACTAATGCACCACTTCCTTTCTAAATCTGTGCATGCACTTGTTGAGCCTCCTCTTGCTTATGCAATAAAGCTGCCTAAAACCCTGAGGGAATGTGCCCCCAACCTATGGGAATTTGAAAAACTACAAATACATTTACACCAAACTGAAATCCTTGACTATGATGAAGGTTAAATAAAATAAATCAGGAGAAAGAAGGGGGTGTCAGGATGAGGATATGTTGGTTTAGTGAAATCATTATGATGGTTTACTTTTTGCAATAGACTACCACACTTTAAATATTTTGTGTGCATTCCCATGTTTTTCTTTTCATGAACAATTTCTCATAACCTACCTCAGTGCCTATAACATACGCCACGTGTCGCTGTTGAGCTCTGCGTCTATTGCAGTCCAGCTGATCGTCGCCATCTTGATTCAGACATAAACAACACCCAAGAGTTGCGATCTTTATAGCTCAGTCACAGATAGACCAATGCAAGGTTTAGTTATAAAAATCATTGACTCAGTGGTTGCGATGGCAATTTAATGGTGTTGGTATCTTCAGGACAAAAATCAGCAATTTTCCTTGTTATTGGGAAAACGTCAACAAACTCGTGGGCGATTGAGGCATTTTAAAGGCTATGGGTGGTCTGTCCAGAAATAAACATGGCGATACGTCTGCTTTTTACTTGCGCTAACCAGTAGTAAGAAAGACCTTTCTTTTATTGTGTCGTCAGCTGATTATTGCTGCTAGCAGCCAGAGTTTGTTTGTAGGGGGGTGATACCATGACAACGGTGTGATTGACATCAGCACACATTTTTTGCAGAGTTCTTGGACAGCGACGATATTTATTTTACCCTGAAACGTCACCATAGTTATTCTCTAATTTACCAGTCGAAATGTGGCTAGTAATCTGGCTTTCTTGCAGGAGCTAACTAGTCAATCAGTGCAGCTTCCTGGTGTGCAGTCAGGGCAGCTTTCCTTGCTACTTTTAATTTGTGTCAGTAGTGTGGTTGACCACTAACCAGGATAACTGTCTTACACCTCTACAACCAGGATAACTGTCTTACACCTCTACTCTGACATTTTATTTCCTCCAGGGATGGGAGGCCAGTGACGTGTAGGGGGGAGGGGGGAGGGGGGGGGGGACTGGACAGAGTTGCTGGTAGTGGTGGTGCTCTTGTAAAATGGACCAGGAATATGAGAGAAGGCTGCTGAAGCAAATCAACCATCAGAACCTACCAGAGGGCCAGCTGGCTAAGGTGAGTAAGGCGATCAGCTGTATCTCTGGTATTAAAAACAAAACTGCCTGCAAGAGGATTGGGGAGAGAACAGAAACAGATGTGTTTGAATAGATACTAACAAGTAATCCATTTTGAACCAATCTGGACGGTTGTCATGTATGGAGAGCGAAAAGCTTTGTGTAGTAGTGCATTCAACCAAATGTTTTGCCTATTGCACATGTTGACACGCTTTGTTTGTCTAACCATTTCAGTCTGGAGGTGCGACCTGCAGTCCTCTCAGTGTCAAATCTGGGGACCGATTCATTCCTACCCGTGTTGGAAGCAACTGGTGTATCAACTTCCACTATGCCAACGTAAGCAACACACATTTCCTCCAATCGTGTACCACAAATGATATACTCTCTCAGCCACCGTCTCTCTCTCACGTACTCATTGATATGTCTGTTTTGCACACGTGCATTGGTTTTCACAACTTTGGCAATATCATTTTCAACCCCATATTTACTCGCTCATTCTACATAGGAGAACTGTCAATCTCCCAACCAGAACCACAGGTCGAAGGATGCTGGGTCAGACACGGGGAAAGACACTGTGGCATATGCTGCCCTGCTGAGGAACGAGTTGCTGGGGGCGGGGATAGAGAGCGTTCCTGACCTCCACACTGACGACCGCCGCCACACCGTCTTCTCCCAGGACACACACAGCCTCTTCAGGGTGAGAGACGGAGAGAGAGAGAAACCCCTGAGCCCCAGCACAAAACCACCGATAAACAGCGAGGCAAACTATCCTCACAATTAACATTCTGATTTGAATTATTCCTCCATAGTACACAGTCCACACTAAGAGAGTGCCTTTTGACAGTGGCAATGAAGTCTCGCCATACTCGCTCTCCCCACTCAGCAACAAGAGGTACTGATGAGTCCACTCTATGGACTAGTGACAACCACTGGCCTTAAAGGGACATTTCACAATTTTTCAACTTCATATTCATTATCTCCAGCATTTTCACATATGGCGGTGCTGAAGATGATGAATATGAAGCAGATTTTTTTTTAAATGTCCCTTTAAAGCAAGAATCTGCATTTGGTGAAACAGCACAACTGTTGGCCCCAGACCCTTTGTTATTGTTTTGTTGATGAAACCGAGGAGAGGTGTGTCCGGCAGCGTGGACGTTGTAAAAAATAACTGTATATATTTTCTGCTGTTCTATCCCACGTGCAACAATCTACGAGTTGGGGGGGGGGGTGTTTGAAGTAACTTCTTTGTTGTTGCAATATCCCAAACGGACATGGAAGTTTCACCAAATACGGATTCTAGCCTTCACTGGCTTTAAGTGTGATGTTGGGTTTTCTATCCATTCACTATACAGGCACAGTTACTGTATGTTACATCCATCCACTATACAGTTACTGTATGTTACATCCATCCACTATACAGTTACTGTATGTTACATCCATCCACTATACAGTTACTGTATGTTACATCCATCCACTATACAGTTACTGTATGTTACATCCATCCACTATACAGTTACTGTATGTTACATCCATCCACTATACAGTTACTGTATGTTACATCCATCCACTATACAGTTACTGTATGTTACATCCATCCACTATACAGTTACTGTATGTTACATCCATCCACTATACAGTTACTGTATGTTACATCCCATCCACTACACAGTTACTGTATGTTACATCCATCCACTATACAGTTACTGTATGTTACATCCATCCACTATACATGTCTGCTAAAGCAAAAATACAATACACACCAATATTTTTAGAGGTCCATATGCTATGGAAGTTTATATCGCTGGAACTTACCCCTCCCTCACTCCCATGTTTGTGTAGTCACAAGCTCCTTCGTTCTCCTCGGAAGCCAGCCCGTAAGATCTCCAAGATCCCCTTCAAAGTGCTCGATGCCCCTGAGCTGCAGGATGACTTCTACCTCAACCTGGTAGACTGGTCCGCTGGCAACCTGCTGTCTGTGGGCCTGGGGGCCTGTGTGTACCTGTGGAGCGCCTGCACCAGCCAGGTGAGAGTGAGGGAGGGGCCAGGTGAGAGTGAGGGAGGGGCCAGGTGAGAGTGAGGGAGGGGCCAGGTGAGAGTGAGGGAGGGGCCAGGGGAGAGTGAGGGAGGGGCCAGGGGAGAGTGAGGGAGGGGCCAGGGGAGAGTGAGGGAGGGGCCAGGGGAGAGTGAGGGAGGGGCCAGGGGAGAGTGCCGGAGGGGCCAGGGGAGAGTGAGGAAGGGGCCAGGGGAGAGTGCGGGAGGGGCCAGGGGAGAGGGAGGGAGGGGCCAGGGGAGAGGGAGGGAGGGGCCAGGGGAGAGGGAGGGAGGGGCCAGGGGAGAGGGAGGGAGGGGCCAGGGGAGAGGGAGGGAGGGGCCAGGGGAGAGTGAGGGAGGGGCCAGGGGAGACTGGAGAAGAGGACACAAACCTCTATTATTGCTTATTTTCTATCCATGTATTTAACCCTGAAGGTGACAAGACTGTGTGACCTGTCAGTGGATGGGGACTCTGTGACATCAGTGTGTTGGAATGAAAGGGTGAGTTTACAGCCCTGCTCAATATCTGTGATCATTCTGTTGATAAATACTTTTATGAGGAAAACAACTGGGACATTTAGTGTTCATAAAGGAAGACTGACACCCTTAACAAGACATGTATCATCTACCTTACATCTAGTCACTCACTGGCCTGGGTTGTGTCCATCCTCTCAGGGGAGCCTCGTTGCTGTGGGAACCCATAAGGGCTATGTTCAGATCTGGGACGCAGCTGGAGGGAGAAAGCTGACCAGTCTGGAAGGCCACTCGGCTCGTGTCGGTCAGTGATGCATGTCGATTTAGGTGTCGGTTTGATATGTTTTTGTATATGTGTGTGACAAGATCTATTATTTGATATCCGTACTTGCGTAAATAGAAGGATGATTAGGTATGTTTTATAGAATGTTTTATAGTACTACAAAAATACGCTTTAAATGCCAGGATGTCATACTCCTTTAGATTTTCATTGAGTACCGTATGAATTTGTTGCATGTTATGGAGGAAGAGAATAGTATTTTCAGACCCATGTGTGTTTGACAACAGTTGATTAACAGCTGGTAGTCATATAGGGGACACTGTACCAAAATTAACGAATGACGCAGAATTGCACGTTAGATGACATTCTCTGTATTGGTAAGCCTGGTATGTTAATTGTTTTTCTTACTGCGTACATTCTTACTAAACCGTACGTTCTAATTAGTATGTAGTACAATTATTACACAGTATGTAGTTTTAGTAAGTAGTAGGCAAGACAGATTCTGGACACGGCCTGTCTATTGGATAAAAAAGAAATAAAACATATAATTGCTTAGGTAATACCAGACGGAATGGGACTGTAACATGGAGAATGTACTCTCTCTGTCCCACTCTCCAGGAGCACTGGCGTGGAATGGAGAACAGCTGTCTTCAGGCAGCAGGGACCGTGTGATCCTCCAGAGGGACGTTCGCACCCCTCCGTCCGCTGAGAGGAGGCTCCAGGGCCACAGGCAGGAGGTGTGTGGCCTCAAGTGGTCCCCCGACCACCAGCACCTGGCCTCTGGGGGCAACGACAACAAGGTGAGCAGGACCACTTCAGGGTCATATCCACATCACTGGCTCCTGTTCAGTAGGGAAAAACTTAGTGAGACAGCGGGTAGGTACTACATGATTTTCTCCAATAATACAACACAGATGTTTGTTTTCAAACACTTTCAGACAATCTCTCAACACTGTGAATCTACCCCCCCACACTCCCCTTTGCATTCAGTTCATCTCGACTTGTCGCAACATTTACAATACTGAACGGGATCCGTAACTCTACTTCAAAACATTTGGACAACATTTGTGATTCTGAACACACCCTCCCTTATCCTCAGCTGCTGGTGTGGAACAGCTCCAGCCTGCTCCCGATGCAGCAGTACAGTGACCACCTGGCTGCAGTGAAGGCCATCGCCTGGTCACCCCACCAGCATGGGCTGCTGGTGTCTGGAGGAGGAACGGCCGACCGCTGTCTACGCTTCTGGAACACCTTGACAGGCCAGCCCCTGCAGAGCACTGACACAGGCTCCCAGGTCTGCAACCTGGCCTGGTCCAAGCACGCCAATGAGCTGGTGAGGCACTACTTACTTAATACCTGCTCCCGAAGCATCAGCTTTCCTGCGTATCCGGTCCTAAGTTATTTTCTTTCATCACAGAGTAGAATTATGTAGTCAAACGTCGCACAACTTTTCATGGAACACTAGGCTGAAATAAATATTTTAATAGTGAAGTAAGGATTGCACACTCAATTGCTCCAACAAATACTTGTATTAGTTGACAGTGTTTTGATCGTAAATTATATTAGTCAGGTCGGTGTTCATAAGTAGTGAATGGGTGTACACTCTATCATGTGTTTCAGGTGAGCACCCATGGCTACTCTCAGAACCAAATCCTGGTGTGGAAGTACCCGTCTCTGAACCAGGTGGCCAAGCTGACGGGACACTCCTACAGAGTTCTCTACTTGGTGAGACTGGTGGAGGGGAGTAGTTGGGTGTCTGTAATGTTGAATAACACAGCAAATCATCATCACCACCACCACCACCAATTTGCCGCCTTCCTCAGTATGGCATATGTAGAAAGTAGGGTTGCAAAATTCCTGGGACTTTCATTAAATTCCCTGGTTTTCCTGAAATCCTGGTTGGAGGATTCGCAGAATAAGCAGGAAATCTGGAACCCTCCAACCAGGATATCTGTAAAACCAGGGAATTTTTTGACAGTTCCTAGAATTTTGCAACCCTAGTAGAAAGTACAACCTCAAACTCGATATTCAACTCTTTCTGTTCCCTCTCCTCAAGGCTGTGTCACCAGACGGAGAGGCCATTGTGACGGGGGCGGGAGACGAGACTCTGCGTTTCTGGAATGTTTTCAGTAAGACACGCTGCACCAAGGTTCGTGAACAAAACCCATCTTGTCATTGTTCTTTTTCATTTTGCCAGTCACAGGTTTGCTGCTTGATTATGTCAAATAAAGAACTTCCTTGTTGTTGTGTTCTTCCTTCAGGAGTCCAAGTCAGTGTTGAATCTCTTTACCAGGATACGGTAGTGAAATGGGAGGAGGACTAAAGTAGAGGGGATCGGGGAGACATCACCTTGAACCCCTCATAAACCCCCCTTTACCACTCCACTGTAACTCAGTGCACCACAGCACCAACCATCACTACGAACAAACTCCTCACTTATCAATTCCACCTTTTTTACAGAGGACAGCTCCAACCACCACCAGCCTGCGAGCAGCTGTCCCACTAAAGTGATGTCATTGATTAAAAACGAACACAGCCTTCGAGTGAGGGCCTGGTTGTCTCTGTACAATGTCTGTCTTATATTTCTGTCGTGGATGTCCTGAGATGTTTTAGAATTATCATTAGGGCCAGCATTTTTTTTATCTGACCATGTGACCTGACCAGGGCCTGGAGTTTCTACTGGTCAGGTCACATGTTCAGGAAAAAAGTCCTGTCTTTAGACATATACCTCCACTAATATAATATCTAAAATAGTTGAATATATCAAGTCCTCTCATCACGGTGTATCGTTTCCTACATAACAGAGAGAGAGGCCTGGTGGACTTTCTATATTTTGATAATATGTATCTGAACTACCATAGAATCCAACAGAATGTCATGATAATAAACGAGTACACCAATAGAGTCAGCCTGCCCGAGCAGCTGCAGAGACTCAGATCTGTTTATTATTTTCTTTCTAAACATCCCTACAACTTTCTTAAAACATCCTTATAACACAATCTTAACATGATCATGACATGCTTATAACATGATCATAACTCAGATCCCACTAAATACCTGGGTGAAAATTGGCTTTAAAAAAAATATATTGGATAGTATCACCCTTCAAAACAGTTGTTGGTTTGTATCACGCACATCACCCACCATGACCCAATGTTGTCACTGCTCTCTTTGGGCCGGATTAGAGTTTTCTTCCCTCTGTTCTGCCTACGCCATAGAGTCCAGAGCAGGATATAACTTGATCAGACAAACAACTGTAAATCACTTTTCTGAAGAAACCATGATGCCTTTCTTCACACAGCCATAACAATAGTAACATCCCATGACATTAACACGGACAGTTTTACCTTGGAACTTCAACCCCCCACAGAATACACACTACTGCAGCCATGTGAGTGCACCGCCAGCATAAAGTTGATACAATTCACACAAAGTCCTTGTCGGGGGACTCCAATCCTCTGGGTTTCCCTGAACAGGTCTTGGGTCTCAGGAGGTCTTGGTTCAGACAAGGCGAGTACTGCAGCCACACTAGTAATCTGCTGAGTAGCCAGTAGTGCCCTGCATACCTCGACACAACAGCGAGAACTCCTTCACGATCTCCTTAACACGCCGCTTGTTTGTCTGTTCCCTGGGAAAAATAGGGTGAATGAGATAGATTTGTCTGAATAGATCAGAAAAGAGTTCAAACATGTACATAGCTGTTTGCACATCTTGGAGGACTGCTACATAATGATATTGTTCCAGAGACAAATTCATCTGTCACGGTGAGATCGGAAGGTCAGAGCAGTGTGACTACAAAGAACCTGGAACGCCAAATGAGTGTATGAATGGATGTGTAGGCTACCTGAGGAGTTGCTGGCTGAAGGTGTCCTTCTGCTCCATGGAGACCTGGGCAGAGGGGAACCCTGGGACACGTAGTCCTTCCTTTAACCACTGGGCCAGCAGCACAGGGCAATGTCTGTTCAGACAGAAAAGCACCTCAGAGAAGTGCTCCGTCAGACAGCAGAGAGACTGACTTCCAACAATCTGGTGATGACACAGAGGGAGAGGAAGTTGTAACAAGAAGCCCAAGGGTGAGCACTGACTGAAACATAATTATACCCATTCAATGGCCACTATTGTGCTTAGAGTAGTGGTTCCCAACCTATTTCAGTTGCTGTACTACCAACTGAATTTGACTGCCCGGTGTACCCCCTCATTTGCATTTTACCGGTAAGCCTATGGTCTCATGAGTCTTCTCAAGTACCCCTTGTGGATAGTCCAAGTACAGGGGTCCTAGAATCCCTGGTTGGGAACCACTGGTCTGGAGGACTGAGTCACTGACTGCAGTCTTGTCCTACTCGTGAGGGTATTTCTTTCCCACACACTAACAGAGATACCAGTTGGTTACCTCCAGGATGGTGTGGACGAGAAGCTTCCCGTCCCTCTGTAGCACCTGACCAATAGGAGGGATGTCTCCACAATGACAGACCAACTCCATCTGATGGGGAGGTACGGAGGAAGGATGTATGGAACAGCCACATTATGACAGGAGGGTGCAGAATAAACAGGAGTTGTGCAGGGATGCAAAATAGTCACCTTTTGGGGATATTCACCCTTTTTAATCAAAAATAGGTGACCTACGTGCTTTGTATAAATCTGAGAACAGTTTGGGAGGAGGCTTTGGATCACTACTGGTTGTAGGACGAGGCTCAACCAATCGTTCACATAACAGAATGCAGCATGCGACTGAAGAGAGAAAAGATAACCAATTTGCTAGTTACATCATCAGCCTGCGCTCTGGAAAGACAGCGGGAGAGTGGAAATTATGGAGGTACATTTACAAATGTACCTCCATAGGAAAGGCAGTTTGCTCGTCTCCTGAATGATAACGAAGAGGTAGGTGAGAAGCCTGATCACGGAAACGGGGTGAGAAGGTGATGAAGCTATTTCATGAGCTATAACCAAAAAACTACTGGCATTTGGAAAGTGTGGTGGAACAAGTATTGTTAGCATTAAGTATCTTGCTAGCTGGATGTAATTCTCCGTTAGCTAGCCAGAGAAATGTTGAGCAACATTAGCCAACTTAACTGATCAAATAATTGAGTTTATGGTGTGAAATTAGCTGGCTAATAGTCAGACAGCTAACGTTACAACATCAGATGAGCTAACATTAATAACCTAACCAATTCGCTGTAGTATTAAATAGTATACGACTCCTTGGTGTTCTTCAAGTTATAACGCGTTAGTTGCTTACTGGACCCTGGCAATCTGTGTGAAATGTTAACTAGCTAATGAACTATCTGTGAACTGATGTTTTCCCTCTAAAGTATGTGGTTCATTTTCCGAATGAGAGAATTAGGTGAATAATAAAAAATATATATATTTAACATTTATTTAACTAGGCAAGTCAGTTAAGAACAAATTCTTATTTACAATGATGGCCTACCGGGAAACAGGGGGTTAATTGCCTTGTTCAGGGGCAGAAAGACAGATTTTTACCTTGTCAGCTCGGGGATTCGATCCAGCAACCTTTCGGTTCAACACTACCCACTAGGCTACCTGCCGCCCCTGAAAATGAGGTGTTGCTTGTTAAACAAGTGGATTCAGGGATGAAGTGGAGCTGGGCCTGGCTTAAACTGGATGCCACCATAGAGGTGAAAAGAACACCACTCACTTTTTCAGTCAGTGGATTAAAGGGGTATGGCAGGTGTACTCTGCCTGAAAGAGATCAAATATGCCAACAAAGGGTTAGCATGCTCTGCTGGTACATTGTAGGACAGATGTCCACAGGCAGAAAGGGTACAATGTGTAGCCCAAAGATATTGCTTTTGTTGTGTTGAACTTGACAGTAATACGTGTGTGTGTGGGGGGGGGGGGTCTTCACATTGATCACAATGTGTAGCCTTGTGCACTTGATCGATGTCTAGAGCAAAATTAGAATGCCTGTTTGTCTCATTCTATTTCTACTATAAGGTGTTTTTTTCCCAAGTGCAATATTTATATGTGTGGTCACAAGCGTTCTATTATAAAGGCTGTCATGGTAACTGCAATATTAGTGGATTGTTTTTTTTGTCAAGACTTGAGTGTCATTTGCAGTAAAGTCTAGGCAACAAATAACATTGGATTTCTTTCTTTACATTTTTTAGCTCTGAGTTAGGTTCACATTAACCACTTTTTATTTTACACACAGAGACTGATCATGTAGATCATATTATTTGTTGTTTAATTAGTTAAAACCTGCATTTCTCCCTAGCAGGGATTTTTTTCATGTTCCAGTGAGAAAAAAAAGTGTAACCTTTTTGGGCCCTCAGCAGTGTGCACCCCTGGTTATGACTTCCAGTCATGAGTTAGTACAAGAGGTAAAGTTACTTGGTAATGTGTCATCATCGCACCTACTTAACTTACAAAGAACATACAGGCTGACTTCGCTGTAGGCGTCTCCGGGAACTTGAGTGACAGGACCCCTGAAAAAGAGTTGGTGCAGAACCAGTTGTATACACCTGCCACATTACAGTGCACTTGGAATTACAGTGTGGGTTACATGGCAAAGTCTCTCACCGCAGTAGAATAGAGCCTTTACATCTTGATGGTCAGACAGGTAGAGGTCAGACTTCCTTTTGAGGGCCTATGGAGTCAACAACACACACATAAGCCCCCTTTTTACTTGGTTGTAACATGCGTCCTTTGTCCTGATCTTGTCCACATTCTGATTGTGTCCACATTATTTGACAGGTGTAGATGATTGAAATATGCATTGTGATCTGATTGTGATCATATACACCTATCAAAAACGTGGGTACAATCGGAATGTGGACTTGATCAGGACAAAGGACACATGTTAGAGCCAGGTATAAACGATGCTAAAGATACACACACATAGATACACAAATATTTATCCAGAATGTAATCTCTGAGACAGAAGCGGACTACAAAAATAAGACAGACCTGGGCATGGAGTTGCATGAATGACTCAACAATATCAGGATGTTCCCTTGGGCCTGAAAAATAGATGGAATAGAGAACACACATAAAGATGTCAAATAGGAAATACATTTGAAGTCAGAATATTACATACACCTTAGCAAAATACATACTTTAATATATATATATTTTTTTACAATTACTGACATTTAATCTTAGTAAGAATTCCCTGTCTTAGGTCAATTAGGATCACTTTATTTTAAGAATGTGATATGTCAGAATAATAGTAGAGATAATTATTTATTTCAGCTTTTATTTCTTTCATCACATTCCAGCTGGGTCAGAAGTTTACATACACTCAATTAGTATTTGGTAGCATTGCCTTTAAATGGTTTAACTTTGGTCAAACGTTTCGAGTAGCCTTCCACAAGCTTCCCACAATAAGTTGAGTGAATTTTGGCCCATTCCTCCTGACAGAGCTGGTGTAAACTGAGTTAGATTTGTAGGCCTCCTTGCTCGCACACGCTGGGATTGAGGTCAGCGTTTTGTGATGGCCACTCCAATGCCTTGACTTTGTTGTCCTTAAGCCATTTTGCCACAACTTTGGAAGTATGCTTGGGGTCATTGTCCATTTGGAAGACCCGTTTGCAACCAAGCTTTAACTTTGACTGATGTCTTGAGATGCTGCTTCAATATATCCACATAATTTTCCACCTCATGATGCCATCTATTTTGTGAAGTGCACCAGTCCATCCTACAGCAAAGCACCCCCACAACATGTTGCTGCCACCCCTGTGCTTCACGGTTGGGATGGTTTTCTTCGGCTTGCAAGCCTCCCCCTTTTTCCTCCAAACATAACGAGGGTCTTTATGGCCAAACAGTTCTATTTTTGTTTCATCAGACCAGAGGACATTTCTCCAAAAAGTAAAATCTTTGTCCCCATGTGCAGTTGCAAACTGTAGTCTGGCTTTTTTATGGCGGTTTTGGAGCAGTTGCTTCTTCCTTGCTGAGTGGCCTTTCAGGTTATGTTGATATAGGACTCGTTTTTACTGTGGATATAGATATTTTTGTACCTGTTTCCTCCAGCAACTTCACAAGGTCCTTTGCTGTTGTTCTGGGATTGATTTGCACTTTTCACACCAAAGTACATTCATCTCTAGGAGACAGAATGCGTCTCCTTCCTAAGCGGTATGTTGGCTGCGTGGTCCCACGGTGTTTATACGTGCGTACTATTGTTTGTACACATGAACGTGGTACCTTCAGGCGTTTGGAAATTGCTCCCAAGGATGAACCAGACTTGTGGAGGTCTACAATTTTTTTTCTGAGGTCTTGGCTGATTTCTTTTGATTTTCCCATGATGTAAAGCAAAGAGGCACTGAGTTTGAAGGTAGGCCTTGAAATACATCCACAGGTACACCTCTAATTGACTCAAATTATGTCAGTTAGCCTATCAGAAGCTTCTAAAGCCATGATATCATTTTCTGCAATTTTCCAAGCTTTTTAAAGGCACAGTCAACTTAGTGTATGTAAACTTCTGACCCACTGGAATTGTGATACAGTGAAATATAAGTAAAATAATCTGTCTGTAAACAATTGTTGGAAAAATGACTTGTGTCATGCACAAAATAGATAACCAACTAACCAACTTGCCAAAACTATAGTTTGTTAACAAGAAATTTGTGGAGTGGTTGAAAAACTAGTTTTAATGACTCCAACCTAAGTGTATGTAAACTTTCGACTTCAACTGTACTTGGAAGATGATGTGAGAACCAAATCTCAATTTACTTTCTCTTACCTTGCTGGAAGATAGAGAGGGTGGTGGATGTGACCAGCTCAATAAGGGCCTGGATGGGGCTGAAATGATCTTTCTCACCTGCAAATATGTGGACCATCTAGAATGAAAGAGATCCAGTAATTCATAGAAATCATTGTGGGCACATTTAAAAAGTGTAAGGCAAGCTATCAGTGACTATATCCATTCAGCTATTGTTTTATATGGGGTCTTTTCAATGAAATGTAGTAAATTATTCTGAGTTGAAATGGGATTCACCCCGACCCGAGCATTGAATCTGATTTGGATGGTTGGTCTGTTTCGGCCCACCTGGCGTGTGAGGTCGAGAGCAGAGGCTTGTGGGAAGGCGCTGTAGATCTGTCCCAGCATCTCACTGAGCTGTTGTACCATGGGAGCAAAGTCATTGAGGAGGGTCTTTACGGACCTCTCAAACACCCCACACACTGCCTACGGAAGAAGACATGCTGTGATAGAGTGGGAATCTAGTCTGTAATCCAATCTGAATATCACTTCGTTTCACTAGTGCTTCAGAAGTTAAACAATCGTGAAATGGAGCAATATTCACTTCGGATTCCAGGCTAATGAAGGACAGTATGACTATGTACAGTACATATTCAGATAGACATACAGACCCATTTAAATGTTTCAACATTCTCATGTACATATAGAATACATTACTTACCTCCACCACTTCTGAGTCACTGAGCCACTTGCTGAGGATGGTCTGGATCAATGTGAAGACCTGCTGTAAGACCACCACCACCTGACAGAGCACAGACAAAGTAAACAGGATGACAGTAGTTATGGGTGGTGAGAGAGGTTCTGAGACAGAGAGGGCGAAAGAGAGAGGCAGGGAATGAGAGAAGGTGGGAGAGTGTAGAAAGATAGAGAGAGGGCAAAATAAAGTGAGGAAGACAGCGTTGGGAGGAGACTCACTGGGTTGGGCCTGGCCTGAGCTGGGGTGGTGCCCTCTGACCCCTCGTCCTGCCTGCTGATGTCCAGCGTAGTGAACAGACTGGACAGCATACCCAGGATGTGGATGATAGACAGCTTGGCAGTGGGGCTGGGCTACAAAAAGGGAGAGGGAGATGGTTAGATCCAGACAAACTGAATACAGAGATACATTGGGAGCAAAGGTTACAGTAAGAGTGGGTGGGAGGATAAAACAGGCAGGAAAGAGACACACAGTAAGGAAACCTATTTACATGGTATTTTACTGTATTGTAAGTCTGTGCTCAACACATGTATCTTTTAGGTGGTTGCATAGACCAAGTGCACTGTATAAGCATCATATCCTTGTTCTTACCTCCTGGTGTGCCAGGGTGTCTAGCCTCTGGATGTGGGGGGTGAGGAGGGTGGTCAGGCTGCCCAGGATCTCCTCCATTGGCAAGGCAGAGAGTAGGAAGCCCAGGCCCTGCATCAGCCACATGCACTGGCTGCTCTGCACACACACATGGATTCACAAATATAGTTTTAAATTCCATCCCTATATTTACAGAAAATACACAATCTGCAGCAACAGTCTAAAACGTGATAATTTTTTTCAAAGACCAAGAATTTATACTGACCTTGTGGATATCTTTGACCAGTACGTCCTGTGAAAGGAAGAGAATGCTTGACATGAGTGTAAAAAAAGAACCAAAGCAACATTGAACGACAGCACAGTTACCATGCACCACATTTTGAGCTACAGTACACTGCATCTATCCCCACATGCTTTGTGAATCTTATTGTCACAGAGACCTGTGACACGGTCATGATTTCATGGATGTAAGGGGCAAGGTCGTGACGACACTCTCTGCAAATTCTCTTCAGAGTGGACACGCTGGACACGGACAGCTCAGCCTTCACCAAGCCCTGGAGCACCATTGGTAATACATTGCCTAACATCATCGGATGGTCCGCCAGCCACTCCGCTAGAGAACCTAGACAGCGAGAGAAAGGGGGTGGGATATAAAGGAAAGAGACAGATAGAGAAAGGGAGAAAGACAGGAAAGGAGATTGTAGGGAAAAGAGGGATGGCCAGAACAAACAGAAAGGTAGCAAAGAAAACTATAATACAATTGGATTAAGATGTTGGCTAGCACCTATAGTGTACATGACGGTGTCAGCTAGCTGAATGTTGCTTATACTGATCCGTGGGATCAGACCGATGAGGCCTGGGATGACATCAGAGTAGTTGACGTCTATGGTCTCTGCTATAGCCTGGAAGCCAAAGAGAAGGGCCTCAGTGTCCTGGAAAAAAACAAAAGAAAAATAGAAAACATGTCCCAGAAAGAGGAAGCTAGAGAGTGAGATTTGTATTTATTATGGATCCTCATTAGCTGCTGCCAAGGCAGAAGCTACTCTTCCTGGGGTCCAGCAAAATTAAGGCAATTTATACAATTTTAAAAACATTACAATACATTCACAGATTTCACAACACACTGTGTGCCCTCAGGCCCCTACTACACCACTACCACATATCTACAGTACTAAATCCATGGGTATGTATAGTGGACGTATGTTATTGTGTGTGTGTATGCATGTGTCTGTGCCTATATTTGTATTGTTTCACAGTCCCAGATGTTCCATAAGGTGTTTTTTTATCTGTATTTTAAATCTAATTTTACTTTTACTGCTTGCGTCAGTTACTTGATGTGGAATAGAGTTCCATGTAGTCATGGCTCTATGTAAACTCAGCAAAAATAGAAATGTCTCTGTCTTTCAAAGATAATTCGTAAAAATCCAAATAACTTCACAGATCTTCATTGTAAAGGCTTTATTAAACACTGTTTCCCATGCTTGTTCAATGGACCATAAACAATTAATGAACATGCTGTTTAACGGTCGTTAACTTCTTGGTGACTGGGGGCAGTATTGAGCAGCTTGGATGAATAAGGTGCCCAGAGTAAACTGCCTGCTACTCAGCCATAAAAAGCTAGAATATGGGGCCTCCCGGGTAGCGCAGTGGTTAAGGGCACTGTACTGCAGCGCCAGCTGTGCCACCAGAGACCCTGGGTTCGAGCCCAGGCTCTGTCGTAACCGGCCGCGACCGGGAGGTCCGTGGGGCGACGCACAATTGGCCTAGCGTCGTCCGGGTTAGCGAGGGGTTGGCCGGTAGGGATATCCTTGTCACATCGCACACCATCGACTCCTGTGGCGGGGTGGGCGCAGTGCGCGCTAACCAAGGTTGCCAGGTGCATAGTGTTTCCTCCGACACATTGGTGCTGCTGGCTTCCGGGTTGGATGCGAAGCTTGGTTGGGTTGTGTATCGGAGGACGCATGACTTTCAACCTTTGTCTCTCCCAAGCCCATACGGGAGTTTGAGGCTTCTACTGTGAAGTGTGTCAGAGAGGCACGAGCTTGTGACGTGTGGTCAAGTGAGAGCTTTTCTACAGAAAAAAATTATCCGGTTGGAACATTATTGAAGATTTATGTTAAAAACATACACTTTATCAAACAAAACATAACATGACATCTGATGAAAGGTTAGTGATTAATTTGATCTATATTTCTGCTTTTTGTGATTCCTCTCTTTGGCTGGAAAAATGTATGTGTTTTTCTGTGACATAATCGTGACATAATCGTTTGTGGTGCTGTAAAGCCCTTTTGAAATCATACACTGTGGCTGGATTAACGAGAATTTTATCTTTAAAATGGTGTAAATACTTGTATGCTTGAGGAATTTTTATTATGAGATTTTTGTTGTTTTGAATTTGGTGCCCTGCACTTTCACTGGCTGTTGGCGGGGTGGGACGCTACTGTCCCGAATATCTCAGAAAGGTTAAGACACTACCAGTTATGAAAACTTAGGACACTAAAGAGGCCTTTCTACTGACTCTGAAAAACACAAAAAAGATGCCCAGGGTCCCTGCTCATCTGCGTGAACGTACCTTGGGCATGCTGCACCGAGGCATGAGGACTGCAGATGTGACCAGGGCAATATATTGCAATGTCCGTACTAAGACAGCGCTACAGGGAGACAGGACGGACAGCTGATTGTCCTCGCAGTGGCAGACCACATGTAACAACATCTGCACAGGATCGGAACATCACACCTGCGGGACAGGTACAGGATGGCAACAACAACTGCCCGAGTTACACCAGGAACGCACAATCCCTCCATCAGTGCTCAGACTGTCCGCAATAGGCTGAGAGAGGCTGGACTGAGGGCTTGTAGGCCTGTTGTAAGGCAGGTCCTCACCAGACATCACCAGCAACAACGTCGCCTATGGGCACAAACCCATCGTGGCTGGACCAGACAGGACTGGCAAAAAGTGTTCTTCACTGATGAGTTTTGTCTCACCAGGGTTGATGGTCGGATTGGCGTTTATCGTTGAAGGAATGAGCGTTACACCGAGGCCTGTACTCTGGAGCAGGATCGATTTGGAGGTGGAGGGCTCATCTTGGTCTGAGGCAGTGTGTCACAGCATCATCGAACTGAGCTTGTTGTCATTGCAGGCAATCTCAACGCTGTGCATTACAGGGAAGACATCCTCCTCACTCATGTGGTACCCTTCTTGCAGGCTCATCCTTACATGAACCTCCAGCATGACAATGCCACCAGCCATACTGCTCGTTCTGTACATGATTTCCTGCAAGACAGGAATGTCAGTGTTCTGCCATGGCCAGCGAAGAGCCCGGATCTCAATCCCATTGAGCACGTCTGGGACCTGTTGGATCGGTGAGGGCTAGGGCCATTCCCCCCAGAAATGTCAGGGAACTTGCAGGTGCCTTGGTGGAAGAGTGGGGTAACATCTCACATCAAGAACTGGCAAATCTGGTGCAGTCCATGAGGAGGAGATGCACTGCAGTACTTAATGCAGCTGGTGGCCACACCGGATACTGACTGTTATTTTTGATTTTGACCCCCCTTTGTTCAGGGACACATTATTCCATGTATGTTAGTCACATGTCTGTGGAACTTGTTCAGTTTATGTCTCAGTTGTTGAGTCTTGTTATGGTCATACAAATATTTACGTTAAACCTGTTGAGTGTAGAGGGCAGTATTTTGATGTACGTACCCAAATTAAACTGCCTATTTCTCAGGCCCAGAATCTAGAATATGCATATAATTGTCAGATTAGGATAGAAAACACTCTAAAGTTTCCAAAACTGTCAAAATATTGTCTGTGAGTATAACAGAACTGATATTGCAGGCGAAAACCTGAGGAAAATCCAACCCGCAAGTGCTGTTTTTCCTGAAAGTTCTCTGTTCCATTGCCTGCCTTCGCTCCATTTAAAGGGATATCAACCAGATTCATTGTCCTATGGCTAACCCATGGTGTGAACAGTCTTTAGACATAGTTTCAGGCTTTTATTTTGAAAAATGAGCGAGAAAGATCACATTGCGTCAGTGGATGGCTGGGTGCCAGCAGCGTTTTGCATGCGCAACAGCTTGGAGCAGACATTTCTCTCTCTCTCCTATTGAAGAAGCTACAGTCCCGGTTGATATATAATCGATTATATATTGTAAAAACAACCTGAGGATTGATTATAGAAAACGTTTTACATGTTTCTACGAACTTTACGGATACTATTTGGAATTTTCATCTGCGATGTCGTGACCGCTCGAGCCTGTGGATTTCTGAACATAACGTGCCAACCAAATGGAGGAATTTTGGATATAAAATCATCTTTATGGAACAAAATGAACATTTATTGTGTAACTGGGAGTCTCGTGAGTGCAAACATCCGAAGATCATTAAAGGTAAGCGATTTAATTTATTGCTTTACTGACTTTCGTGACCAATCTACTTGGCTGCTAGCTGTTTGTAATATTTTGTCTACTGAGAGAGATGGCCTTACATAAACGCCTGGTATGCTTTCGCCGAAAAGCTTTACTGAAATCTGACATGCCAGGTGGATTAACAACAAGCTAAGCTGTGATTTGCTATATTGCACTTGTGATTTCATGAAAATCTTATATTTTTAGTAATTTAATTTGAATTTGCAATTCAGCGGATGTTGACGAAAATGATCCCGCTAACGGGATGGGTGCATCAAGAAGTTAAGTTTGCTGTTTGCTCTAAATAAACGCAGTTGACAGAGAGAGGACGTTTCTATTTTTGCTGGGTTTATTACTACGTGCCTCCCATTGTCTGTTCTGGACTTGGGGACTGTGAAGAGACCTCTTGTGGAATGTTTTGTGGGGTATGTATGGGTGTCCGAGCTGTGTGCCAGTAGTTTAGACAGACAGTGGGGTATGTATGGGTGTCCGAGCTGTGTGCCAGTAGTTTAGACAGACAGTGGGGTATGTATGGGTGTCCGAGCTGTGTGCCAGTAGTTTAGACAGACAGTGGGGTATGTATGGGTGTCCGAGCTGTGTGCCAGTAGTTTAGACAGACTGCTCGGTGTATTGAACATGCATCTTATAAATAAAAGTAGTGATAAAGTCAATCTCTCCTCCACTTTCAGCCAGAAGAGATTGACATGCATATTATTAATATTAGCTCTCTGTGTACATCCACGGGGCAGCACTGAGCCAATTGCAATTTTCCTAAGTACTTTTTTGTGGCACCTGACCACACGACTGAACAGTAGTCAAGGTGCGACAAAACTAGGGCCTGTAGGACCTGCCTTGTTGATAGTGTTGTTAAGAAGGCAGAGCAACGCTTTATCATAGACAGACTTCTCCTCATCTTAGCTTGTACTGCATGAATATGGTTTGACCATGACAGTTTACAATCTAGGGTTACTCCAAGCAGTTTAGTCATCTCAACTTGCTCAATTTCCACATGATCTATTACAAGATTTAGTTGAGGTTTAGGGTTTTGTGAGTGTTTTGTTCCAAATACAATGCTTTTAGTTGTAAAAATATTTAGGGCTAACTTATTCCTTGCCACCCACTCTGAAACTTACTGCAGCTCTTTGTTGAGTGTTGCAGTAATTTTAGTCGCTGTAGTAGCTGACGTGTATAGTGTTGAGTCATCCGCATACATAGACACTCTGGCTTTACTCAAAGTCAGTGGCATTTTGTTAGTAAAAATTGAAAAAGCAAGAGGCCTAAACCGCTACCCTGGGGAATTCCTGATTCTAACTGGATTATATTCGAGAGGCTTCCATTAAAGAGCACGCCCAATTTTTCAGTTTCTGATTTGTTAAAAAAGTTTGAAATATCCAATAAATGTCGTTCCACTTCATGATTGTGTCCCACTTGTTGTTGATTCTTCACAAAAAAATACAGTTTTATATCTTTATGTTTGAAGCCTGAAATGTGGCAAAAGGTCGCAAAGTTCAAGGGGGCCGAATACTTTCGCAAGGCACTGTAGTTTCATAAATGTGTCAAGTGCAGCATCTGGTTGCTCCTCATTACACACCACAGACCAGCAAATATTCTTTACATCATCAACATATGAATCACTACAAAACTTTGTGTATGACCTCTTATATATTAGGCCCAGACTTTGGAACTTTGGTTTTCCTAGATATGGCTATTATATTGTGATCACTACATACTATGAATCTGGATACTGCTTTAAAGCAAATATCTGTAGCATTAGTAAATATGTGATCAATACATGATGATTTGATGATTTAATTCCTGTACTGTTTGTAACTACACTGCCAGGTTGACTGACAACCTGATCCAGGTTGCAGGCACTGGTTACAGTTTGAAGTTTTTTCCTGAGAAGGTAGCTTGATGAGATAGAGTCACACAGGAAGAAACATGACAAAATAGCTTTGGGATATATACATACACTACCGTTCAAATGTTTGGGGTCACTTAGAAATGTCCTTGTTTTTGCCCATTAAAATAACATCAAATTGATCAGAAATACAGTGTAGACATTGTTAATGTTGTAAATGACTATTGTAGCTGGAAACTGCAGATTTTTTATGGAATATCTACATAGGTGTACAGAGGCCCATTATCAGCAAACATCACTCCTGTGTTCTAATGGCACGTTGTGTTAGCTAATCCAAGTGTATCATTTTAAAAGACTAATTGATCATTAGAAAACCCTCAGTCTCAACGTCAACAGTGAAGAGGCGACTCCGGGATGCTGGCCTTCTAGGTAGAGTTCCTGTCCAGTGTCCAGTGTTCTTTCGCCCGTCTTAATCTTATCTTTTATTGGCCAGTCTGAGATATGGCGTTTTCTTTGCAACTCTGCCTAGAACGCCAGCATTACGGAGTCACCTCTTCACTGTTGACGTTGAGACTGGTGTTTTGCGGGTACTATTTAATGAAGCTGCCAGTTGAGGACTTGTGAGGCATCTGTTTCTCAAACTAGACACTCTAATGTACTTGTCCTCTTGCTCAGTTGTGCACCGGGGCCTCCCACTCCTCTTTCTATTCTGGTTAGAGACAGTTTGCTCTATTCTGTGAAGGGAGTAGTGCACAGCGTTGTACGAGATCTTCAGTTTCTTGGCAATTCCTCGCATGGAATAGCCTTCATTTCTCAGAACAAGAATAGACTGACGAGTTACAGAAGAAAGTTATTTGTTTCTGGCCATTTTGAGCGTGTAATCAAACCCACAAATGCTGATGCTCCAGATACTCAACTAGTCTAAAGAAGGCCAGTTTTATTGCTTCTTTAATCAGAACAACAGTTGTCAGCTGTCCTAACATAATTGCAAAAGAGTTTTCTAATGATCAATTAGCCTTTTAAAATTATAAACTTGGATTAGCTAACACAACATGCCATTGGAACACAGGAGTGATGGTTGCTGATAATGGGCCTCTGTACGTCTATGTATATATTCCATTCAAAATCAGCCGTTTCCAGCTACAATAGTCATTTACAACATTACCAATGTCTACACTGTATTTCTGATCAATTTGATATTATTTTAATGGACATTTTTTGTGTGCTTTTCTTTCAAAAACAAGGACATTTCTAAGTGACCCCAAACCTTTGAACGGTAGTGTATGTCTTTGTATGTGTGACCCGTTGTGTGATCACTGTATTTATGTAAATTGGTGGTTGAACTGACCTGCCATGCTTTCGGTCTCTCCGTGTCCATCAGCAGTCGTCCCAGTCTATCATAGAGGTTACTGAGAAGCTCCGCCCCCAGGATCTCGTACACATACATCAGAGTGTCTGATATGTCGACTCTACCACACAAAACACACATGCAGTATAATCACAATGTGCCCTGGGCACTCTGCTCTATTCAAAATGGAATACTTTGGTAAAAACATTCAACAGATCTGTTGACTAGAAACTAGTGTTAGATAAAGCATAACATACATCGTACAACAAAATCTTGGGTCAAATAATGTAAAATCTCAAGTGAAAATCAAAGAGCTTCTCCAAGGACTACAACTCCCATCCCTTCTGTAGAAGTAGACTTCCTGTTTACCTGTAGATCCTGAACTGCTCCTTGTCATCTGAGGACCAGGAAGTATAGTCCTGCTCTGAGGGGAAGTGGGCCTTGTGGAGCAGAACATCCACCAGCTGGAAGTAGACTGGTCTGTAGACCTGCAGGTAGACTACCTGCTTGTCCTCCTCAAATGACAGGATGTCATCCTGGAACCACAGGAAGTATACATCAGAAAGTGACCATGCTACAATGTACAGATGAGGTACTTCCTCTCCAGCACTGTAGGTTTTACCACTAACCCTAACCCAAACCCAAACCCTTCACCAATAGCTGCAGAGTACCAAAAGGTGAAGGAGCTGGTGGTCTTGTTTACTGGATAGTGTCCAGGATTAGGGTGTAGGGTACATACCTGCAGAGTGTACCAGAAGGTGAGTGTGAGGGAGCTGGTGGTCTCGTTGACTGGGTAGTGCCCGGGGATGCCAGTACAGAACAGGATCATGTTGACTAGGGCCAGGTATCCCTGCCAGTGTTCCACCTGTTCCAGAAGAGTCCTGTTCCACAAAGTCACACCCAGGGAGATGAGGTGAAACAGGTCCATAATGAGCCAAGAAAACTGGTTATCACTTAATACTAACACCACAGACTGTTCATAGATGTTCAACTAAGTATCAGCAAACTTTAGTTAGATAGTTAGCAAACTAACTATCTAGTAACATAGCCCAAGCCCTAACCTAAAGGTATGTGTACCTGGAGTGTGTTTCCCCCAGAGCAACAGCGATGCGACAGATGCCATGGGAGGTCTCCATGTCTCCGTCCCTCGCTGCGGCTTTCAGCTGGTCATGGAGACCCAGCACCAGGGGCATCAAGTTCACCAGAGCATCAGTGTATCTGAACACACGCACACACACACACAAATGTATGCTGAGTCAATACAATGCGTCTCAACACAACTCATTATCAAAGTGCTCTATGTGTGTGTGTGTGTGTTTGCCTGTCTGTCAATGTGTGTGTGTCTATCTCACCTCTGGCAGTCAGGTTGGGATATAGAGCTGACAATGGTCTCCACGGCAGTGTCAAACAGCTCTGGGTCTGACAGAGCAGCAAAACAGTCCTGCAGCAGCCCCTCGCTCTCCCCATGCAGAGGAACATCCAGTCCCACCCAGCTAGACAAGCACCGTAGGGCCCGCTCCTTCACCTGGCTGTTGCCCTCCTGTCTCTGGAGCAGCTGGCGCAGCAGGGGACATACCGCCGTCCACTCCCCAGCCAGGGCCTCTCTCAGCTGGGCACGACGGGTCTGGGGCAGCCTGTAGCTCTGGAACTCTTCTGGCAGCACGGTGAGGAGCTCCAGCAGGGCCAGGCAGTGTGCGTTGGCGTTCACTTCCTCCTCTGCCCCACCTCCTCCACCAACCCCAACCCCACCCTGACTTCCGCCCTGATCCCCAGCCTTCTCTGGCTGGTAGACCCTGACCATGTCAGCCACAGCCTGGGGCCAACCCTGGGGCATGGTGTGGAGGGCCAGGGAGGCCAGGGCCACACACAGCCTGGTCAGCACCATCTTTGGCCCAGAGGAGAAGTGGGAGATGTGGGAAAGGAGCTGCATCCTCAGTGTCTGGTGTTGGTCTGTGGGGAGGTCGGCCCAGTGACAGGAGATCTTGGTGTGAAGGGTGCTGGCGCCAAAGAACTGGATCTCAGGAAGCTGTTTTGACAATGGTGTAATAGTAAAACAAGAATATAGCGTTCTACAGGGTTATTATGAGTGTCGTCATGGAGTGAAATACAAGCAGGAAAGGAATGATTACTACACAACAGAGTCTGTAGAAAGTACAGGGGAGTTTGTAGGATGGGGCTGTGGAGCGGACCTTGTCTGGACTGAGCAGAGGCCAGCAGAACTGCCAGGCCTGACGGGAGGTCTGGGCCTGAGTCAGCCACTTCTGGGCCACATTCTTATGCTCCATGTCCGGGTCATAGTACAGTTGCTGGAGGGCCTAGAGGAGGGAGGAGAGGACATTTCCAATTCAATTCTTTTAATTTACAATAGGGAGGGAAATTAAAAAGTGACCGGAGTCCTTATCATACAATGTGTCCTTGAAGGCATGACTGCCACTGATAAGGAATGTAAGAGGGGAGCCTCCAAAGCACACAGGATGGCCAACTCTGCATGAGTGAGTGCTGTTGCTAATGGCAACTAATCCCAAGCACATGGTGGTGGTTATAATTAGCACAGTATGTTTGTAACTGATATCATATTACAACAGCCCCCTTCCCTCTATGTCCCATTGAACTAGTTTACTCCAAATGAACTGCCCATTGTGAAATATTAATTCAAAAGCTATTCTGTAGCCTATTTGTTAAAGGTCCAAATTCCATTGTAATTAGTCTGTGCATTTTTTAAACTGTCAACCAATAGGCCTACATCTGTGTAGCCTATTTGGGCTATTTGGTAAATAATATGGAGGCCTAATAAATATCATTGTCACAACGCATAAAACCACAATGCTGATGAGATATTTAGAAAGACTTGACTGAGATGAACAAATTGCTTTCAGACTTAATGAGAGCTGTCATTGTTGGTAGCCTACTGTATAAAACGAACCACTTCTCTGTCGCGCACTGTATGAGTTTGACAACTTACTTTTTCGACGTTTTCCACCGTTAATTCTAAGGACACGAGGTCGGGGCTCTGCACGGAGCTGTCAGGGGGCTCCATCCCGTAGATGACAAGCTTTATAATGGGAACACTTCTTTTAATGTCCGCTCTTAGATTTTTGCGCTTGCTGCCCGCGATCCTGGGCTTTAATAAGTCTCCCACTATCAGACAGTGCTGTTGATGAACAGAGGCGGAACCCTGGCAGAAGGCCAGCCTGCTACTTGTTAAAAGTTAGTTGTCGTTAACGGATTCAGCATTCATTGTCCTTTTGTGACTGACACCTGTGCTGACCGTAGTGCTGACCACAAACCAGAGGTCTAGCAACGTATGACAGGAGCCTTTTGAAACACTGACCTCTGTTGGCTGATTAGGCTAATTCGGGAAATGTTTAAGAGGGAAATGTTGGTCTTTATAGTTTTCTCATAAGCATATGAACATAGTGAATCTTTAAAACAGATCCATAACTCTACCTGTGTAGGGCCTATCAGTATTTCTGATAAAGGAATGCCTAGAAATGCTTGTTTTAATCAGGGAGCAATGAGGAGCGCACGAAGCATGCAGTGACAGCTGGTTGAGGTGCAGCGTACCCCCATTTAATGGGAAGGGCGGTCGCGGGCTAGCAATGGAAGTGAGCCCGTGACAGTGACACATTCATAACACACTGTGGGCCTTTAACATCGACAGACATCGTCCTGACCGAGCTGGGAAGATACTCACTTTGTGTGTTGCGCTGTGCGTTAGTCCAACATTGCGCACCGCGCGTCATACAGGCATTTCAACCCCACCCCTTCTTTCATATCCTCTAATGCCAGACCCTTCTGTATTTTTAGCAATGCTGTTCTCTGTCAGATAACCAACCGAAAGAGCAGCAAAGAATACGCTCTAGCAAAGAAGAGAACGGACGTTAAAAGCCGTTGAACGTTTTATCATCGTATCCACGAAAGCGGCACATGAAATGAACATTGAAATGCATCTAGTGGTTTGTGCTTTGGTGATCCTTACCAGATCATCGCAGACAAAGGGTAGGTGTCGGTGTGTGTGCTGTGTTTAGAATAGACAGCCCGCTGAGAATATATATTTTGTGCTTGTCATTCAGTTTACTTTATCATCACAAAATATTCTGAAGATAGTTATTCTGATATTCTGATGACAATTTGTATAATGTAGGCTAAACGTAAATGTAATGTTACCAATTTAATTTGGCAGTGTTTATCGACTGGTCATACACTAGGGCTACCTGTCAGTGCAGGTTATTATGAGGTTAATATAGGTAAGGATATTTTTATTGACATAAGAGGCCAATAGGAACATTCTTTGAATTTCTCACCATATTTTGCCTGATCTTTTGCATGATATCAGGGTTAGGGTTAAATTATATTCTAATTTTATTACTTCTCCCTGTAAATTTAATTAAATTCAAATTCCAGGAAATTCCAGTCTTTGAATTCAGAGATAATTCAATTCCAATATTAGGTAAATTCCATTAATTCCATTCCTAATTCAATATTATGAACAAAACAATTCCACAAATTTGAATTCAATTCCCTCAGGGTTTGAGGCTGATCATTTCACTGTTCAGACAGCCTCGCTATAATGGAAATATAGAAATACACGTTTAAATGATTTAAAACAAATCCTGTAGTCAAATTTTTTATACTAAGTGGATTAATTCCATTACCTGGGAAATGTACAAATATTGAATTCCAATTCAATTCCAAAGATTAAATGTGTTTACAATTAAAATTACATTTAAATTCATTAGTGAATTCAAGAATATAATTGGAATTTCAAATTAAATTGGAATTTAACCTAACCCTGCTTGATATACTTAATCAATTATTCTTGTGAGTATTGCATTCTTATTTAAATACATACTCGTTCAGTACTATAGTCTCATATTCCAGGAAGCCTATGAAAACATGTTTTTGTATAGCCTATTGCATTTGGATTGTTTGCCAACTGCTCTTATTATGAATATTTCACAACATAAGTATATCATATGACATGATCAACAGCAGATCAATTAGTATTGCTGATAAGAATGGAAGATGAAATGATGTACCCCTCTCAGCAATAGCCACAGATGCCTAATTATATAACACCACAGTGCTACAGGCCACTGACACATTAACTATTCAACACTCAATACTCTTAAACAATGAACAATTCAATGGCATTTGAACATACACTAGACATATATGAAAATGCCAACAATCATGACTAGGGCCTGACCAGAGCCCTGAGTTCTTCCTGCTCAGGTTAAGTGGAAAGGAAAAATAATCAATAAATATGTATTTCCCAGTCATGCTTTTGTAATGTCTACCAGTATCAGTAATTCATCAATTCACAACAATATGGAGAACCAGGACATTATATTTATACAGTGACATCATCATTATTTTCTTGTAGGTCAGAGCACTGCTTTGCCCCCTGTCTTCATCCCAGTTAGCCTCCAGCGTGAGGACGTGTCTACTGCATCCCAAGCCCTCCCAATTATCAATGAAGATGGGGATCCGGGGCCAGAGCCAGGTCCTGCCAATCAGACCTCACCAGACCAAGCGGATAGAGCCCCAACCAAACCAGCTGTTACCAACAGCGACAAGCTGCACCAATCAGATTCTGTTACAGACGCTGGTGACAGCGATGACATGGCTGTGACCAATCAGATGACCAAGTCTCCAGCTGCACACACAGTCAACACTGTTACCACCACCCAAGACAATGCCACTCTCGCAGGTACTGTAACCCAAAGGATATTTCACTTCTATCAGCGTCATTAAGCCTGTCTATATTCCCCATGGTTACCCTGAGGTAGTCCTGTCTATGTAATACTATAGTAATTATATTACTCTGTGACTTTCTCTCAGCCACCACTCAGCTGGTAGCTTGTTTATATAGTGTTCAGTCTGAAAATAGACAGCCGCATTCTGCAAAAGCTGCTTGTTTGCAAACACAGAAGCTTGCCTCAGGCTCCACCCACCATCAAACAGCTTACCAGGGGAATAGAAAGGCTCCATCTTTCCCTCCTATCATGGTATGCCCTGGGCCTGGCTACCTGTGTGCCTTGGCAACAGGGAGTAGAGGGGTGTTGAGCGGTATAGAGGGGGATGTGGCAACCTGATGTAGGAGGTATCGTTTTAACAAATATAACTATCTCTGTCAATGCTGAGCGAGTCTGCTGTGTCTGATGCCTCTTCTGCCTGACAAACACACAATATGACATAATACCATCCAGATTTCAATATATCTGTCTCTCTCATTCTCCTCCTTTTGCTTTCAAATAACAATGAGTATAATCTCATTTAGGAGAAGCAGTAATGATGGTAAATGAAAAAAGACTCATTGCAGAACCCTTATCTGTTACTTCAATTGAGATACTGTATGTACAGTGTGTAATACTGTCTGTATGTAATACTGTTGTAATTATATTTCTATGTGATTATCACTCAGCCGTTCCAGATGGCTCCTCCTCCTCATCCCCTGTGAAGAGCACCTCCCCTGCAGGACTGCCCTCCATCCTAGGGGACACTACTAGCCACCCCTCCAACCTAGGGGACACTACTAGCCACCCCTCCACCCTAGGGGGCACTACCCACCCTGGTTTCGCTGGAGGCCACCTCACCACCACTACTCCTCCTGCCTTAGATACCAACCTACTTCCATCCCATGTTTTAATACCGACCCAGTCCTCTGTCCAACCCAGCACCCTTGCCCTGATCCCTTCCCCAACCCAACCCCTCACCATGGAGCACCCGCAGACCTCTGCCCCAGTCCACATCCCTGTCAGCCCACCTCAACAGGAGGTTCCATCGGAGCTCAATGTTGGAGATGAGGGTAAGGTGATAATATACCAATTAATCAATCAAATTGTTCACTCATTATCCAGTTAACAAATTACACAACTAATTAGACAATCAATAAATCAGTTAACGTGTTGTTCCAGACAAAGGGCCACATCTCCACTCTCCTCTGGACCCTGTGCTGGCTGGCCTGGTCTCTGTCTTCATTGTCACCACAGCCGTAGTCTCTGTCATCCTCTTCCTCAAGTTCCGCCAACGAACCGACCACCCGGACTTCCACCGGCTGCAGGATCTACCTATGGTGACCATACTATACTTGACATGTTAGATTCAGGTCTTCTGTGGCATGACATTTTGTTCATGTGAGATATATGAATTCAATTCATTTGAAGTGATATAGTGTTTGGCAACATTATGACGCTCTTGTTTTGTCTTCCTGTCCAGGATGACTTGATGGAAGACACGCCACTTTCCAGATACACTTACACTTACTGATGATGGAAACTTTTCATCAACAACAGTCAACTTTTCTTCTAGCACAGCTACAAAGCAGACACCCAATGGGCTGCCATTTTGGATCCTGGCAAAGCTTTTGACTATACTCGAGGCCCTCTGCCAGTGCCCATGTTGACTCCCTATGATTCCCCCTTCTGAGCAGTTTCCAATTTGATTGTGTTCTGTTAACAATGAGAGGGCTTTCAATACCCAATGAGGAGTTTCAAGACTAGGCCAACATCAGAGGTTTCAACATTAAGCCAACATCAGAGGTTCCGTTTAAACATTAGACCAACACCCTCAATATTCCCTTTGAAACTCTCGGACGTCTCATCTGCACAGGGGTCTGTTTTGTTCTTCAGAGACGAGTTCCCTTTGTAATGCACCCCCTCCTCCTGATACAGATCATGCACAGCACAGGCTGCACTTTAATGTATTATAGAAACAGTCACAGTGCTCTCACAGTCTCCAAAGCCCCTAAATGAGTTGGTACTGTATGAAGAAGACACAATGTCACGTTGGATGTTGTTGCCTGAGTCCAGGATCGAGGGAAAATGGAAAGGGAGTGAAAGATGGTTACTGTAGAGGTACTTGATTTAAATGTTTATCAGTCTCCCATAAACCATGTTATAGAACTATTCTAATCCTTGAACTGACCAAATATGAGTGAAGTGTTCTTTCAAACCAGAATGCCTAGTGGGTTGAAAAACATCCATCCTTGGTCTTACTTGATAGCCAGTAAACATTCTCTAAATGTAACCCAAAACAGTCAGAGAAACAGTCAGCTTCTCTGCATTCGTTGGTTAATTAGATTGGGGGTGTAGAAAGGCATGGGCGGCTGATCCATTTTTAGCCCAGTGGGCCTGTCTAACTTTTTTTTTTTTTTTTTTGTGCAAAATGAAGATAATCTGGCTAATAATGGGGGCCTCAAGGTAAAAAAAATGGTCTGGTGTGTTAGAAATACCAGTGGCCATTTCTGGTCCCAGTCTGCTCCTGCAGAAAGGGGGTCACCTCCAATAAGCGTGACTTGATTCAAAGCCATATAGATACAGATCCATTTCATAGACTACTTTGAGGAGAAAGGTTAAGGGATAAAAGTTCACCAATGGTGATGAGACGGCAGTGCTTCATGTGGAAGTGATCAGCTAATAAACATTGTTAAACAAAAATGGTGCAAAGTATAGTATTATCAAAATGTAAATGCAAAATGTATGCTTAGTATTTCTTTACAAGCCATAGGAAATTATGTAATGAGATATTTATTAACTATTTACTTGATATTTAAGAGTGTCTCAGAAAATGATCCTTTAAGTTAATTGGAAATAATAAAATGCAGAAACAGCGGAGTATGTATTAGAACTATGAGATTTTAAGTTACATTTAGATTGAAAATTACCTGAAGAAAATTACTTTTTGTCGTGCACTGCAATAAATCATATTTACAGTGTTTAAGTGTTTTACCTGTAAGTGCCAAAAGTGATGTAAGAGGTAGACATACAGATTCAGGGTTAAATGTAAAAAATGAACATTTAAGGACTTTTTTAAATAAATAAACCTAAACCCTTTTTGCTGTGTGCCTATGACTCTACAGCATAATCAGGAAGTGATTCACAAGTTCAGAGAGCTATTGTATTGTTAATTATACTGGACAAAATATAAATGCAACAATGGGAGAACAGATGCTGCTGGAAGTGGTTTTGGAGGGCCAGTAGGAGGCATTATTTCCTCTGGTCTAAAAAAATATCCCAATGCCCCAGGGCAGGACACTGCCCTGTGTAGGGTGCCGTCTTTCGGATGGGACGTTAAATGGGTGTCCTGACTCTCTGAGGTCATTAAAGATCCCATGGCACTTATCGTAAGAGTAGGGGTGTTAACCCCGGTGTCCTGGCTAAATTCCCAATCTGGCCCTCAAACCATCACGTCACCTAATAATCCCCAGTTTACAATTGGCTCATTCATCCCCCTCCTCTCCCCTGTAACTATTCCCCAGGTCGTTGCTGCAAATGAGAAAGTTTTCTCAGTCAACTTACCTGGTAAAATAACGGATAAATAAATAAAAGATTTTACTGATTTACAGTTCATAAGGAAATCAGTCAATTTGCATCTGTTAGTCACAGTAAAAAACAGGGATCATCAGCTAGATTCAGCCGAGGGCAGATTTTTTTCTTGAGTGGATGGTCGGGGGGCCCGGGACATAATTGACCACAAGAAACCTAAACACATATGTTTGACTAAAATATACTCAGTTGAAACCTTCCTTACATTTGAATAAGATCACATATGTCTCTCTATTATGTGTGAGAATACTTGGGAACAAATGTCCCACCCCTCTTCAATGGCTGTGCGAAGTTGCTGGATATTGGCGAGAACTGGAACACGCTGTCTTACACGTCGATCCAGAGCATTCCAAATATACTCAATGGTTGACATATCTGGTGAGTATGCAGGCTGTGGAAGAACTGGGACATTTTCAGTTTCCAGGAATTGTATATAGATCCTTGCGACATGAGCCTGTGCATTATCATGCTGAAACATGAGGTGATGGCGGCAGCTAAATGGCATTTTTGTTCAGTGTAGTACAGTCCCCAGCCCTAACCCAACCATGTACAGAACATTGCCTAATGGTTAAGATAATAGTAAGGCATTTATTGTTCCTGCATGTAGGCTTAGAGGTGATGGGGCAGCAGGTAGCTTAGCAGTAACAAAAGTTGGGCCAATAACCAAAAGGTTGCTGGTTTGAATCCCCGAGCCAATTAGTTGAAAAATATGTCAATATGCCCTTGAGCAAGGCACTTAACCCGAATTGCTCCTGTAAGTCGTTCTGGATAAGAGTCTGCTAAATGACCAAAAGGTGTAAACTTAGGACAACTATGCAGATCAATGAGGACAACCACACACATTAACCTCTCGGTTCACTCTGGTTCTTCTGAAGCAATAACATCTCCTTATTCTCCACACACACACACCTCACGCCCATGGATACAAACATTAAAACACAAGTCCATGATAGAACCTAGAAATGTTATTTAAGCCCATTTTCCATGGTCATTTTCTACATTAGAATTTCATTTAGAATACAGCACAGGAGGATGCTACGGTTAGGACGGATCCAAATTATGGCAGGTGTGGAGAGAATGGAATGGCATAAAACACCTGGAAACTATGTGTTTGATGCCATTCCAAATAATTCTGCTCCAGCCATTAACACGAGCCTGTCCTCTCCAATGAAGGTGCCACCAACCTCCTGTGGAATACAGTTTTGGCAACATTATGCATAAAAAAGTCCACACTAACAAAGAGTAGCTGGTGAAGCACCAGGAACAGCTTATTTGGGCCTATCAGTGTTGAGGAGGGGGTCTGGGAGGAGTTGGCGTGGTGTGGTAGTTATGGAATGATAAACTAACCATCGTGGTCATCTCTTTCCAAATGTTTACTGAACTCTGTCTGTACATATCATACCTAAGTACGGATGCCCACAAAGGACATCCTACAACTACTAATAGACTGGGGTCAGGTGGGGTTGCAGTGCCTCTCACTGAGAAATGGTAGCAGGAATGGCAGCGGGAAAGGGAGCTGAGAACCTCATCCTGGTCTCATCCCAGGCCTCACCCAGTCACCACAGCCTAACAGCGTTCTGCCAAAGTTGGCTACGGTCAGAATCATGCCCAGCAGAGCAATGTTCCCGGATAACCCCGGCATCCTTTTTTTAGGATCTGAAAGGAATACATAGAACAAAACCCTTGAGTAAAGGATGCCATAATGTTTTAATAAATGATTGTATTATAAGCATATTTATCAATTGTCTTACCTCCAGTGGAGTATCCGTATGCATAGATCTCCCTGCTTATAACCCATGTCATTCCAAGTCCACTGACTAGGCGCTGTAACACAAATGGCTCCCTGTTAAACAAAAGACTCTTAAAGAGTCTTAATATAGGGGAATCCAGATGAGTGTCTTTATGGAGTACTCTGACTAACTAACTGTAAAGTCTGGGATGCATGGTACGCAAATCTAACATATATAGTCAATTAATAAATGGTGGAACTCACAGGACTATGCAGACCACCAATGGCCAGACTGAAGAGGAAAGCAGGGTAGCTCTCCAGGCTGTAAAAAAATAAAAATAATATGTTTAACCTAATATTACAAGAAATGTTTGGTTTTTATAACAAACATCTGGTTGTTTCCTCTGCTGCTTCTGTGAAGTACATACTAAATGTTCATACTACATACGTGTTCTGATGGGCTCGCTGGATGCAGTTGAAGATATTTCCAGAGTCTGGATCATTGCTGTACATCTGAGGGTACTGTCCAACAGAGAAGAGAAAATCAGGGGAACCATCCTGAGTTGTTATAGCCTAGTTTAAGCTTTAGATGATTCATTGGCTGACACACAGTGGGCCAGGTCCCGGGCAACTCACATTGATCTTGTACTTCTTGCGAGCTTTGCCAACTTTCACAGCGAGGTGGGCAACCATGACCATGCTGGCAACACCAGTGAGAACCACATACCCATATTCTTTAGACAGCACAACCATTCTGGCACTGATCTCCTGCTGCAAGAGAAAAACACAGAGCCTACAGGTGAGTTGGTCAATCCCACTTTCACATTCACTGTAGATAAAATACTGGTTGAAAGTCCAATAAGTAAACGGATTAGTTAGTAGGCCCTAAATTAATAAATGACATTAGATCAATGCCAAGTCGTTGAAACCAGAATATACTCCATGTTCTTGGAAAATAGGCTTCTATGCTAATATGGAATGCGCTTATTATGTCTATTGTAGCCTATTGTTAGGATACTAAACTGCAAAAACCCTTCCCCTCAGCAAAGTTCTCAAAATGTGACACAAAATAACCATCTATGCATGTAGTACAGTGCACATAAAAGTTACAAATAAACAATAGCAATAGGTGCATATCTTCGCATTTTCAAGCGAGTAATTCAGCGAGTAATTCAGTTAACTCCACCGAGGGCCAAGTGTCTGCGGGCTTTCACTCGTCCCTTGTAACTGATTTACGAATTAAGGTCACTGAATTGTAAGGAACTCTCCTCACCTGGTTATCTAGATCTTAATCGGAAAGAAGAAGAAAAAACGGCAGACACGAATACGTCCTCCATGGAATGAGTTTGACACCCCTACGCTAAAAGCTCCCAAAACAAAAACCGTGTTTGAGAGCATCAAAACGATTGCAGGTGACTGCCGACTGACTGATCTACAAATCACCTTGCATCATAAATAACTACTCATTAGTATTTGTAGATCAGTCAATCAATACATTGCGAGTATGATCCTCTCGAACACGGCCAACGTGAGAACTAGAAGTGCAACATTATAAGCTATCCAGCAACAATACGTAACGTTGAATACCGTTTGTAAAATAAGTGTTATTTACCTGTTAATGACGATCTGAATAATGTTCGCAATTGAAAGTGGTCCGTCTGTTGTCAGTCAGTAATCCTGTATCCTGTGTCGTCAACTCGTAAGGGAGTCAGTCCTATTTAAACACACAGAAGAGGCGTGGTGCCTCCCCCTAGTGGGGTAGAGTTCATTTGGGTTGTATCAGATCGTAGGACTACTACCAATAATTCTGAATTTTAGCATGACATTGAGTAATATAATAAAAGAGTGAAATGAATAGAATAACTTTATTTACAGTTAGTGTTTCACAAGCCTATTTAAAGTATGTTTATTTGAGTGCAACCACTTCATTTTCCTATGTGAGTTCAAACGGGGCCATATCTGACTCACAAACCCCTTGAGCTCTGGTTCTCTGTTCAGCCTAGTCATTGTGACAATGTCATGCGTGAGGGAAGTAATCAATCAGTTTTACTTCCCTTGTATAGAGTGATTATGTTGGCTCTTATCTACGGAAGGTAATTTCACCAAAGTGTGGCCTTGGATTAGACAGACGGGTTTAGTCATAGGACCATTTCAGTATTAACTTCTGTTAGTTAATTTGTGTTAAGATAAGTGTTAATTTCACTGGTGTGATTTTTTCCAGTTACATTTGTTTTCATCTGTTTGGTTTTTGTTTCAGTCTGGCACATTATGTCATACTAATTCTTCTCAATATCAAATGTAAACAATTGATAGGCCCAACATTCAATTTACATTCCAAGTGTCGGTCATAGGGAAGAGAATCCTGTTTTGCAATATTTTAACAATACTACATCACTAGATGGCACTATATCTTTAGTAAACAGCAGCCGTAAGTACACTTTCTGAATGGCAGAAGCTTTGAGACTTTGGTCTCAGAGAAAGGATCATGACAATATCCCATTATGAAAAGTGTGAATAAATGCTCTCAGATTGGTTATGCTTCTTTGTTCTTTTTTGAAGCAGGGACATAATTGTGGATGAAGGCTTGATTTCATGCACTGTCCCTGACGTTATTATCTCTTGCTGACTGGCACTCTCTCTTTCGGTTGTTGACAGGCATTTCTCTGTCAAATGCTTTGAGATAATTTTTGTAATGAAAAGCGCTATAGATGTTGAATGAATGATTAATTATTATTATAATCCCTCTCCAGCATCACATCTGTCCTCCCACCATGCTGCTGAATCTGAACCAGCACTTCAACACCTACACATCTCTCTGAGAGATGCAATGGGAAATCCATGTGTATGTGGCTTGTGGGAGAAAAGTTGTGTGAACTGGCTCTTGCCATGTCAATGTTGTAGGTTATATAACAATAATATTGAAATAGTGGTATGTGGCTCCATGCCCAAGCAGCCTGGCACTCTAAGTTTATGACCCTGCATCTGGCTGAAATATGACACTAGACACACACACACACACACACACACACACACACACACACACACACACACACACACACACACACACACACACACACACACACACACACACACATACACACACACACACACACACACACACACTAAAATAAAATAATCACACACATATGACAGTTCATGACAGTGTAATAACCATCATACCATTTTTAAATAGGCACTATGTAATTTCATTTAATTGATAAATAAATACATTGAGATAGAGTGTTCTGTTGGGCCATTATAGTGTAACAATTGGCTATACCCTGGGCATTCTATTTTCAGAACGATTTGGGTGCATTTGTAGAATTAGGTAACCTCTCCTATCTTGTGTGACTGCTTGACTCCAGTTGTTTAGGCTTTCTTTAGCTCCGTCCTCTCTCTCCTCACACACTCGATCCAACGCGTGAGCAGTGAGAGATCACCATACCGCCCACATTCTCATTCGCGGCTCAGTTTCAGAGAGGGCAGTCAGACCACCACACTTGCAGGAGACCAAATACTATATTATAACACTAGGCTACGACGCGCGAACGAACTCTCCTGCATATTAAGTTCAAATGGCGGCAGTTACACAAAAATGATTGATACTAGAAGAAACACTCTAATCGACCAAATCCAATTACAGAGAATTGGAACTGAGAGGGCGCTTGGGCGTCTGGAGTCCATCAGTTCCACTATAATGGATACGCACGGGAACCAAAACGTGAGGTGACTCTCGGAATGAACTACACAAACTTGCAAGGACAAGTGGCCAACGTCAAACATCATTATCAGGTAACTATAATTTAATAATTTGAAATAGTTAATAGCATTTACGTTAGGCTAACTGATAGGCTCTAACTGGCAGAGGACATAGTCTATTAATGTGGCGTGGTTTGTCCAAACGTAATTCATGAAGTCCTCACCAAGTGTCATGCGTCTTGCTCCGCAGCCCAGCGCGCAATCCTTGCGGCTCATCATTCTGCTGATCCTAGTCATGGGGGTGGCCCCATCCCCAGCTCTAACAGCGGGATGCCCGGCACGATGCATATGCGATGACCAGCTGGTGGTCCAGTGCGCCGGGCAGCACCTCACCGCCTTCCCCACTGACCTGCCGCTGGCCACTCGGCAGCTCATCATCTCCAACAATCGCATCGTGGAGCTGCCGCCGTTGCAGCTCAACTACCTGTCGGACTTGGTGTACTTGGACTGTAGCAACAATTCCCTGACGGAGATTTCTATGTCCACATTCGGGAACCTGGGGAAGCTTGCTTACCTGGACTTGTCCTTCAACACCTTAACGCGGATAGAGGACAGGACGTTCGGGCCGCTCTCCAGCCTCGTGATGCTGAGAATGACGGACAACCCCGGCCTGTCGGATATTCACCCGGACGCTTTCGCAAAGAACTCGGCGCTGCAGGTGCTGGACGTGAGCCGGAACAACCTGACGGTGCTCAACATCAGTTCTCTCATCGCGCTGCCCACCCTGCGCTCGGTCGGCCTCAGCGGGAATTCCTGGAGCTGCGACTGCGATAACGAGGACCTCTGTCTCTGGGTTCACATCGAGGCATTCAAGTTTCAAGGTAAAACTAGCTGCACCTTCAGATATAAATATAAATCCAGATAATTCCCTCTTCCTATATGGTTTGTGTAAGTTTGGTGGTTTTGTCTTACCTATCTCATTTGTGTTAGATGTGCTGGCCCATAAGACACAGCTACTACTGTACTGTGATTATATTCTGTGATATGCTGTACTAATCATACCAACATCATACACATTGATATACAATATGGATTTACAAAGTCAGTATGGGGGGGCTGGACCAATAGCAGTAGAGGACCAATAGCAGTAGAGGACATATAACATAGGTCAACTACATGTTTCATTTATGAGTTCATGAATGAGATCTACTACACTAAAACAATTAAGACGTTTATGAATGTCATTTCAAATAGAATATGTGGAAAGACTGATATGAATATTGTTTATGCAGTAGTGGTGCGTGGGTAAAATCACAGGGGAAGTCAATCCAGGAAAAAAAGCCATATTACAACCTGTGTTGTGATAATTGCGTTGTTTGCTCTATAAACTATTAGTTCATATGCCTTGACACCGTGATATATATGCTTAAAGCTGAGACGATAAGAAGACACAGTGGCAGAATAAATTCAACCACACCTTTACATTTGTTTCATTACAAAACCGGAGAACATGTCCACAAAACATATTGCATGCAACAAACAGTATATGATCTACAGCATGGTCAAGCAAAGTAATGTTTCTGACTATTAAACAACTATTGATTTAGAACCACAGAGTTACCGCAAGTCGCAAAGAAAACAGGGGCTGCTTCCACTATTCAAGCACCATCCCAACTTCAACATTATCTAATCATCTCTGCTTAGTCTAATACAGTGACAACTAAAAGATACTAAAAACGATTTAGTTCAATCAACGTTAGCTAAATATGATGTGGCTGTCCATGGTACTGATTTGTGTGTGTGTGCGTGCAAGTAGAACACACATGTTGACTCACCCTACTTGTAAAGAAACGCCAATGCCATTCCTCTTTCATGTTGCCTAAATGGTCTATGACTGTCATACATCAAGGACAACAACCACCCGAGCCACTGCCTGTTCACCCCGCTATCATCCAGAAGGCGAGGTCAGTACAGGTGCATCAAAGCTGGGACCAAGAGACTGAAAAATAGCTTCTATCTCAAGGCCATCAGACTGTTAAACAGCCACCACTAACATTGAGTGGCTGCTGCCAACACACTGACTCAACTCCAGCCACTTTAATAATGGGAATTGATGGGAAATGATGTAAAATATATCACTAGCCACTTTAAACAATGCTACCTAATATAATGTTTACATACCCTACATTATTCATCTCATATGTATATGTATATACTGTACTCTATATCATCTACTGCATCTTTATGTAATACATGTATCACTAGCCACTTTAACAATGCCACTTTGTTTACATACTCATCTCATATGTATATACTGCACTCAATACCATCTACTGTATCTTGCCTATGCCGCTCTGTACCATCACTCACTCATATATCTTTATGTACATATTCTTTATCCCCTTACACTTGTGTCTATAAGGTAGTAGTTTTGGAATTGTTAGCTAGATTACTTGTTGGTTATTACTGCATTGTCGGAACTAGAAGCACAAGCATTTCGCTACACTCGCATTAACATCTGCTAACCATGTGCATGTGACAAATACATTTTGATTTGATTTGATACATTACATGCTTTTAGTTTTTGTTGTCATATTCCTAGGCTACCTGGCTGAAATACTTACTCGCTAGCCTAACTTCCTTTCATGGGCAACGATAAGCCAGGCCAGATAGTTAACATTAGCATACTACATCTAGCAAAATGTTGATCTTCCATGCTCTCAGGCCAGGGGCACAATGTATTATTTTATGGTTGGATCAGAATCGTCTTTATAATCATTGGCCAGTACGGAGAATTAAGTAAAACCACAATTCCAAATCCCCATCTACATCCATGATTAATTTAGGAAAGGGACTATTTTATCTATCTTTCTATCTATCTAGCTAGCTAGCTAGCTAGCCACCTGAGGACAACCGAACTAGATGCAACAATGAAAGTTTTTCAATAATGACATTTGGCCTGTGATGTGATTGGTCTGAAGTCAAATCCAAACGGGCTTCCCTTGACACTTTTTTTGGTGCGCCAGGACCATTCATAGCAGAGCTCACTCAGTTTAGCTCAACACTGATTGGCTTTTATTTTATTCATTTTTTATCAAGGGAAGCCAAATCCTCGCTGGCTTCCATTGCATTCAATGCTACGTGTGGAAACATACTCTTTCTGACCAGACAGCATCAGATAGATACGCTACACATACTGAGACAGAGTGGCGCTGTCTCCTTCGCTCTGATGCTTTTTCCAGTGTGATACATCCAGCCTCTTGCGAAATGAAGGAAATTTGTGACACACAGAGAGAGGAATGATAAATTATTTGGTAGTTTTGTATTTTTTTTCTTGGCATCCAGGAATACACGCCACTGTGTTTATGACAGCAGCAGTAGAATAAACTTAATGAAAAAACGTAAACATGTTAATGTATATATTCCTAAATGTCATGTGCAGTTGCCTGCATCACAGGGCCTAGGGTGTCTTAAAATCAAAATCAAATCCAGTTTATTTGTCACATGCGCCGAATACACCTCACAGTGAAATGCTTATTTACAAGCCCTTAACCAACAATGCAGTTAAAAAAAGAAAGAAAAAACCTACAAAAAAATAAGAATAAAATATACAAGTAACAAATAATTAAAGAGCAGCAGTAAAATAACAATAGCAAGGCTATATGCAGGGGTACCGGTACAGAGGCAATGTGCGGGGGCACCGGTTCGTCGAGCTAATTGAGTTAACAGGTGACAGTGAAGGCTAATAACCATAACAGCAATTGAATATGATCTGTTAACTCAGGACTGAAATGAGACACATACTGAGGAGCCTTTCTCTTATTCCTTTACTCACTCATGCAATTAAGGCTTAATCCAAAAAAAAACAGTGTCTAGATGTCAAATCGCCAGTGAATCGCATCTCCTCGTGTTCACCTGCACATGCTCCACCAACCGCTTCCACTTTAATCAACAAACTATATGCCTATGTAATGAAAGTGGCTCGGGGAACCACACTCATGTGATCAGTAACCTTGCCTGAGACCTAAACATTTTGGTTAGCTTCCTAGGCCTTTAGATAGGCTTTATCTCAGTGGACTAACAGTCTTGTGGTGTGCAATAAACCTTGGTTCAAATCCAGCCGGTTACATAATGCAACAAAATTCTGTTTGGAATAAGGGTTGATTATTTTTTTTGTTACATTCTCATATCTTGACAGACCCCTCGACATTTTCCACATTTTGTTACATTACAGCCTTATTCTAAAATAGATAGCATTTTTTAAATCCTCATCACTCTACACACAATACCCATAATGACAAAGCAAAAACAGGTTTGTAGACATTTTTGCCCAAAAAAATGTAAAAAAACGAAATATCACATTTACATAAGTATTCAAACCCTTTACTCAGGACTTCGTTGAAGCACCTGTGGCAGCGGTTACAGCCTTGAGTCTTCTTGGGTATGACAAACCTGTATTTGGGGAGTTTCTCCAATTCTTCTCTCAAGCTCTGTTAGGTTGGATGGGGAGCATCGCTGCACAGCTACTTTCAGGTCTCTCCAGAGATGTTTGATCTGGTTCAAGTCCAGGCTCTGGCTGGGCCACGCAAGGACATTCAGAGACTTGTCCCGATTCCACTCCTGCGTTGTCTTGGCTGTGTGCTTAGGGTCATTGTCCTGTTGGAAGGTGAACCTTCACCCCAGTCTGTCTTGGGGGCTCTGGAGCAGGTTTTCATCAAGGATCCCTCTGTACGTTTCTCCGTTCATCTTTCCATTGATCCTGACTAGTCTCCCAGTCCCTGCCACTGAAAAACATCCCCACAGCATGATGCTGCCACCACCATGCTTCACCGTAGGGATGGTGCCAGGTTTCCTCCAGACATGACGCTTGGCATTATGGCTAAAGATTTCAATCTTGGTTTCATCAGACCAGAGAATCTTATTTCTCATCGTCTGAGTCCTTTAAGTGCCTTTTGGCAAATGCCAAGCGGGATGTCATGCCTTTTACTGAGGAGTAGTTTCAGTCTGGCCACTACCATAAATCCTGATGGGTGGAGTGCTGCAGAGATGGTTGTCCTTCTGGAAGCTTCTCCCATCTCCACAGAGGAACTCTGGAGCTCTGTCAGAGTGACCATCGCGTTCTTGGTCACCTCCCTGACCAGGGCCCTTCTCCCCTTACTGCTCAGTTTGGCCAAGGAGCTAGCTCTAGGAAGAGTCTTGGTGGTTACAAACTTCTTCCATTTAAGAATGATGGAGGCCACTGTGTTCTTGGGGACCTTCAATGCTGCAGAAATGTTTTGGTAGCCTTCCCCAGAGCTGTGCCTCGACACTGTCTCGGAGCTCTACAGACAATTCCTTCGACCATATGGCTTAGGTTTTGCTCTGACATGCACTGTCAACTGTGGGACCTTGTATAGACAGGTGTGTGCCTTTCCAAATCATGTCCAATCAATTGAATTTACCACAGGTGGACTCCAATAAAATTGTAGAAAAATGGAAACAGGATGGAAAGAGGATGCACCTGAGCTCAATTTCAAGTCTCATAGCAAAGGGTCTGAATACTTACCTAAATAACGTATTTTTTCTATATTTTTTTTTTATAAAAGTGCAGAAATGTAAAAAAATATATATATGTTTTCGCTTAGTCATTATGGGGTATTGTGTGTAGATTGATGAGGAAAATGTTGGAAAAAGTCAAGGGGTTTGAAGACAACAAATATTTGATTTTGGATCTGTTCAGTTTGGAGTCTTCTGCTGCATTTTTGGGATGTATCTATAGACAAAAGAGCAGCTATTTATAGTGCACCTCACTGAGCAAGAGCCAGTCTTACTAAAACCATGATACACCTACTAATGGGCATCCCCTGCACACACATGCACACACACACGCACACCAGCTCATCATCCTCTCCCCTGCAGCTCAGGCAGAATCCTAAACTAGTCCTGTAAGAGCTGTCCTATTTCCATGCTGCTCATTGCCTTTGTCTGCTTTAATTTGGAGTGTCCCTTCAAGCGAAAGCTTGCAGCAAGGGAGAACACACACACACATTCCAGACCGCAGTGTTTTACGCAAAGAGCTCCTCTGGCGCTTACCTGTTCTGAGAGGCACTGTCTGTCTGTCGTCTCAGCAGTTTAGAAATAATGCATTGATAGAAGGAAGAAAAACCCACAGAAAGAACTAACAGATTCTCCACTGCTGTCTCACCTCCTAAAGATTAGCATACTGCCTGTAGTTAGCAGTTACATAAGGAAAGGGTATTTTAGGGTGGCCGGTAGCCTAGAGCGTTGGGCCAGTAACCAAAAGGTTGCTGGTTCAAATCCCCGAGCTGATTAGGTGAAATACATCTGCCAATGTGCCCTTGAGCAATGCACTTAACCCTAATTTCTCCTGAAATTCACTCTGGATAAGAGTGTCTGCAAAAAAAAATCCTAGAAACAGTGTGGTGTGGGGATGGGACAGGGAGAAGTGCCCTCTCCTTTGATGTCGGACCCTGAGGGGGAGGCGCCGGCGGCTTCCATGCCTTGGGGAGAGAGAGGGCTCTAGCCAAGTAGAGGGAGAGAGGTAGAAGTAGTACAGTGTTCACTGAGAAGAGGAGGGTGGTGTGTTGTATTATTAAAAGGAGTACTACTATAGTGGTGTCAGGAGGCCTGAGGCGAGATCAAAGAACTATTGAAGTGTATTGTGGTGTCTATCTCCTTCGTGAAAACTCCCCACATCTGTGCTGCTAAATTCGTTTCCAAACTCTCAGGGCATCTGAAGACAGATGTCTTTGGAGACAACAGAAGATCTAGGCCCATCTCTGTCATTATCCTATATCCATCATCCCTAAAAGTCCATTTGTGCTTGATCTGAAAATGTGGTCGGAGGCACCTTATGGAGGGTGTGACGCAATGGCGGATCCTCCAGAGGCATGCAGAGGACAAATTGAGCTCAGTACTGCATTGCTGTGCGCCTCCCAAATTTTGTAACAATGAGGGGGGCTCCGTAAATCTCCGCATTGACATAATTGGTTGACGGTAGGTGGGGGCGAGAGGTCCTATATAAACCCAAACTCACTTCCTTGACAACTTCCTTCATAATAGCTCTGCGCTGCTCCGTGGAGAGCAAGAGTATGAATGCCCTGACTTCTGCAGAGGCTGTATCACCGTAAATGCTGCCGATGCAGACGTAGGATTGACCATGCAGCACCTTTACTCTATCGTTAGTGATGCTTATTTACTGGGTTCAGTTCTGCCTCTCCCCTGCTCCCCTGATTTACGGAGCCCTCCGCATTGTTACAACATTTGGGAGACGCAGAGCAATGCAGTACGGAGCTCAATTTGGCCTCTGCATGCCTCCGGAGGTTCCGAAATTGCGCCACACCCTCCGACCACATTTTCAGATCAAGCACAAATGGACTTTTATTCACATCACCAAGACAGAGATCACAGGGTCAGTTGTGACTGTGATGTAGACTAAGACAAATCAAGAGAATACTGTGTGTGATTTTCTACAATGGAACACTAATTAAGAATTCATTTGATGTTAATCAAAAATATCTCTTCCTACTATTAAACATTGCCTTACTGTTATTTGATCTGTATCTTCCAGTACACCATATAATCCTCTGCAGCTCCAATCAGATTTGAACTCAAATCTCAATAGATTAGACTAGTACAACATACTTTTAGTGTATGTGGACACCTGTTCGTCGAACACCTCATTCCAAAATCATGGGCCTTAATATGGAGTTGGTCCCCCCGTTTGCTGCTATAAAAGCCTCCACTCTTCTGGGAAGTCTTTCCACTAGATGTTGGAAAATTGCTGCGGGGACTTACTTCCATTCAGCAACAAGAGCATTAGTGAGGTCGGCCACTGATGTTGGGCGATTAGGCCTGGCTCGCAGTCGGCATTCCAATTAATCCCAAAGGTCAGGGCTCTGTGCAGGCCAGTCAAGCTCTTCCACACCGATCTCAAGAACAAACATTTCTGTATGGACCTCACTTTGTGCACGGGGGGCATTGTCATGCTGAAACAGGAAAGGGACTTCCCCAAACTGTTGCCACAAAGTTGGAAGCATAGAATCATCTAGAATATATCATTGTATATCTGTTGAATTTATTATGGATAAATGAATAAACAATATCCCCATTTTAAATAGAATTGTATCTAAAGAACACCATTCTAACTGGGCAGTAACAAATGGGTTGTGGACTGTGTAAACACATAAGGTCGTTAGCCTATGGTTGACCCAACCTGAAACTTAGCTCTGGGGTTTTTAGGTTAGGCAGTGAGTGCATTCCTAGGGTTTCTGTTAAATAAAACTGTCAGTTCAGTGGTGATCGATAATGTTGAGGGGTCAAAAGTTATCTGGGAGTGTGTTAGTAAGTTAGAATGAACTTTTCACCTTACTTTGTCCTGTCGAGAGGGGGTTCGGTTAAGGCAGTGAAATGACGTCATGATCTGTATTTAAACTGATGCATGTGTTCGAGTGGGAGCGCGCTCCGAGAATAAATTCTATTACCTATTATTTAAAGACTGGTCTGCGTCTATTTTATGCAAACAAGAAATCTCATAAAATAGATTAAGGGCTTTCAATTGATGAAAGCACATTGGCATAATTTAATTATACTAACAATACCTTAATGTTAAGATTTCCCTTCATTGGAACTAAGGGGCATAGCCCGAACCATGAAAAACAGCCCCAGACCACTATTCCTCCTTCACCAAACTTTACAGTTGGCACTCTGCATTGGGGCAGGTAGCATTCTCCTGGCATCCGCCAGACCCAGATTCATCCGTCAGACTGCCAGATGGTGAAGCGTGATTCATCACTCCAGAGACCACGATTCCACTACTCTAGAGTCCAATGGCGGTGAGCTTTACACAACTCCAGCTAATGCTTGGCATTGCGCATGGTGATCTTAGGCTTGTGTGCGGCTGCTCGGCCATGGTAAACCATTTCAATAAGCTTCTGCCGAACCGTTTTTGTGCGGATGTTGCTTCCAGAGGCAGTTTGGAACTCAGTAGGGAGTGATGCATCCAAGGACAGACGATTTTTACGCGCTGCACACTTCAGTACTCAGCGGACCCGTTCTGTGAGCTTGTGTGGCCTACCACTTCGCAGCTGAGACGTTGTTGATCCTAGATGTTTCCACTTCACAATACCAGAGCTTACAGTTGACCGGGGCAGCTCTAACAGGGCCGAAATTTAACAAACTGACTTGTTGGAAAGGTGGCATCCTATAATGATGCCACGTTGAAAGTCACTGAGCTCTTCAGTAAGGCCATACTATTGCCAATGTTCGTCTATGGTGATTGTGTGGCTGTGTGCTCAATTTTATACACATTTCAGCAACAGGTGTGGCAGAAATAGCCAAATCCACTCATATCAAGGGGTGTTCACATACACGATATACAGTTGAAGTCGGAAGTTTACATACACTTAGGTTGTGTAACGGCTTTCTTCCAGGGAAGGAGAGGACCAAAGCGCAGCAAGTGTCCATGGTTATTTAATGACAGAAACTCAACATGAACACACTACAAAACAATAAACGTGGCAAAAACCCAAAACAGTCCTATTTTGTGCAGAGAACACAAAGACAGGAAACAATCACCCACAAATCCCAACACAAAACAGGCTACCTAAATATGGTTCCCAATCAGAGACAATGACCAACACCTGCCTCTGATTGAGAACCATATCATGCCAAACATAGAAATAGACAAACTAGACACACAACATAGAATGCCCACCCAGCTCACGCCCTGACCAACACTAAAACAAGGAAAACACACAAGAACTATGGTCAGATCGTGACAGGTTGGAGTCATTGAAACTCGTTTTTCAACCACTCCACAAATTTCTTGTTAACAAACTATAGTTTTGTCAAGTCGGTTAGGACATCTACTTTGTGCATGACACAAGTCATTTTTCCAACAATTGTTTACAGACAGATTATTTCACTTATAATTCACCTTATCACAATTCCAGTGGGTCAGAAGTTTACACTAAGTTGACTGTAACTTTAAGCAGCTTGGAAAATTCCAGAAAAGTATGTCATGGCTTTAGAAGCTTTTGATAGGCTAATTGGCATAATTTGAGTCAATTTGATGAGTAGCTGTGGATGTATTTCAAGGCCGACCTTCAAACTCAGGGCCTTTTTGCTTGACATCATGGGAAAATCAAAAGAAATCAGCCAAGACCTAGAAAAAAAAAGTTTGACCTCCACAAGTCTGGTTCATCCTTGGGAGCAATTGCCAAATGCCTGAAGGTACCACGTTCATCTGTTCAAACAATAGTACGCAAGTATAAACACCATGGGACCACGAAGCCGCCATACCGCTCAGGAAGGAGACGCGTTCTGTTTCCTAGAGATGAACGTACTTTGGTGCGAAAAGCGCAAATAAATCTCAGAACAACAGCAAAGGACCTTGTGAAGATGCTGGAGGAAACAGGTACAAAAGTATCTATATCCACAGTAAAACAAGTCCTATATCGACATTACCTGAAAGGCCGCTCAGCAAGGAAGAAGCCACTGCTCCAAAACCGCCATAAAAAAGCCAGACTATGGTTTGCAACTGCACATGGTGACAAAGATTCTACTTTTTGGCCATAATGACCATCATTATGTTGGAGGAAAAAGGGGGAGCGGAAGAACACCATCCCAACCATGGAGCACGGGGGTGGCAGAAACATGTTGTGGGGGTGCTTTGCTGTAGGATGGACTGGTGCACTTCACAAAATAGTTGGCATCATGAGGTGGAAAATTATGTGGATTTATTGAAACAACATTTCAAGAAATTAGTCAGGAAGTTAAAGCTTGGTCGCAAATGGTTCTTCCAAAAGGACAATGACCCCAAGCATACTTCCAACATTGTGGCAAATGGCTTAAGGACAACAAAATCAAGGTATTGGAGTGGCCATCACAAAGCCCTGACCTCAATCCTGTAGGAAATTAGTGGGCAGAACTGAAAAGGTGTGTGCGAGCAAGGGTGCCTACAAACCTGACTCAGTTTACACCAGCTCTGTCAGGAGGAATGGGCCAAAATTCACCCAACCTATTGTGGGAATCTTGTGGAAGGCTACCCGGAACGTTTGACCCAAGTTAAACAATAGTTATGCAATTTAAAGGCAATGCTACCAAATAGTAATTGAGTGTATGTGAACTTCTGACCCACTGGGAATGTGATGAAAGAAATAAAAGCTGAAATAAATCATTCTCTCTAGTATTATTCTGACATTTCACATTCTTAAAATAAAGTGGTGATCCTAACTGACCTAATTTTTACTAGGATTAAAACTGAGTTTAAATGTATTTGGCTAAGGTGTATGTAAACTTCCGACTTCAAATGTATACTAAAGTATGTCTCAATTTCCTCAATAAGTCCATCCATGCACAATATATGAACAAAACCTGCCAATTCTGTGGTGAAAAATATGCCAGTGTAAATAGTGCGTGAACAAAGTCTGCTGGCATGAAACACAGAATACAAAGCAGAGCACAGCCAGTCAGCCAGTCAGCCATTCAGCCATTCAGCCAGGCAGAAACAGTAAAAGCCTTTTGAGCTGATCCCCAAACACAAAAAGCTGCAAAAACAAATTAATATCCGTTGAAATTCTCCAACACTCTGGTTATTGCAATCACATTTCAGGCATTTTTCTTCTTCAGAATATGACCCCTAACAAACCAAGGCTTCTGGATGATATCCAGGCAGCCATACACACAGTATGATCATCTTTGAGTAGACCATAATACTGTATAATACTGTCTCCCCAAAACCCATTTATAGTAGTCTATTCCTCTTCTGCAGCAGAGTAGGAGTAAGCTGTCTGGTCTTTGATGCTAAAGCACAGGAGTTCCTGGTTCTGACAACCAAAACAAAAATCCCCTTGTCTATTGACATTCATGATTTCTGAGTGAGTGAGGGTCTTAGTCATGATGCAGGAGCCTGCTGGAGGCATGCAGCCTAGCAGAAGAAAATCCCTTCTATCTGATTACTGTACGAGTCAGGCACAAAAGACAGAATTACCCAGTGAAATCCAGTAGGGTTTGAAATGTGCTTGAATTATTCAAAAGCTTGGGATTTGGTGTAATGTAATATCAACAACACACCAATAACAGACAGCAGCTCCTATTCTGTTACTTTCTGAAAAGGGAAACAGAAGTATTTAGTATGTGCTGTTTTCTTACATGGTATTTTATTTTGATTTTTTGCTCGAAATTGAAAGATATTTCAGGAGGTAGTGTGTTATCTAGCTCTCATGAATGTTATGTAAAACGATATCATGTAATGTGTTTGAATTATTCAACAGGCCACAACTCCCTATTTGATGAAATATAATATTGATATCACCTTTCTTGGGTTGCTTACCTACGCACTTCAACACTTCAAATAACATCATTATTATGTGTATGTAGATTACCGACTAACACAAATGCATCCGATTAAGAATATTTGCCATATCAGCTTTATATAGAAAAACAAAAAACAAAGTAATGCTCAATAGTAATTTTGAAGTTGTTGATTGGGGAATTAATAATAATAGTAGCAGTAAGTTGTTCTTATGTTGGTAATACAGTATGGGCTCAGTACTAATTGTAATGTCTACTAGGATGGTAACACTTTTTGAATTGTCCCAAGTAGATGTTCAATAACTGTGAGCAACATTTAAACTATCTACTAACCACAGGAGGCTGCTGAGGGGAGGACGGCTCATAATAATGGCTGGAACGGAGCAAATGGAATGGCATCAAACATATGAAAACCATGTGTTTGATGTATTCGATACTATTGAACTAATTCCGCTCCAGCCATTACCACGAGCCCGTGCTCCTGTGCCCTAACCTTAACCCTTATCCCAACCCTAAACTTTACCCTAACCGTAGCAAGCAGTTGCTTATCAACAGATGGTCATACTATCAACAAACTATCTATATATCATCAATATTGGACAATCCAAATAAAGTGTGACCAAAACGGTCTTCAATAATATAACTAAGGCATAGAGTCTTTACTTGTCAGGTGACATGGTCAAGAAAAACTCTGGAGCTCTAATCATTACAACTAGTGATAGGCTCCTACTGTATCACCAACTAGTGATTAGGCGCCTACTGTATCACCAACTAGTGATAGGCTCCACCTGTATCACCAACTAGTGATAGGCTCCTACTGTATCACCAACTAGTGATAGGCTCCTACTGTATCACCAACTAGTGATAGGCTCCTACTGTATCACCAACTAGTGATAGGCTCCTATTGTATCACCAACTAGTGATAGGCTCCTACTGTATCACCAACTAGTGATAGGCTCCTACTGTATCACCAACTAGTGATAGGCACCTACTGTATCACCAACTAGTGATAGGCTCCTACTGTATCACCAACTAGTGATAGGCTCCTACTGTATCACCGACTAGTGATAGGCACCTACTGTATCACCAACGAGTGATAGGCTCCTACTGTATCACCAACTAGTGATAGGCGCCTACTGTATCACCAACTAGTGATAGGCACCTACTGTATCACCAACGAGTGATAGGCTCCTACTGTATCACCAACTAGTGATAGGCTCCTACTGTATCACCAACGAGTGATAGGCACCTACTGTATCACCGACTAGTGATAGGCACCTACTGTATCACCAACGAGTGATAGGCACCTACTGTATCACCAACGAGTGATAGGCACCTACTGTATCACCAACTAGTGATAGGCACCTACTGTATCACCAACGAGTGATAGGCACCTACTGTATCACCAACGAGTGATAGGCACCTACTGTATCACCAACTAGTGATAGGCGCCTACTGTATCACCAACTAGTGATAGGCACCTACTGTATCACCAACGAGTGATAGGCACCTACTGTATCACCAACTAGTGATAGGCACCTACTGTATCACCAACTAGTGATAGGCACCTACTGTATCACCAACTAGTGATAGGCACCTACTGTATCACCAACGAGTGATAGGCACCTACTGTATCACCAACTAGTGATAGGCACCTACTGTATCACCAACTAGTGATAGGCACCTACTGTATCACCAACGAGTGATAGGCTCCTACTGTATCACCAACTAGTGATAGGCACCTACTGTATCACCAACGAGTGATAGGCACCTACTGTATCACCAACGAGTGATAGGCACCTACTGTATCACCAACTAGTGATAGGCTCCTACTGTATCACCAACTAGTGATAGGCTCCTACTGTATCACCAACTAGTGATAGGCACCTACTGTATCACCAACGAGTGATAGGCACCTACTGTATCACCAACTAGTGATAGGCTCCTACTGTATCACCAACTAGTGATAGGCTCCTACTGTATCACCAACTAGTGATAGGCACCTACTGTATCACCAACGAGTGATAGGCACCTACTGTATCACCAACTAGTGATAGGCTCCTACTGTATCACCAACTAGTGATAGGCACCTACTGTATCACCAACTAGTGATAGGCACCTACTGTATCACCAACTAGTGATAGGCTCCTACTGTATCACCAACTAGTGATAGGCTCCTACTGTATCACCAACTAGTGATAGGCTCCTACTGTATCACCAACTAGTGATAGGCTCCTACTGTATCACCAACTAGTGATAGGCGCCTACTGTATCACCAACTAGTGATAGGCACCTACTGTATCACCAACTAGTGATAGGCTCCTACTGTATCCCCAATACAAATACTAGTGTGACATTTTATTTATTTTTATTTAACCTTTATTTTATCAGGTAGTCATACTGAGCCCAAGTTCTCTTCTACAGATGAGCCCTGAATTACAGAAACGACAGAAAATAGACACATCGAAATATAAATACAAAATGCAAGCAGAAAGAAAAACAAACACACTCATTGGTAATAAGGTCAGGACTTATGGGAGTACTGTAGTTAACCCCCACTTGTGTTGTGTTCTCTTCCAGATGAGGGTCAGACGGTGTGCCGTGGTCCTCCTGACCTGCAGGGGCAGCGTCTGGGTGAGCTGGGGCTGCAGCTGCGGTCGCGGTGCCACCAGGGCCTGGGTTCCTGGGACTACCTGTTCTTCCTCGCCATCGGCTTTGTTATCTTTGCGGCAGGAACGGTGTCGGCGTGGGCAATCGGCGTGGTCATGGTACTGTACGAACGCTATGTCAAGAAGAAGAGCGAGCAGATGGACCCCGATGACGAGATTGAGCAGGACGCAGGACCTGGCACGGGGGGCGGAGGTGGTCACCATGCCAACCCACGAGGTAATGGGGATTTGAAAAACACTGGTCACATGGTGGTATGACTCCACCCTGTCCCACAGCCTCCCTACCGACTGTGCCTCGGAACCTACAGAACTACAAAACCTTTGATGTCATAAATTGGCAGAGGTTAAGAAGAAACTACAAAGCAGAGCACACTGGGATTAATAAAATACAGAAGAGAGACAATGCAGAAATGTGCCTGATTTTCATGGTGATTGAGAGTTGAATGGTTATAGTTCCTTAAAGTCCCAGTGCACAGTTTTGTATCATATTGTACAACAGCTGATGAACCTAACTTTGTAAAAGTGTGACAAAATGTGATCAGTGTTATTTACTGATCGTTGAAAATACAATCTAAACAGGACCTTCAAAATCAGCAGGTTTTGCATGGATGGAGTTTTGGCTTGCTTGGTGACATCACCAGGTGGTTAAGTTATAGACCAATAACAAAGTGACTTCCAAACCTCTCTGACAATAGCAGCTAGTTCAGGTTACATGTCTCTCCCATTAGGTTCCGCCAATTAGGCCCCTCAATCAGACCACTCCCAGACAGTTATGGCAAAATTCTTGCTTGAGAAATAGTATTTTGACCATTTTAATGGAATACTATTACAGTAAGGTACTTAACTGTTACCCAGAAATGATTTAATATTGAGATAAAAACAGCTGCATTGGGCATTTAATATACTATAATAATAGGATTCAATTCTCTGGTCCTGTGTGTGTGTGCTCACTTTGGTAGCCTGTGTGTGTGTGTGTGTGTGTGTGTATTGGGAGTTTGACTCCCCTCTACTATTAGCCAAGAGATCCTCTCTAAGTAGAGCCCTGTCTGCTGAGGGACTTGGCTTCTACCCAGCTGGCTGTTGGAGCTATTCTGGCCGGCCTCTCAGTGGGGCCAGGTAAACACAGGACATGATAATTGATTTCCAGCCTTCCTGCTGTCCGTGTTTAGTAGGATGCAGAGTTCCGTCCACCCCACCTGTCTCTTCATGCACTGACTGCACCAAAAACCTTACAGTACCTACTGAATTATAGAACAATTCTACAGCAATAACACAAAACACCTCTACTGTGAAGCGTAATGATTATTATGAAGCACAGTATTAGTTCTACTCTGGGACAGTTGCTTTCATCTGACCCAGCCCCTTTAGAATACTACTGATCATCCATCATTCTATATCCCACGACGTTAGCACTGGCTTCTTTTAAAGCTAAATGCTACTCAGATCAGGTGGATCAACACTCACTGTCCTGTTGGTCCTCCGGCTGCACTATGACGTTAATCCTGACTCGAATGTTAGAAACTTAGTAGAGGTGAGTCTCTCCATTCATCCCAACAACAGCAGCTGCTCTAAGGAGAGGCTTGTGGCGGGATTACAGTGGCTCTGAGGGGCTGTAAGAGTACATATCCATTACACACAATGGATTGATCAGCTGGAGAGTTTGTGTGAGAAGGAAGGAGGGAAGGAGAAAGGGAGTAAACACACACACACACACACTAGGATGTGGCGCCCACGGGTGTTAGAGAGATAAGCTAGGGTCCAAGGTGCCCCCCAAGATGAATGCACTTCATTGATGTATAGACAGAATTCAGAACTTCTGTTCTGATACATCTAAGCGACAGGGAGCATGTTCTCTAGGAATACTAGAGGTAGTGTTGGCTGTTGGGCTGGTTTCCTGATCAAAGCAGAGATGTTACTACAGTTATCTGACCTTTATAGTGACACGGTTTATGTCTCTCTCTAGTCAACACCAGGTGAGTCTGAACAAGGAGATATGTTGGTGGTATGAACATAGTACTGTAACCCTCAAATAGGAGACTCAGGAATGTGTGTTTATCTTGGGGGGGGAGGGGGTGACAGCCTACCGTCACCGGGGAACTGCCTTGCTCATGGGCAGAACGACCGATTTTTAACTTGTCAGCTCGGGGATTGGATCCAGTAACCAACGCTCTAACCACTAGGCTACCTGCTGCCCCAACATGTAGGCTTGCTTGGATGCCTCAATGCACATTTTCAAACACAGGTTTCTGGTTGCTGTCATACTTGCATGTCATAAAACAGCCATAGTATGTGGCTACAGTACCATACCTGCATGATCCCTACAGTACACTATATGATCATGCATTCACTATGCATGTTCAGTCCAAGGTCGGTTTATTCACTTTTTAACCACATACCAGGCGGTATAACCCATGATATGCTGCAGTATGAGGACATCACGTTCTGGCAAACTGGTTAGGCAATAGTAGGGACAGGCACGAGGTGCACTGGAGAGGAGAAGGGTAGGGCCGTGGTGTTGCAACAGAATACCTGCTATAACCCTAACTTACATCGCCACGACAACCCTGCAGGAATTTCAAGGAATGACCACATCTGTCCCTGTCTTAATAAACCACAGAACGACCCGGTCCCTTTTCAACCAGTTTCCCTTCAACACACACACGCACACACCCACAAACGCACACACTCTATGACCCCAATCCAGCTACACACCATCTTCGTCATTCGCTGGACAGGGTACTGTGACTCTTCCAAGATAGCTTAGAGGTCCATTTATGTTGATCACTGAATATTGCGCTCACATAAAACATGGGTCTTGTTTGTGGCTTCATTGATTGGGTGGGTGAGAGGTTGAGCAGCATGTGATCCAGGAAGGAGCAGATTTTTAGAGTTAGACACAGTCACAGCTGTCTCTCTGAGCTAGCTAGTCACGTGGGTTACGGCGGTATGGCAGGCGGAATGACATCATGCACCCATGTGTTTGTGTTCTTATATGGAGCCAGCAAGGGCCAAGAGTTAGATTCACTGCCTTGCCTATACATATGTCCCCCCCCCCCCCCCACCGCCAATACACACGCACAGAAACACACCCACACCAACTAAGAACTGGGTGCCGACTTTTCATTATTTCTTCATAACAAGTCCTTGGATAGAATCAAAAGTAACACTATAGATTTACTGTAAGCTGGGGTCGGGACAGAAGACAACTACTGTAACTTATATTAAGTGAACATCTCTTATGCTTACAATTGTAAACACATACAACGGTAATATAATGAGTGTTCTGTACCTGTTTTGTACCTTTCTGATGTGGTTGTGTCTGTCACGAACTTGCCCATTTATTCTGACAGCACAAAACCATGAGAATCTGAAAAAGCACAGGTTGATTAATCAAATTAACGACTGATGTACAGTATGATTGATTGATGTAGTAGGGCAGGCCAGATGCAGTTGGTTCCTCTGTGGTATAACTGCTCAACAGGCTCAGGGGGCCTGCCAACTCTGTACCCTTCCACAGCAATAAAAGTAATTGGATCGGACATGTGGTGTTCTTTTGTGCATCACAGAACAGCTTGTGGAGGCTTCCTGCTTTGTCTTGTGAACAACTGCCCACTCTCATTGAAGCAATGGAAGTTCAAGGCCGACCACGGTACTGCAGGCATTGTTAGCAGAAAACAGGATCCCCATGATAATGAATGGAAAAATGGCAATCTATGTGTAAATAAATACAAATTTGAAGACAATAGTACTAATAATTGCTTCTAATACACCAGATGTATGTCCTTGAACCGATTATTATAAAATCATACACAGAAGGAGTTAAGAGGATAATTACTTGCTAATGGCAGCATGCGGTACCCCGTTTGGCCTTCAACTTGGTTTACTCAATGAGAGCGGGCAGCACTGAGCTAGCCTGCAACATCATCCTGGAGTAGCTTAAACTGTGCATGTTATGTCTCCATGAGACGCCATCTTAGCCGACTTCATGGCTTCAATACGTTATTGAATCTTCACATAGAAATGAATGGTGTCCTGTGATCAATGGCTTTGTCCATCCATATATAGAGTCATTGTAACTCCCACAGTATCCATGTCTGACTGTCCTCTGTCCTCTCTTTAACTCCCACTGTATCTGTCTCTCTGACTGTACTCTTTATCTCCCACTGGATTGGTCTCTCTGACAGTCTTCTGTAGAGGGACACTGGCTGTTTCATTAACACTAAAATAAGTCACACGTGTTGTTGACCTAATGGGGTAAACACACACATACACACACACAGACACACACACACATACAAACATACAGATATATCCCTCTCTGTCTTTCAATGTAGAGTACTATGAAATATTGGATAGAGTATTCTGTGTGTCCAGACTGGTCCAAAATGATGTTAATCCAATGGAGTTGGCTGGGAGAGTGAGATAACGAGATGCTTACTCATGCTAAGCTCCCACAGAGGAATGAGAAGTACAATTATATTTCATTCTGGATCAGACAGATAGGCAATCTGCAATTTCCTCTGTGGTATTTGTGTGTGCGGGCGAGGGCCTAAAACATATTTGCGGAGTCTATCATTTATTTTTCCTCACTTTGTCTGTTCCACTTCCTTATCTCCAATCAGTCGCTCTCCTTTATCACTCTCACTCTCTTTACTGCTCTTGTTTTTTGTGACATTTCTGACTGGTGGCCATGGACCCTGCTTTTTCAACTGTTGTTTTCCCTCTGCCTTTCTTTTTATGTCTCTCTCTCTCTCCCTCCATCTGTCTCAGTCTCAGGTATCACTTTAATATTGATCACAACAGGCTATCAGCTATCAGTAGGCATAATGTACAGGCTATCAGCTATCAGTGGGAATAATGTACAGGCTATCAGCTATCAGTGGCAATAATGTACAGGCTATCAGCTATCAGCGGGAATAATGTACAGGCTATCAGCTATCAGTGGGAATAATGTACAGGCTATCAGTGGGATTAATGTACAGGCTATCAGCTATCAGTGGGCATAATGTACAGGATATCACTAGGCATAATGTACAGGCTATCAGTAGGCATAATGTGCAGGCTATCAGTGGGAATAATGTACAGGCTATCAGTAGGCATAATGTACAGGCTATCAGTGGGAATAATGTACAGGCTATCAGCTATCAGTGGGAATAATGTACAGGCTATCAGCTATCAGTGGGAATAATGTACAGGCTATCAGCTATCGGCGGGCATAATGTACAGGCTATCAGTAGGCATAATGTACAGGCTATCAGTGGGAATAATGTACAGGCTATCGGCTATCAGTGGGAATAATGTACAGGCTATCAGCTATCAGTGGGCATACTGTACTAGTTACATATCTAAACTTCTCATGCATCTGTACAACAAATAACAGTCCAACAGGACTTTCTCACTCAGAACAATTAATAATATACTCAAATCAAATTTTATTTGTCACATACACATGGTTAGCAGAAGAACATATGAGATGAGTAGTGTAGGGTATGTAAACCATTATATAAAGTGGCATAGTTTAAAGTGACTAGTGATACATTTCTTACATCACATTTTTAATTATTGAAGTGGCTAGAGATGAGTCAGTATGTTGGCAACAGCCACTCACTGTATGCCGAGGAACTTAAAACTTTCCACCTTCTCCACTGTTACATTCCCCAGTTTCTGTGTTGTAGTTTGTGTATTTGAGTGTGTGTTTCAGGTAATGGCTTCCTGAAATCCCCCAAGCAGCTGATTGGTCGACTCCATGGCTAATTGTAGCTGACCCCGCCCCCTTGCCATGATACAGCTGTATCCCATTAGACTCCTTCTCCAGCTATAAAAGCCAGTGTTCTGTTGTTCAGAAGAAAAAAAAGCTCATTGCTGAGAGCTCATTGCTGAGAGAGAGGAGGTTGATGGCTGAGGGTTATATCATGTTGGTTGTTGCTAAGAGATTTGGTATGTACTGTGTTGTTGCTGGGAGCAGCTTTGGATGTTCTGTGTTAGTTTGTTGCTCAGTCAGAGAGCTTATTTGATGTCCTATGTTTGTTTGTGAAATTGTTTAATTTTCTGCTTCCTACGTTCCCAGGGGGGAAGGGGAAGGCACCTAGGGAGTGCTTAGGCAAGAGGACCGTGGGCATACATATACCCGTAGTATATTCACTGTCTAGGCACACTAGGTAAGACCTGGGTGGACCACCCCCTTGTATTTTGGTTAGGGCACCAGGTGGTGCTAAGTTAGGTAAGTAGTGGGTGGGTAGGTTAGATAGGAGAGGGGGCTTTTTACTTTCTTTGCTTTGGTTCCTTTCCCCCATATTACCGTGTGACGGAATAAATTCCTTGTAAACGGTTCCACTCTCTCTGCCTTTGTCATCCTTACTCACACCTACAGTCCCATACCTCTTTCACTTCACGGGGAGTTGACTTGTAGCAGGGTGTTGCATTCCCTCTTTGCAGAGGCGTGTGTAAGATCCACTACTGTCCAGTCGATGTGGATAGGGGGGTGTTCCCTCCGCTGTTTCCTGAAGTCCACGATCATCTCCTTTGTTTTGCTGATGTTGAGTGTGGTTATTTTCCTGACACCACACTCTGAGGGCCCTCACCTCCTCCCTGTAGGCCGTCTCGTCGTTGTTGGTAATCAAGCCTACCACTGTAGTGTTGTCTGCAAATTGATGATTGAGTTGGAGGCGTGCATGGCCACGCAGTCATGGGTGAACAGGGAGCGCAGGAGAGGGCTGAGAACGCACCCTTGTTGAGGATCAGTGGGGTGAAGATGTTGTTTCCTACCCTCACCAACTGGGGGCGGCCTGTCAGGAAGTCCAGGACCCAGTTCCCTAGGGCGGGGTCGAGACCCAGGGTCTCAAGCTTAATGACGAGTTTGGAGGGTTCTTACATAGGTATTCCTCTTGTCCAGATGGGTTAGGGCAGTGTGATTGCGATTGCGTCGTCTGCGGACCTATTGGGGTGGTAAGCAAATTAGAGTGGGTGTAGGGTGGAGGTGATATGATCCTTGACTAGTCTCTCAAAGCACTTCATGATGACGGAGGCGAGTGCTACGGGGCGATAGTCATTTAGCTCAGTTACCTTAGCTTTCTTGGGAACATGAACAATGGTGGCCCTCTTGAAGCATATGGGAACAGCAGACTGGGATAAGGACTGATTGAATATGTTCGTAAACACACCAGCCAGCTGGTCTGTGCATGCTCGGAGGACGCGGCTAGGGATGCCGTCTAGGCCGGCAGCCTTGCGAGGGTTAACAAGTTTAAATGCTTTACTCACGTTGGCTGCGGTGAAGGAGAGCCCGTAGGTTTTGGTAGCGGGCCGTGTCGTTGGCACTGTATTGTCCTCAAAGCGAGCAAAGAGGTTGAGTTTGTCTGGGAGCAGGACATCGTGGTCTGAGACGGGGCTGGTTTTCTTTTTGTAGTCCGTGATTGACTGTGGACCCTGCCACATACCCGTTGAATTGCGACTCTACTTTGTCTCTATACTGACTCTTAGCTTGTTGATTCCCTGGGAGGGAATAGCTACACTGTTTGTATTCGGTCATGTTTATGGTTGCCTTGCCCTGATTAAAAGCAGTGGTTCGCACTTTCAGTTTTGCACGAATGCATCCATCAATCCAAAGTTTCTGGTTGGGGAAGGTTAATAGTTGCTGTGGGTACAACATCACCGATGCACTTGCTAATAAACTCGTTCACCGAATCATCGAAGCAATCCTGAAGATTGGAATCAGATTGGTCGGACCAGCTTTGAACAGACCTGAGCACAGGCGTTTCCTGTTTAGTGTCTATAGGCTGGGAGCAACAAAATGGAGTCAGTCAGATTTTCCGAAAGGAGGGCAGGACAGGGCTTTGTATGCCATGGAAGTTAAAGTAACAATGGTCCAGGATTTATTCCGCCCGGGTAGCGCATTCGATATGCTGATAAAATTTGGAGTGTTTTCAGATTAGCCTTGTGGCAAGATAGTATTATTAGGGGAAAAGGGATCAAATCACAAATAAACAAGTTCTGTGTTACTCTAAGTCTGTATTAACTTTTTTTTCACAATCTTCTCGCGACTTGAACTTCTCCAATGTCACATTCCAGGGGGACGTGACCTTTGACCCCCCCAAGACTGTTCCCCAGCGTTCCAATGACCTCTGGCAAGTTGACTATAGTATTTATATAGTATTTCAAGTTACACTATATACAAATGTTTGTGGACACGCCTTCAAATTAGTGGATTTCGCTATTTCAGCCACACATTGCTGACAGGTGTATAACATCGAGCGCACAGCCACACAATCTCCATAGACAAAGAATGGCAGTAGAATGGCCTTACTGAAGAGCTCAGTGACTTTAAACGTGGCATCGTCATAGGGTGCCATCTTTCCAAGTCAGTTTGACAAATGTCTGACCTGCTAGAGCTGCCCCGGTCAACTGTAAGTGCTGTTATTGTGAAGTGGAAATGTCAAGGAGCAACAGCGGCTCAGCCGCTAAGTAGTAGGCCACACAAGCTCACAGAACGGGACTGCGGAAGTGAGTAAAAATGGGTCTGTCCTTGGTTGTAACACTCACTACCGAGTTCCAAACTGCCTCTGGAATTAACGTCAGCACAAGAACTGTTCGCCGGGAGCTTCTTGAAATGGGATTCCATGGCTGAGCAGCCACACACAAGCCTAAGCCCACCATGAGCAGTGGAAACGTGTTCTCTGGAGTGATGATTACAGCTTCTGGCAGTCCGAAGGACGGATCTGGGTTTGGTGGATGCAAGGAGAACGCTACCTACCCCAATGCATACTGCCAACTGTAAAGTTTGGTGGAGGAGGAATAACGGCCCGGGGCTGTTTTTCATGGTTCGGACTAGGCCCCTTAATATTTCCCTTCACTGAAACTAAGGCTACAGCATACAATGACATTCTAGACAATTCTTTGCTCCCAACTTTGTTTGGGGAAGGCCCTTTCCTGTTTCAGCATGACAAGGTCCTTACAGAAATAGCTTGTTGATCGGTGTAGAAGAACTTGATTGGCCTGCACAGATCCCTGACAACCCTATTAAACACCTTTGGGATGAATTGGAACACCGACTGTGAATAGGGGGCAGAGGCAGTAACATCTTCTGACAGGAGAGTGGAGACCGGTTTAGATCAATTATTTATTTTTATATATATACAGTGCCTTGCGAAAGTATTCAGCCCCTTTGAACTTTGCGACCTTTTGCCACATTTCAGGCTTCAAACATAAAGATATAAAACTATTTTTGAAGAATCAACAACAAGTGGGACACAATCATGAAGTGGAACGACATTTATTGGATATTTCAAACTTTTTTAACAAATCAAAAACTGAGAAATTGGGCGTGCAAAATTATTCAGCCCCCTTAAGTTAATACTTTGTAGCGCCACCTTTTGCTGCGATTACAGCTGTAAGTCGCTTGGGGTATGTCTCTATCAGTTTTGCACATCGAGAGACTGACATTTTTTCCCATTCCAACAGCTTGAGCTCAGTGAGGTTGGATGGAGAGCATTTGTGAACAGCAGTTTTCAGTTCTTTCCACAGATTCTCGAGTGGATTCAGGTCTGGACTTTGACTTGGCCATTCTAACACCTGGATATGTTTATTATTGAACCATTCCATTGTAGATTTTGCTTTATGTTTTGGATCATTGTCTTGTTGGAAGACAAATCTCCGTCCCAGTCTCAGGTCTTTTGCAGACTCCATCAGGTTTTCTTCCAGAATGGTCCTGTATTTGGCTCCATCCATCTTCCCATCAATTTTAACCATCTTCCCTGTCCCTGCTGAAGAAAAGCAGGCCCAAACCATGATGCTGCCACCACCATGTTTGACGCTGGGGATGGTGTGTTCAGGGTGATGAGCTGTGTTGCTTTTACGCCAAACATAACATTTTGCATTGTTGCCAAAAAGTTCCATTTTGGTTATCTGACCAGAGCACCTTCTTCCACATGTTTGGTGTGGCTTGTGGCAAACTTTAAACGACACTTTTTATGGATATCTTTAAGAAATGGCTTTCATCTTGCCACTCTTCCATAAAGGCCAGATGTGTGAAATATACGACTGATTGTTGTCCTATGGACAGAGTCTCCCACCTCAGCTGTAGATCTCTGCAGTTCATCCAGAGTGATCATGGGCCTCTTGGCTGCATCTCTGTTAAGTCTTCTCCTTGTATGAGCTGAAAGTTTAGAGGGACGGCCAGGTCGTGGTAGATTTGCAGTGGTCTGATACTCCTTCCATTTCAATATTATCGCTTGCACAGTGCTCCTTGGGATGTTTAAAGCTTGGGAAATCTTTTTGTATCCAAATCCGGCTTTAAACTTCTTCACAACAGTATCTCGGATCTGAAAGGTGTGTTCCTTGTTCTTCATGATGTTCTCTGCGCTTTTAACGGACCTCTGAGACTATCACAGTGCAGGTGCATTTATACGGAGACTTGATTACACACAGGTGGATTGTATTTATCATCATTAGTCATTTAGGTCAACATTGGATCATTCAGAGATCCTCACTGAACTTCTGGAGAGAGTTTGCTGCACTGAAAGTAAAGGGGCTGAATAATTTTGCACGCCCAATTTTTCAGTTTTTGTTTTGTTAAAGTTTGAAATATCCAATAAATGTCGTTCCACTTCCTGATTGTGTCCCACTTGTTGTTTCTTCACAAAGATATAGTTTTATATCTTTGTTTGAAGCCTGAAATGTGGCAAAAGGTTGCAAAGTTCAAGGGGGCCGAATACTTTCGCAAGGCACTGTATATACACTAGATGACTGATAGGGGCACTGTGTCAACTTCTTGATGCACCCATCCCGTTACCGTGATCATTTTCGTCAACAGCCGCTGAATTGCAGAGCGCCAAATTAAATTACAAAAAATATTAAATTTTCATAATCACAAGTGCAATATAGCAAAACACAGCTTAGCGTGTTGTGAATCCACCTGGCGTGTAAGATTTTAAAAAAGCTTTCCGGCGAAAGCATATCAAGTGTTTATTTAAGGCCATCTCTCTCAGTAGACAAAACATTACAAACAGCTAGCAGCCAAGTAAATTGGTCACAAAAAGCAATAAATGAATCGCTTACCTTTGATCTTCGGCTGTTTGCACTCACGAGACTCCCAGTTACACAAATGTTCCTTTTGTTCCAAAAATATTATTTTTATATCCAAAATAACGCGCCAACCAAAATGGAGGTATGTTCAGAAATCCAGACTCGAGCAGTCAAAACCGGGCAGACAAATTCCAAATAGTATCTGAAAAGTTTGTAGAAACAAGTCAAATGTTTTTATAATCAATCCTCAGGTTGTTTTTACAATATAATCTATGTCCACCGGGACTGTAGCTACTTCAATAGAAGAGCGAGAGAAAATGTCTGCTCTAAGCTGTTGCGCATGCAAAACGCTGCTGGCACCCAGCCATACAATGATGCGATGTGATCTTTCTCGCTCATTTTTCCAAATAAAATCCTGAAACTGTCTAAAGACTGTTCACACCATGGAAGCCATAGGAAAAAGAATCTGATTGATATCCCTTTAAATGGAGCGAAGGCAGGCTATGGAACAGAGCTTTCAGGAAAAACAGCACTTCCGGGTTGGATTTTCCTCAGGTTTTCGCCTGCAATATCAGTTCTGTTATACTCACAGACAATATTTTCACAGTTTTGGAAACTTTAGTTTTCTATCCTAATCTGACAATGATATGCATATTCTGGGCCTGAGAAATAGGCAGTTTCATTTGGGTACGTTTTTCATCCAAACATCAAAATACTGCCCCCTACACAACAGGTTTTAAAGCCACCATGCCTCCATCTTGGCACTCCCCACAACAAAAATATTTTGGATGCTATAGAAATCATTTAATGTCTACATTACTTTTTGCCACATTTCCTCTACTACAGACACCTTAATGCATACTAGTAAATTATATTGTGAGAAATATATATATACCATTTTCCTAAAAGTAAACATTTGAGATTACGAATGTTGTCTTCACTACAACCAAAAAATACTTAAACATTTTATTTTTTCCCTGAAACATTCCTATGGAGGACCTCTCCTACTGGGGAGTGCCAATATGGCCGACCGGTGGCGCCAAAGCCTCAATGGCCAATACATACAGCGCCTTCAGAAAGTATTCACGCCCCTTGACTTCTTCCACATTTTGTTGTGTTACAAAGTGGGATAAAAATAGATGTAGTCGTAATGTGTCAACGATCTACACAAAATACTCCAAAGAGGAAGAAAAATTTGAACATTTCTACATAATGTATGAATATTAAAACTAATATTTCTTGATTCGATAAGTATTCAACCATTGGCGGCAATTACAGCTGTGATGCTTTTTTTTCTAATATCTTTGCACACCTGGACACCATATTTGCAAATTTTTTACATTCTTCAAGCTCTCTCAAGTTGGTTGTTCATTGCTCGAGAGACATTTAAGTCTTGCCATAGATTTTAAGTCAACTGTAACTAGGCCACACAAGAACATTCAATGTCGTCTTGGTAAGAAACTCCTGTGTATTTTGCCTTGTTTTCGGTTATTGTCATGCTGAAAGGTGAATTTGTCTGTCTGGAGAGCAAATTGAACCAGGTTTTCCTCTCGGATTTTGCATGTGCTTAGCTCTATTCCATTTATTTTCATCCTTGCCCATGACAATCATACCCATAACATGATGCAGCCACCACCATGCTTGAATATATGAATAATGGTACTCAGTGTTGTGTTGGATTTGCCCCGAACATAATGCTTTTAATTTAAGTTCATTTCCATGCAAAAAAAAAATCTGTTTTACTTTACTGCCTTATTGCAAATAGGATATGTTTTGGAATAGATTTATTCTGTACAAGCTTCCTTTTCACTGTCATTTAGGTTGATATTGTGGAGTAACTACAATGTTGTTGATCCATCCTCAGTTTTCTCCTATCACAGCCATTCAACTCTAACTGTTTTAAAGTCACCATTGGCCTCATGGTAAAATCCCTGAGTGGTTTCCTTCCTCTCCAACTCCTGAGTTAGGAAGGACGTCTGTATCTTTGTGGTGACTGGGTGTATTGATACATCATCCAAAGTGTAATAACTTCACCAAGCTCAATGTCTGCTTTTTTTTTACCAATAGGTGCCCTTCTTTGAGAGGCATTGGAAAACCTCCCTGGTCTTTGTGGTTGAATTTGTGTGAAATTCACTCCTCGACTGAGGGACCGTACAGATATTTGCATGTGTGGGGCACAGAGATGATGTAGTCATTCAAAAATAATGTTGCACACAGATTGAGTCCATGCACCTCATTATGTGACTTGTTACGCAAATGTTGTATCAGCAATCCAGGGTTTATATACATCATCGGTATATACACAGCACCTCAGAGCCATCTGGTGACAGAGATTGGATTTTAAACTCCAAACACACACAGTACACCAGTTTGTTGATACATTCCTGTTTAATGAGGAGAGCTGATTATTCTTGTCTCTTTGAAAGTTGTTTTAATTATCGACTAAAAATAGCTCTGCTATTCTTTTTAAAAGCAGCAACTATGCAGTTATCCAGGTCACTTACTTCTAGAACAACTCCAGTGATATTTTAGAATGTTGTTGTTGAACAATTATTTCTACAGCTAGGTATTGAGGAGTCTGTCACAGTGTCTTTCTGAGCATTTAACACAAAATATTTATTTTCCTAATTCCCACCAATGCAACTACTAAAAAATACATATAGTCGACTGTACACAGAAAGAGATGTCAGATATCCCATTCATATTTTAACACACCTGTGACTCAGGGGTCAAGGGTCACAGATCCATCATGATCTCCCATGATGTCCCTTTTCTGTCTGTGTTCTCAGGGGATTGCTGGTGGTCTGGTGGCGCTCCACCATACCCAAGATGCTCTCTGCCATCCCTCTGACATTGCTGTGGGTGTCAAGGTCAGAGGACAATGTCTTTAGGAGTTCCACTGCCCCCTCCACCTGGAGCATATGGCAGTACTGCACACCTGGAATAAAATAGAATCACACATTATATACAATGCATTTAAAGCACCTCAGTAATATAGACAAACTAGTGAGGGAACACCTCAGGCCACACACATTCTATGTGATCAAAGGACTATGCATGTGCCTATAGCCCAGTATCTTACAGCTATCTTCAAGTTATTGAAATAGTTCCCCAAATTATACCATGTACTGTAAATGACACACACACCCCCTCACCGTTCTGAGTGCAGACGAGATGCATAGCCCAGACAGCCCATAGCTGCACTCCAGCAGGCTGAGAGGTCTGAAGCAAGGAGAAGAACGGCCGAAACGACCTGAGAGAGGAAGGGAAATAAGTAAGGAGGAAGGGAGAGAAAGAGAGATGCACAGTGAGAGGAAGAGAGAGAGAGAAGTCATGCAGAAGAACGGCTCCTGACTTGTTATAAGTTTTTGGTTGTTAAGAGCGAGATTGACACGATTAAATGAGCAAAAAATGTATAGGTAATCAAATTGTACAACTGAAGATCAACACAGGCGGAAAAGATTGACAGAGAGTGAGTTAAAATACCAATCTTAATCGTGGTAGCTAGCCAAATTAAAATCTGTCAACTAGTTTACCATCTAGCTCTAACTGTTTACTGCTGGTAACCATAGCAACATGGCCACCGAGGCAGTGCCAGCAGCACCAGAGACAGAGCCCCCCCCCCCCCTTTTGAATATCCAGCAGAAATCAGAGAAGGGAAGAATCCATTTTAAACACAGAATTGTGAGGGAGAAACCAGAAACTTTGTTTGCCGACTGCTCACAAAACAGGACTGTTTCAAACCTGTTATTTTACACAGACCCACTACTGCCTGGCATACAGCTGTAACCAGGCATTTCAGCTGTATCACAAAGAAAGGCATCTGCAAGTGAAGGCAAATCCACATGTTTGAGGACAGCGATAAGGACCAGGAAAACAGGTTTCTGACGGTGAACATGTACCAGAACGGCACTGTCATGGTCCAGGGCAGTGAGGCTGCACTCAGCTCTGTTGTGCAGGACTTCCCCACCCTAACGAAGATAGCAGAAAGCAAAAAAGACAAGGGCAGCACCCCGACCTCTCCCCTCACCTCAGGCACCCCAACAGCAGGACCATCATCCCCCCTGCCTGCCTACAACCACCAGAGCCAAGACCACACTACCATCAGCATGTTGAGAGACAGGCTGGCTCTGTTAGAGGTATGGGTTACTGAGCTGAAGGAGCAGCCCCCCAGCTACACTATCATCTGCCTGCTGAGAGACAGGCTGGATCTGTTAGAGGTATGGGTTACTGAGCTGAAGGAGCAGCCCCCCAGCTACACTTACCATCAGCCTGCTGAGAGACAGGCTGGCTCTGTTAGAGGTATGGGTTACTGAGCTGAAGGAGCAGCCCCCCAGATACACTACCATCAGCCTGCTGAGAGACAGGCTGGCTCTGTTAGAGGTATGGGTTAATGAGCTGAAGGAACAACCCCCCCAGCTACACCACCATCAGCCTGCTGAGAGACAGGCTGGCTCTGTTAGAGGTATTAATCGGAATGGCCGATTAATTAGGGACGATTTCAAGTTTTCATAACAATCGGAAATCGGTATTTTTGGCCGCCGATTAAAAAATAATATATTTTTTAGAATTTTGTAATATATTTTTATACCTTTTATTTAACTAGGCAATTCAGTTAAGAACACATTCTTATTTTCAAGGACGGCCTAGGAATGGTGGGTTAACTGCCTCGTTCAGGGGCAGAACGACAGATTTTCACCTTGTCAGCTCGGGGGATCCAATCTTGCAACCATCCAGTTAACTTGTCCAACGCTATAACGACCTGCCTGCCTCTCTCTCGTTGCATTCTACAAGGAGACTGCCTGTTACGCGAATGCAGTAAGCCAAGGTAAGTTGCTAGCTAGCATTAAATTTATCTTATAAAAAACAATCAATCATAATCACTAGTTAACTACACATGGTTGATGATATTACTAGATATTATCTAGCGTGTCCTGCGTTGGATATAATCTGACTGAGTATTTAAGCATACAAGTATCTAAGTATCTGACTGAGCGATGGTAGGCGGAAGTAGGCGTGTAAACATTCATTCAAACAGCACTTTCGTGCGTTTTGCCAGCAGCTCTTCGTTGTGCGTCAAGCATTGCGCTGTTTATGACTTCAAGCCTATCAACTCCCGAGATGAGGCTGGTGTAGCCGATGTGAAATGGCTAGCTAGTTAGCGCGCGCTAATAGCGTTTCAAATGTCACTCGCGCTGAGCCTTGGGGTGGTTGTTTCCCTTGCTCTACATGAGTAACGCTGCTTCGATGGTGGCTGTTGTCGTTGTGTTGCTGGTTCGAGCCCAGGAAGGAGCAAGGAGAGGGACGGAAGCTATACTGTTACACTGGCAATACTAAAGTGCCTATAAGAACATCCAATAGTCAAAGGTTAATGAAATACAAATGGTATAGAGGGAAATAGTCCGATAATTCCTATAATAACTACAACATAAAACGTCTTACCTGGGAATATTGAAGACTCATGTTAAAAGGAACCACCAGCTTTCATATGTTCTCATGTTCTGAGCAAGGAACTGAAATGCTAGCTTTCTTACATAGCACATATTGCACTTTTACTTTCTTCTCCAACACTTTGTTTTTGCATTATTTAAACCAAATTGAACATGTTTCATTATTTACTTGAGGCTAAATTGATTTTCTTGATGTATTATATTAAGTTAAAACAAGTGTTCATTCAATATTGTTGTAATTGTCATTATTACAAATAAAAATAAAAATATCGTCTGATTAATCGGTATCGGCTTTTTTGGTCCTCCAATAATCGGTATCAGTATCGGCGTTGAAAAATCATAATCGGTCGACCTCTACCCACAACCCACCCCCAAACCGACAACATTTTACCCACATCCCCAGTCAACAAGGAGACTCACATGTGGACACCTACTACAGAGATAAGCTCTCTGGCCCCCCCTGACACACCCCCACACACCCCTCCATGTACACAGGGCCTGTGTACTCCAGCCCCAGACCGTAAACGCACTAATCTGGTAAAACCCACTGAGGTGGCCATCCTCATTGACTCAAATGGGAAATTCATCCAAGAAGATAAACTCTTCCCCCAACACAAGGTGTGCAAAATGTGGTGCCCAAAAACACAGAATGCACTCCACATCCTGTCCCAGCCTGACTTTGGCACACCAGGCCACATTATTATTCACACCGGTACCAACAACCTGTGAGAGGAGCTGGAGAGAGTATGCAGCCTGGTCAACAGAGTAGCAGAGTAGCCTCTGAGTGGTTCCCCAACTCCCACATCACCATCTCCACTCTGCTGCCCCGCAAAGACTTTCATCCCTGTACCATTCAGAATGTCAATGCTGACATCACCAGAGGGTGTGGCCTACTCCCGAACTTACACGTTGCTCACCACCCAACAATCTCCCCAGAGCATCTGCATGACCACTCCCACCTGAGGAAGCAGACAGTAGGGGTGTCTGCCAAGTCTCTAAAGGACGCGGCACTTGGTAGACAAACACCCCATGATGTACTGGGCAGATGACCACCCAGAGACCCCTACCAGGCCACTGCACCAACAAGGGGCCCCAGGCCCCTTCATGCCACACCAGACCCAGCGCACCCCACAGGCCCCACCCACCACCAGAGCATCACCACTTCCATCGGCTTAGTCAGACCGGACCGGGCCAAGTCTACTACCCCCGCACCAGACCACCACCCCTACCAGACCAGAGAGGAAGCCCCACGGCCCAGAACTGGCCCTCCTCCACTTCACTGGGCCCAGTCTACTACCCCGCACCAGACCACCACCCCTACCAGACCAGAGAGGAAGCCCCACGGCCCAGAACTGGCCCTCCTCCACTTCACTGGGCCCAACAGCAGGACCAACGCAGCTGTGCAGAGGTCGTCAGAGGACAGGAGAACCCTCTAGAATTAAGTGAGATTAAACAGCTCCTCCAATACATCCACACACACACACACACACACACACACACACACACACACGCAGTACTAGAATTGACTTGTTCCATGAATAGGAATATTTATCGTTGTCTCTGATTGGGGATCCTATTTAGGTTGCCATTTTCCATTTTGGATTTGTGGGTTATTATTCTATGTTTAGTTGCCTGTTCGCACTAGTCATATTGCTTCACGGTTCGTTTTGTTATTTTGTATAGTTTTGTTCAGTGTTGCATTCGTTTAATAAAATAGAATGTACGCTTATCCCACTGCGCCTTGGTCTCCTTATGACGACCGTGACACTTCCAAAAAGCATTTGATTCTATTTGGCAGACAGGACTGTTCTACAAAGTTATTGAAAGTGGTGTAGGGGGTAAAACATATGACATAATTAAATCAATGTATACTGGCAATACGTGCAGCATTAAAATTGTCAAGAAAAGAACAGAATTCTTTAACCAGGGGCAGGACCTTCGTCAGGGTTGTAATCTGAGCCCTGCACTCTTCAATATTTACATCAACAAATTGGCCACTATTCTAGAAAAATCCTCAGCCCCTGGTGTGAGTCTCCACAACTCAGAGGTTAAATGCCTACTCTTCGCAGATGACCTATGCCTGCTGTCACCCACAGCACATGGCATACAGCAGAGCCTGGACCTGCTAGAGCAGTACTGCCAGACCTGGGCCCTGGCAGTAAATCACAAAAATACTAAAATAATGATTTTCCAGAGAAGATCCAGATCTCAGGGAATTAGACCAAAGTTCTCAATTGGTACACAATATATAGAGTAGTGCACACACTACAATTACTAAGGTTTAAAAATAAGCTCAACTGGACACCTTAATGAGGCAGTGAATGAGCTGAGAGAGAAAGCATGTAGAGGATTCTACGCCATTAAAAAACAAATACCTATTCAAATTTGGCTAAAACTAATTGATTGTGTCATTGAAACAATTGCACTTTATGGCAGCGAGGTGTGGGGTCCACTTGCAAAACAAGATTTCACCAAATGGGACAAACACCCAATTGAAACCCTGCATGCAGAGTTCTGTAAGATTCTCCTACATGTCCACAGGAAAACTACAAACAATGCATGCAACTCAAAAAAGAGCAAATAGGTTTTTGGAAACATCTAAAATACAGTGACCCCCTCTCATATCACTACCAAGCCCTGCAATGCCAAGAGCTGAGCAAAGAAAATAGTCTCCTCATCCAGCTGGTCCTGGGGCTGAGTTCACAAACCTGTTCTACTAACACACTGAAGCCTCAGGACCAGAACATCCAATCAATCAGGATAAACCAAATTCCAACACACTCAAAACAAAACTACATTGCTTATTGGGAAAGACAAGCACAAAGCAAAATGCAGTGCTATCTGGCCCTATATCGATAGTACACCGTGGCTAACTCTTTGACCATGGTTACTGATCAAAAACCTTGACAAAGTACAGGCTCAGTGAGCACAGCCTTGCCATTGAGAAGGGTAGACACAGGAAAACCTGGCTCACTGTAGAGGAAAGGCTGTACAACCACTGCACAACAGCAGAACCTGAGACAGAGCTGCATTTCTTGACAAAATGTCAAAAATATAAAACAATTAGAAAGTGTAATTTCCACACATTTGAAACCCTTATTCAAGGGTTCAAAGACCTCTTTGATGAGAATACCTGTCCTGTTGGGGGAGGACACAGAGAGCTGTGGGTTGGCAGCGCACTACATTGCTGCCTGCAATAAGATGAGGGACAGTGTCTGACAGACCAATCAACCTGCACATGTCCTCTACTGTATGCTTATTGTTATTGTTCAATGTATGGTTATTTTGACCCTTGGTTATTGTTGTTACTGTTGTCCCATTGACAATGTTGATTCTTATTATCTTAATATTATAAATATCCTAGGTAAGCTTTGGCAATATGTACATTGTTACGTCATGCCAATAAAGCAAATTGAATTGAATTGAGAGCGAGAGAGAGAGAAACAGAGAGAGAGAGAGAGAAACAGAGAGAGAGAAACAGAGAGAAACGGAGAGAGAGGAACAGAGAGAGGAACAGAGAGAGAAACAGAGAGGAACAGCGAGAGAGGAACAGAGAGAAACAGAGAGAAACACAGAGAGAGAGAGAGAGAGAGAAACACAGAGAGAGAGAGAGAAGCACAGAGAGAGAGAAACACAGAGAGAGAGAAACAGAGAGAGAGAGAGCTAGAGAGAGAGGAACAGAGAGAGAGGAACAGAGAGAGGAACAGAGAGAGAGAGGAACAGAGGGAAAGGAGAGGTTGAGAGAGAGGGAGAGAGGGAGAGATGGAGAGGGGGGAGAGAGAGAGAGAGAGAGAGAGAGGAACATAGAGAGAGAGAGAGCATGAACAGAGAGAGAGAGAGATGAACAGAGAGAGAGAGAGAGAGGTTGTGGACAGGTGTCTTTTATACTGATAACAAGTTCAAACAGGTGCCATTAATATAGGTAACGAGTAGAGGACAGAGGAGTTACAGGTCTGTGAGAGCCAGAAATATTGCTTGTTTGTAGGTGACCAAATACTTATTTTCCACCCATAATTTGCAAATAAATTCATTAAAAATCCTACAATGTGATTTTCTGGATTTTTTTTTCTTCTCATTTTGTCTGTCATAGTTGAAGTGTACCTATGATGAAAATTACAGGCCTCTCTCGCCTTAAGTGGGAGAACTTGCACAATTGGTGACTGACTAAATACTTTTTTGCCCCACTGTATATGATTTATATGGCTTCTCTGAGTAGCTCAGACATATAGACAGACAGGCAGTCAGTCTTACCTGTAGGACACCATCTCACGCTCAGGGAGGGCCCAGGTCAGTATGGCAGCATGCTGTCGAAAGTAAAGACAGGTAATTGGAGTAAAGAAAACACTGATATGCGCACACACACACACACACACACACACACTGTACCAGCTGTTCCAGTATGGTTTGTCGGAGCCCCTGGTCTAGGGTCCATGCATCCTGTCTGGAGGTGAGGTGGGCCAGGACGCCCCCAGCAAAGTAGCTGACCCCCACCTCCACCTGGGGCCCCTGGAGCAGGGTCACTACATGCTCCAACAGGTCCTCCTGCATCATGTCTGCCTGCAGCTCTTCCACCTCTGCTATGTTGTTCTGGACCACAGAGAGACCAGGAACCATATTCATCAATCGACTCAGAGTAGTAGATCTGAACTAGGAGCAGGTCCCCCTGTCCATATAATCGTATTCATATTGATCTAAAACACAAAACTGATCCTACATCAGCACTCTCACTCTGAAATGGTTTATAAATACTTGCCCTGAGTAGTGTTCAGTAGGAATGAAACAGAAGAAAACGCTCCCAAACAGAGTAAAATAGGGATGTACTATCTGATCCTATTACACATACTTTCAAATGTTTGGCTGTGGTGTGCCCTAATGAACCCAGGCGCAGGGTGGAGGGAGACAGAACACCATGGACCATCAACAGATAAACGCTTCCAGTTTTTATGATGTGGTTGTGTCTGTCCCTTGTTTATCTTTACTGGCTCAAACAAAATAGAAGTGGTTTTGATTACAGAAACATGCATTTTCTCTGTGCAATTATGACTTGAGCATACAACCCAAAGTGTAACATAACACATGTCAATAATATGCACAATGATAATGTAGAAAAATCAGAGCACTGACATACTCAAACAAACAACTGCAACATGTTGAAACAGAAAGACCTACTAGAAGACCTAGAACTTTCTGCTGTATAGAAGATTCAGAAGAGTAGGTCTGCAAGGCAAGAGGGAGAGAACAATTCATTGAATGGTTCCACCATTTCAACTCTGAATGTGTGTGTGTGTGTGCTTCTCCTACCTCCAGCACCTCCTCGTAAAGCTCCAGGCCCTGACACTGGATGAAGTGTCGCGAGGCAGTGGGTGTCTCATCAGTCAGGTTCCACAGAGCACTCAGGGCAAACTTCAGAGTGGAGTCCACTACTCCTGCCATGGCTTTCTGTTGCACTATACCCAGCAGCTGCTGTTAGAGGGGAGAGAGAGAGACAAAGAGAGAGAGGAGGGTGAGAGAGAGGAGGGTGAGAGAGAGGAGGAGAGATAGAGGTGAGGGGGAAGAGAGGAATAGAGAGAGAGGAGTCAGGGGGAGAGAGAGAGGTGAGAAGGAGAGAGGAGGAGAGATAGAGGTGAGGGAGAGAGGAAGAGGGGTCAGGTGAAGGGGAGAGAGAGAGGAGAGAGAGGTGAGGGGGGAGGCAGAGAAAGGGTGAGATGAGGTTAGGGGGGGAAGAGGGTGAGGTGAGGGGGGGAAAGGGTGCGATCAGGTGAGGGTGAGATGAGGGGGGGGTGAGGTGAGGGGGGAAGAGGGTGAGATGAGGTTAGGGGGGAGAGGGTGAGGTGAGGGGGAAAAGGGTGAGATCAGGTGAGGGTGAGATGAGGGGAGGAAGAGGGTAAGATGAGGTGAGGGGAAGAGGGTGAAATTAGGTGGGGGGGAAGAGGGTGAGATGGGGGGGGGTTGAGGTGAGGGGGAAGAGGGTGAGATCAGGTGAGGGTGAGATGAGGAAGAGGGTAAGATGAGGTGGGGGGGTGAGATGAGAGGAGGGGGGGAGGGGGAGGTGAGGGGGAGGGGGAGGTGAGGTGAGGTGGGTGAGATGAGGTGAGGGAGGGGGTGAGATGATGTGAGGGGGGGGTGAGATGAGGTGAGGGGGGAGGGAGGGTGAGGTGAGATGAGAGGAGGATGAGGTGAGGGTGAGGGGGAGGGGGAGGTGAGGTGGAGATGAGGTGAGGTGAGGGAGGGTGAGATAAAGGAGAGGTGAGGGGTGAGAGATAAAGGAGAGGTGAGGGGGTGAGAGATAAAGATGAAGCGAGGGGGAGAGAGATAAAAGAGAGGTGAGGGGGAGAGAGATAAAAGAGAGGTGAGGGGGAGAGAGATAAAGATGAAGCGAGGGGGAGAGAGATAAAGATGAAGCGAGGGGGAGAGAGATAAAGATGAAGCAAGGGGGAGAGAGATAAAGATGAAGCGAGGGGGAGAGAGATAAAGATGAAGCGAGATGAAGCGAGGGGGAGAGAGATAAAGATGAAGCGAGGGGGAGAGAGATAAAGATGAAGCGAGATGAAGCGAGGGGGAGAGAGATAAAGATGAAGCGAGGGGGAGAGAGATAAAGATGAAGCGAGGGGGAGAGAGATAAAGATGAAGCGAGGGGGTGAGAGATAAAGATGAAGCGAGGGGGTGAGAGATAAAGATGAAGCGAGGGGGAGAGAGATAAAGATGAAGCGAGGGGGAGAGAGATAAAGATGAAGCGAGGGGGAGAGGAAAATGGAGGGACAGATTTCTTACCTTCATAATAAATATATCAGCCCCCAGCTGTGTGGTCTGCTCTGTAGACAGCTGCAGAGAGACAAACTGTTTCAACAAATGATCTTAGCAACATAAGCCACGGCCAACTGCCCATGGAGTCCAGTACATCAAACCTATTCTCAGTCAAAATTCAGGTCCATGGGGGGGTATGGGGTCCATGGGGGGTATGGGGTGAACTACTTTGCCAACTTGTATGGAGATGATAAGGTTGAGGAAATAATGCATTTAAAGAAGGGTGGGGACCCACTTTGGCCACTAGTATGGAGATGACGGCCACAGCCATCCTCTGCAGGGTCCGGTCCACGTGACCGCTGAGCCAGTTCATCACCAGCTTGGCTGCTTCGAACCTGACAGGGACACAGCAGTGAGATCCTATAAAACCTAGGACTTAACCCTAACTTAAGATCTGTACACATAACTCAAGGTTTCGATTTAATTGATTTAGATTGATTTCAATTCACCAGGCTATGGACAGACTGACCTGTCAAAAGGGACGTCCTGAAGGATGGTGTCACTGCAGAGCACCAGCAGGCAGTTCTTCTGTAACTGGAAAAGGGGAAGCACAGGCTTTGGTTATAATAATAATTTGATGTGTCCCTTTCAGGAAACTCATCAGCAAAACATCACCACATAATGCATAAGTAAATAAATATACGGAACAAACATATAAACGCAACATGCATCAGAGTTACAGTTCATATAAGAAAATTAGTCAATTGAAATAAATAAATTAGGCCCTAATCTATGGATTTCACATGACTGGGCAGGGATGCAGCCATGGGTGGGCATAGGCCCACCCACTTGGCAGCCAGGTCCACCCACTGGGGAGCCAGGGCCAGCCAATCAGAATGAGGTTTTTTTACAGACAGAATACTAAAACTCACAAGTTGAGAAACGGGTAAAAATCACATACGTTTCCACAGTGGGGCAAAAAAGTATTTAGTCAGCCACCAATTGTGCAAGTTCTCCCACTTAAAAATATGAGAGAGGCCTGTAATTTTCATCATAGGTACACTTCAACTATGACAGACAAAATTAGATTTTTTTTTTCTCCAGAAAATCTAATTGTAGGATTTTTTATTAATTTATTTGCAAATTATGGTGGAAAATAAGTATTTGGTCACCTACAAACAAGCAATATTTCTGGCTCTCACAGACCTGTAACAACTTCTTTAAGAGGCTTCTCTGTCGTCCACTCGTTACCTGTATTAATGGCACCTGTTTGAACTTGTTATCAGTATTAAAGACACCTGTCCACAACCTCAAACAGTCACACTCCAAACTCCACTATGGCCAAGACCAAAGAGCTGTCAAAGGACACCAGAAACAAAATTGTAGACCTGCACCAGGCTGGGAAGACTGAATCTGCAATAGGTAAGCAGCTTGGTTTGAAGAAATCAACTGTGGGAGCAATTATTAGGAAATGGAAGACATACAAGACCACTGATAATCTCCCTCGATCTGGGGCTCCATGCAAGATCTCACCCCGTGGGGTCAAAATGATCACAAGAACGGTGAGCAAAAATCCCAGAACCACACAGGGGGACCTAGTGAATGACCTGCAGAGAGCTGGGACCAAAGTAACAAAGCCTACCATCAGCAAGGGCATTGAAGATGAAACGTGGCTGGGTCTTTCAGCATGACAATGATCCCAAACACACCGCCCGGGCAACGAAGGAGTGGCTTTGTAAGAAGCATTTCAAGGTCCTGGAGTGGCCTAGCCAGTCTCCAGATCTCAAACCCATAGAAAATCTTTGGAGGGAGTTGAAAGTCCGTGTTGCCCAGCAACAGCCCCAAAACATCACTGCTCTAGAGGAGGTCTGCATGGAGGTTTGGCCCAAAATACCAGCAACAGTGTGTGAAAACCTTGTGAAGACTTACAGAAAACGTTTGACCTCTGTCATTGCCAACAAAGGGTATATAACAAAGTATTGAGATAAACTTTTGTTATTGACCAACTTTTGTTATTGCAAATAAATTCATAAAAAATCCTACAATGTGATTTTCTGGATTTTTTTTCTCATTTTGTCTGTCATAGTTGAAGTGTACCTATGATGAAAATTACAGGCCTCTCTCATCTTTGTAAGTGGGAGAACTTGCACAATTGGTGGCTGACTAAATACTGTTTTGCCCCACTATATATCTCTCATCCCCTTTGAATGAGCGCAACCAAACAAAGCTAATCTCCAAAATATCAAAATGTGCAGTCAAAATAAATTGTGAGCCAGGGCTACACACTGGCTAAATGCAAAACCTATCGACAGCCCACCCTTGAAAGACAATCAGCAACCAAGTTGTCCTTACCACGTACATATCCGATCTCAAGTGGAAACTCCTGCAATATCCGTAGTAATTTTCCTCTCGTGATTTTCCTGAGTGGAATAGCCTCAGGGAAACGAGTGACAGGGCACATAGTGGTTAACAGAAACTCTTTGTTTTGGGCAAAGGACCAACACAATCCATCAGAACCCTGCTGAAAGGTTTGCCAAAAGCAGGAATAGGCTGCAAAGTGGTAACTGGTACAGCTTGGTTTGGTTCACCCATGTAATGGCAAACATAACAGGATTTATAGTAAGACACAACATCTTGTTATACAGACCTGGCTAGAAGAAGTTACGCAAGATACAGTCAAAGCCTAATTGAAACTACAATTTGAGATACACTGTGCCAATCGTCTTGCCCAGAAAGGGTGCGAGAATGCCATGTCCTCATTAGAACACCATCTCTGTCAAAGTAACCCACACGAACTTCATAAAACTCCACCTCTGGACGTATCTCAGCAAAAAGAGGGGAGAGTTAAACATCTTTAATCTGTTCCTCAATCAACTGCTTCCTAAACATTCTATCAACTGTAGGGACCCTCTCTTCCTTCAGTGGTCCTACAAACTCGCTCACCTTTGGGTTTTTCAAAGGAGAGGTCAACTCAGGAGGTTTACCGAAATCAGGATCACTCATAAACGTCTCAGATAGATTGACCATGGTGGGATCGCTGACATCCTCCTCAATACTAGACTTGCTCCAGGTGACTTTCTTAGACATAGTATGTGTAACCGCACACGCTGGGAACACTCTAGGGTACTTCTCTGATAACATCAGGTTCCTCTACTCTGGGTTCTTTACAATTGACAGGACTTGGCACGACCTTCCCTCCATAAAAATAATTTCCCAAAATGAATGACACCTCCATCACCGGTAGGCTAGTCCTCACCCCAACGACGACAGAACCAGAAATTAGACCAGACTCAACTTCCACATTATACAACCCATCTCCGCTATGCACCAACAAAGGCAAAACACCCTCCAAAATGAAGGACTGGGCTGCCCCAGTGTCTCACAGTATCTTCACCGGCTGCATAACAGCATCGCCACTCTGCAGAGACACAAACTCATCTGAAACAAAGGGTTCATACACATCTGATCTAAAATCTTGTTTAGGAGATACATCAGTCCCAACCAGAGACTTAATGGGCTGGAGTGCTCCCACAAGAAGAAATGGCTTTTTCTCCCGCTTATTTTTCTATTTCAACTTAGGACACAGAGACGATGTCTCCATTCTCACAGCAATGTGTCCTTTCTCAATGACAAACTGGCGGATACGAGAAAAAAAAACTGTTTTCTGCCAATCTTTATCGATTGGGCACTGTAGAAAAAGACTGGAATCTTGCAGTAAGGGGTGACTTCTTTGGATTGCTTTTTGCGCATGGATAACTACTGGGTGCTTTGTTAGTGAAGGTATTTTTACGTGTCAATACAAACTCATCTGCAAGGACTGCAGCTTTCGCAAGAGTGAGATCCTAGTGCTCATAAATGTAGGTAGCAACCCTTTCATGAAGGTAATTCTTGAACGGCTCAAGAAGTACAGTGGTTGCTCCTTTCAAAGTTGCGTCATACTGCAGCACACCTTGCGGGCTGCTGCAGCATTCTGTGGCACGTTATCTAATTATCATCCATTTTTTCTGTTAACTTCTTAAGGTATAGGGGGCAGCATTTTCACTTTTGGATAAATAGCGTGCCCAACTTCAACTGCTACTCATGCCAGGAATATAAGATATGCATATTATTAGTAGATTTGGATAGAAATCACTCTGAAGTTTCTAAAACTGTTTGAATCATGTCTGTGTGTATAACAGAACCTATGTAGCAGGCAAAACCCGAGGACTAACCGTTCAGATTTTTGGGGGGTCTCTGTCTGTTCACTGAGATCTCATTGGCAAATGATATTTCTTAGGAACCTGTTTTCAGTTCCTACCACTTCCACTGGATGTCACCAGTCTTTGGAATTTGGTTGAGGTTATTCATTTGTGCAATGAAGAAGTAGGCCATCTAGGAACTGGGTAGCACTGTTGAGAGTGCGCAAGACGTGAAAAGTAGCGTTGGTTTGTTGTCTTCCTGTATTGAACACAGATAGACCCGTCTACAATTTGATCGATTATTAATGTTTAAAAATACCTTAAGTTGTATTACAAAAGTAATTTGAAATATTTTGGCAAAGTTTATAGGCAACTTTTGAAATATTCTGTAGTGACGTTGCGTTTTTTGGAAGCTGTTTTTTTCTGGATCAAACGCGTCAAATAAATGGACATTTGGATATACAGTAGGTAGCCTTTTTCCCCACCTGTATTTGTGGGTAGCTGTCAATTGCCTGTGAGCACGACGTTGGCATCACGTTTTAGTTTGGATGTTTATTGTTTTGTTGGCGACATCTTATAATAAAGAAGTATGTATGCTCACCATGCTGCGCTTTGGTCCACTGTTTCCACCTTAGACGATCGTGACATAATTAACCATATTTTAGCAATTACATTTACTTTTGATACTTAAGTAGATTTAAAACCTAATACTTAGACTTTTACTCAAGTAGTATTTTACTGGGTGACTTTTACTTGAGTAATTTTTTATGAAGGCATCTTTACTTTTACACAAGTATCACAATTGGGTACTTTTTCCACCACTGTCGATAGACTATGACTTTTCAGATTGCCAAGAAGTGCTATCTGCAGGGTTAGCTCCAGGTAAATATTGCAATTCTTCAACCATTCCTGGACCTGTGACCACATTCAAGCTACATGGACAGTACCAAAACAAATTATGTAATGATTCTGCCTCTTTGCTGCAAAATCTGCAGAGCTGGGAAGGTTGTATCTCCCATATAAATAACATTCTGTTGGTTGCAAGAACTCTGTATAATGATTCAAATAAAAAATTCTAAGTTTTGAATCCGGCGTCGTTTTGCGTATCAGTTCATAAACCATGTGCCATGGAATGGTTACGTTAAAAATCTCTTCCCAACTATTTTGCACGGCTGTCAATTTTTTGGTCCTTAAATGAAACTGGTATACTTTTTTGTTTATCACAATTTTATTTAACCAATTATGGTCTTTAATGCATGGGCGACAGACAGGTTCCTTACTTTTTCCCCCTTTCACTTTCCTCTTCCATTGTTGCGATAATGCTGCAATTAGTTGGTTGTAATTTTAGGTAGAGCAGACATTTCCATATGTTTTTAGTTAGCTGCATGTATGACAACTCCACCAGTGGTATTTATGATATCATTTACGAAGATTATACTTTTTTTTTTTATTATTAAAAAATAAACTTTTTTTTTAGCAATTAGTATATTTGAGTTTAACCACAATATTTGTTGTATTAACTTGTTCTCTCTTTTCTGGTGGATTAAATTGAAATTGCAAACAACTTTCTATGGCATGCTTTAAAAATAGCGATATTTGGGAGATTATTTCCTTTTCAAATAACTGAAAGTGAAAGGTTGCAATCTGACTAAAGGGAAAAAGGCCTTTCTTGAACATAGGGTGAGACATTTTTATTAATCTACTAGAGAACCAGTTTGGATTTAAGTATAACTTTGTATAACTGAAACCTATAATGAGAGGTCTAATGCTTTAATATTTAATCATTTCTGCCCTCCAAATTCATATTCATGATATAAATAGGCACGTTAAATTTTGTCTCGCTTGCAATTCCAAATAAAATGTTATATTTTTTCTCATATAATAAAAAAAATTGTTCGCTAGGTGTAAGCAGGACTTTAAGCAAATAGGTCAACTGGGATATGACTAAAGAGTTCATCAGGGTTATTTTTTTACACATATAGAAAGGTATTTACCTTTCCATGGTAGCAAGATCTATTTTTGCTAACTTTCTATAAAAATGTATTGGAGTGAGATCATTTCTTTCTTTCAGGATATGTATACCGAGTATATCCACATATGCAATATAGTACACATCATTTGGTTGTAATCCAGAGAGGTTAGAAAAATAATCTGGCTGTGGAGGGATCCAAGTTGTGGATTTAAAAGAAAACATGAATCAGCAGTGTACAATGACACCTTAGTTTTTACACCCTGTACTTCTAATCCCTTGATATTATTGTTGGATCTGATTTTAATAGCTAACATATCGATGGCCATAATAAATAGATATGCCGATAGTGGATAACCTTGCTTTACTCCTCTTGGCAGTTTAAAACTTTCTGAGAAGTAGCCATTAATTACAATTTTACACCTAGGGTTACTATACATTATTTTAACCCATTTTATAAGAGACTCTCCAAAATGGAAATGTTCCAGGCATTTATACATAAACTCCAGTTGTACTTTATCAGAAGCCTTTTCATAGAAGATAGAAGATTTTTCATAGTATTATATTGTTTCCAGTACTTGCCTTATATTATCTCCAATGTATCGTCCATGTAAAAAACCTGTCCGATTAGAATGAATAATGTCAGACAATACCTTTTTTATTTCTATGCGCTATACATTTTGCTAGAATTTTTGCACCACACCATTGAAGTTTAAGGGGCCTCCAATTCTTTATATTTCCCACTTGTACCCTGTTTCAGTAATAATGGAATCAGACCTTCTTGTTGAGTGTCTGATAATCTACCATTTACATAGGAGTGGTTAAAACATGCTAATAATGGTCCAAAAATAATGGTCCAAAAATTGGTCTGCCATCCAGTGCTGGAGTTTTCCTGGACTTAAAGGCTTTAATTACATCAAGAAGTTCCTCCTCTGTATTTTCACCTTCACATGTGTCTTTCTGTATGGCTGTTCATTTTACATTATTTATAGAAACAAATCTATACAATTAGCTTCGGTTAGAGGAGATGGAGGAGACTGAAACGAAAACATATTCTTAAAGTACTTTGCTTCCTCTTTCTAAATATAATTTGGTGAATCATAGGTGACTGTCATTTGTAACAAGTTTCAGTAAACTCTTTTTGGTAGCAATTCTATGTTGAAGATTTTACTCGCTTTTTATTATCTATGCATAGTCACTTTACCCCTACCTATATGTACAAATTACCTCGACTAACCTGTACTCCCTCACATTGACTCATTACCGGTACCCCCTGTATTTAGCCTAATTATTGTTATTTTATTGTGTAACTTTATATATTTTTTACTTTAGTTTATTTAGTAAATATTTCCTTAACCTATTTTCTTAAAACTGCATTGTTGGTTAAGGGCTTGTAAGTAAGCATTTCACGGCAAGGTCTACACCTGCTGTAATCGGGGCATGTGACAAATACAATTTGATTTGATAATCAAAAAGACATGCTTCTTCCCTTGCAAACTCAACATGGCTTTATGATTGTGTCTTTAGTCATTTACAGAACTGTTGTCTGTATGCCTCTGTTACCAACTCGTAAGCCCAAAGGAAAGCAGCTTTAACAGTGTCATAATCTGAACTCTGGTCAAGAAATAAAGCGGCATACACTTGCGGAGCTTTTCCCAAAATAACACATTGGAGGAGCAGTGACCAAATATCTCACAGCCATTTTAGGGATGTGGCAATCCGCTCAAACTGAGTAAAATACACATCCACCTCCTTCTCGTTGAAAGGCGGTACAAGTCGGCTGTTTCGACCAAGATCAAACTCTGTTGAGGGGGCAGGATGGTCTGACTGGATTTGGAGTGCTTCCAGATCCATCTCCCTTTGTCCCACTGCCAGCTCCATCTCTTTTAATCAAATGGCATGCGCATGTTGTTCTTGTTCTAGTCTGGTTGCACATTCTCGTTGTTTGGCTGCACGCTCATTTTGTCTTTCCCTGTGCCCCAACTCTAATTTCTGTTGTTCAAGCTCACATTTTTGCTCCTACTTTGCCATTAGTTCTAACTGCCTTAGTTGCACCTCTATGGGATGTACTCTACTACCCGTAGCACCCTTTTCATCAGTCTCTCTCTCAGAGAGGATTTCCTCCACCAAAGCAGTACCGATAAACTCTGACTACTGCTTTTGGACTGTCAGATTCGGCTTTGTACATTTATCTAGCATCTCCCATGTAGGGTTTTCCACAAATGCTTCCAGCTTAAAGTCCATGGCTTTATGTTTATTTTACAAGCCTGTGTGATTATACAACTATCAAAATGATTCCACCAATCTTATAACTCCTATGGCTAGAAACTCTACCACAAAAGTTTATTTTGAACACTCAAATATCTGGGCACAGCACATACTCATGGGAAACAAGGTCCCGGATGAGCCCCCATTTTGTTATGTTCCCCAGCTAGAAAACCAAATAATGTTGCTCAAACTGAAGGGGGAACTAAAAAAGAGTCACTGACAACAACCAAAACAAAACAGGTGGGGTTTTAGGAGGGGCTCTAAAAGACACTCATGGGGGTGTCCAATGAAAGTTGACTACTGTAGCAACAACAACTGGAACCTAAAAGACACCCCCCCACCCCCCCGTGGTAGCATCTGGGCCAAATAGCATCTGGGCCAGCACAGGTGAAACACCTTCCCACTATTGAGTTGGCAACCAGCCCAGGAATAACACATACTGACTAATGAAGTGATACCAATTGTTGCGCCCTACGTGCTAACGAGCTATACGTGCTAAAAGTCCAACCTCAAAACATAAATGGAAAAACCCAAACCTGTAACAACACAACAATGTAAATCACAAGCAATACAACAAGAAACAACTAGTGGGGACGAGTGCATTCAGAAAGTATTTAGACAGAAAGTATTTAGACCCCTTGACTTTTCCCACATTTTATGACGTTATAGCCTTATTCTAAAATGGATTGAATTAGATTGTTTCCTCAATCGACACACAATACACCATAAATGTGATATTTAAGTTTTTCATTTTGAATAAATTCGCTAAAATCTCTAAAGACCTGTTTTTGCTTTGTCATTGTGGGGTATGGTGTGTAGATTGATGAGGGAAAAAACCTATTTAAACCATTTTAGAATAAGGCTGTAACGTAACAACATTTGGAAAATATCAAGGGCTCTGTAGACTTTTCGAATGTACTGTACAGTCCATTAAATGCGAGTGGGGAGGGGGGGGGGGGGTCATTGAGCAGAGTTATTTGTTTAACTGTCTAATACTGGTGGGGACAAATGATTTCTGGGCTTTGGCAGGTTTTCTGTACATAAAATCTGTATCGTGGCCTGATGGCCAGCAGCATATCACCCTGCATCCCACTGCTGGCTTGCTTCTGAAGCTAAGCAGTCGTTGGTCCTGGATGGGAGACCAGATGCTGCTGGAAGTGGTGTTGGAGGGCCAGTAGGCCGCACCCTTTCATCTGGTCTAAAAAAAATATCCCAATGCCCCAGGGCAGTGATTGGGGACATTGCCCTGTGTAGCTGTCTTTTGGATGAGACGTTAAACAGGTGTCCTGACACTTTGTGGTCGCTAAAAGATCCCATGGCACTTATTGTAAGAGTAGGGGTGTTAACCTCTGTGTCCTGGCTAAATTCCCAATCTGGCTCTCATACCATCACAGTCACCTAATCATCCCAAATGTACAATTGGCTCATTCATCTCCCCTCCTATAACTGTTCCCCATGTCATTGCTGTAAATGAGAATGTGTTCTCAAGTCAATTTATCTGGTAAAAAAAAGTCAGAGCTGGTAGGGTAGTCCTGGTTGAGTGGGTATGTGAGCTCGGTGGCAATCCTTACTGCCGTCCGGTAGACAGTATTACTTTATATTGTATTTGGCTTAGATGTTTTTTATGGGTACAGGAGAGAGAGTAGCCAACTCTGTGTGATAATTTATGTTTTATGCTTTAAAATTAGCCCAGTTTTTGTTATTTATTAGTTATTATTTTTTAAAGTAATTTTCTAATGGTTGGAGATTTCAGCGTCATGAGTAAGCCTTAAGGATTTCAGTGGTGGTTTAGAATGTGTTTAAATGTCCCTTAAAGAGACCTGTCCCTTAAATTACTTTTGTATACTTTTTAGCCAGTAGTTCTGAAAGTAGCATTCACAAGCCAAAAGTGCAGATATGTGCACCACGTCATTGCTCTCTCCCTCTGCTGTGCGTGCATCATGCTAGCTGTTTCTCAAATGGAGAGAGGCTGAAGCTCATTGACTGGAACTCAAATTGCTAGGGGGCTGGCCTTGAGGTAATACAGTTATTCTGCTCATAGAACATGACTAAACATGCACAAAGAAAGGTCCATATATAAATGACTGGCCTGCATATAGCCCTGACATCAACCCCATCTAACACCTTTGGGATGAATTAGAACACTGACTGCACGCCAGGCCTAATCGTCCAACATCAGTACCCAACCTCACTAATGCCCTTTTGGCTGAATGGAAGCAAGTCCCCACACCAATGTTCCAACATCTAGTAGAAAGTCTTCCCAGAAGAGTGAAGGCTGTTAAAGCAGCAAAGGGGGGACCAACTCCATATTAATGCCCATGATTTTGGAATGAGATGTTCGATGAGCAGGTCTCCACATACTTTTGGTCATGTAGTGCATGTTAAAGTGTGTGTGTGTGTGTGTGTGTGTGTGTGTGTGTGTGTGTGTGTATGGGCCCGAACCTGTTGGTGGCTGGGGAAGCTTCTCATGGCTTCCAGCACCTGATGCACGACTGCGCTGAGCAGGGGGTGGGGCATGCCCACAGCCATGTCTTGATTGGTCAGGTTGAAGACGCAGGCTGAGGCCACCAGCTGGACATGGAGAGACTTTGAGTAGTTCTGCATCCCTCCCAACACCAGCTACAGGGAGGAGAGAAGGGTACCTACATTAGGACTTCATAACACATTCATGACCCATACATAGCACATGTATAAGCAGTACATAAGCTTTTTGTATAAATGCTTATGTCAACAACCACAATTTCAGCCATTTCATATGCAGACATATTCCGACCGTTACCTTCAGGATGTCTGGTCTGGTCTGGTCGTACATGTCGTTAGTCAGCTGGTAGAGATGGACCAGGGCCTCGCGTGTGAAACACTCTCTCTCTCTGTACCTCCTCAGAGATTCACAGATCTGCTTCTCATTGGCCTCGCCGGCCACCTGGAAGACAAACACAAGAAGATTATTCGTCAGTCACTTATTCCTCATTCTTTTGCACATATCTGATAGGCCTGGATAGGTCATAGCTGAAACTACTGCTTACACCTTCACAGCTGTCTCAGATCCACCAAAGCAAGTAAATGACAGCAGGAAGTAGTTGGCATTTTTTGTAATGAACAATAAAATCCCCCCCAGGTGGTCACCTCACCTTTAAGTTATTCTTCCCAGACAGAACGTCACAGGAGCCAGCCCCAGTAGCCAGAAGCCCCAGGAACAAAAGCCCTCTCCTCCCCTCGACGAAGGCAGTGACCGCCCCTTCAGTCACCTTCTTCCTTCCAGACACATCCAGAGACACAAGTGCTGGGAGAATCCCAGAACCCCCCTCCAGAAGCAGCCTCACCGCTTCATCCCCCTCCCCCCCTTCGTCATTCTCTGAGGATGGTGGTGCAGAGACGAAGCGGTCGTCAGAGAGGTCCAGGTGCCTGAGGGCATGGAGCTGGCTAAGGATGGAGATCACTCTGGCGGGTGACATGTCCAGCTGCCTCAGCCCGTGGGCAGTCAGGGATCTCAGGGTAAGCCGGCAACCCAGCAGGGCGCTCAGCTCCGTGACGGGGGTGCTGGAGATGTCCAGGACCTCTAGCTGTGGGAGAGTACAGATGTCCTCCAGGAAGGGGTCTGTGAGGTCTGTGTTGGCCAGGTTAAGTGTCCTCAGGCCCTGCAGAGAGCTGAAGCCTACCTGCTCTTCCTTCACCTCCAGGGACGTCCAGCCCAACTGGAGCCTGCTCAGTGTGAGCCTCTGCAGGCTGGCTCTGCACTCCGGGTTGGAGGCCAGGCCTGAGAGGATGTGGGCACCAGTGAGGCCCCCAGGGACCCCAGAAGCATCCAGCTCCTGCAGCCGGTGAGGGCAGAGGGCCAGACGGAAGGCCTCTGCAGAGAGGGGGGAGGAGCGGACACAAGCTCTGCGCAGACGGAGTTGTTCACAGCTGCGGAAGATACCGACTGTTCTGTCGTTTAGCGTGCCTAGGGGATGAAAAAAGAAGAAGTGAAAACTTGAGGTAAGGCTAAAATGTGGATGAGAACAGTGATGACCGGGAGGTTGACACAACAATATCTTGTTTTAAAAAATTACGTAAAATCAACACATTGAATAGAAATTCCCTTTTTTAAACCCATAGCAGGTTTGTTAACCATTACATTTATTTAATTCCATTTGTGTGTTTTGTTATTGAACATTCTCTGGCGCCCTCCCTCCCTACTCACCCTGAGCAGCCATCTTGTGCAGTAGCTGATCCGCCATTTCCTGTGGGAGCAGTGGGGCCCAGCTGAGCCTCAGGGAGCCATCTGGTTGCGTCCTGCAGAGGGAGTCCAGGCTGAGACACACCTGGGCCAGACACAGCTCAGACAGGGCCACGGGACAGGACTCCTCAGCCTGCAGTCAAACACAGCTGGCTTTGGTTCTGCAGTGCATAACATTGCACCTGATGCAACCACATTTGACATGAATGGATACTTGGTATGTTTCATTTCCATTCAGCAATGATAAATGATTAGGCTTTTAGGTACCTTAATCTGTCACTCTATTTGAAGTGTTTTGTAAGCTAAATAGTTTTCAGAATAAACATTTTACTCAATCAATATTTGATAACTCAAAACTTGTAAAATGTGTAAATATATATATTTTCAACAAGTACTTAGTTATGGCTTTTCTCATGTCGAACAACGAGAGTACGTTCAGAGCCACTGACACTGTGAGTGACACAGTGGTATATGCGATTGCGACATGGCTTGTTTCTAAATTTAACCAGAATAGAGTAGTGGCGCATTAGTTAGTCCCTTTAAATCACCCTCTAATCCTACAGATTTCTTGACCAACCAAGTTGAACAAAAGCAAGGCTCTTGCTATTTTACTATTTGACAGAGACAGCAAGGCAATACGAAAAGGAACTGGGAAGGGGGAAGCCTAATAACTCACTCACCATTTTTCTTTTTAAATAGAAATATTTCCCATCACTTTGCAATATCAAATGACTTAGAGAACAAGCATTGTGGTTCAAATTGCAAGACTATCTTCTGTCGTGGATATGCACATGTATATTCCGTTCTTTTGACATTGGTAAAAATCAAGCTATAAAGTACAGTGTCTAGTGCTAGTCAAATTACTGTTGAATGTTGATACAGCGACAGCAGTTGATCGATAGTTAACGGTGTGTAACTCCAGAGCTCCACGATGTAGAACCCATAGAAATAGTTGATCCACGAGCCGTCGTACTCTAATACCACGTTGTAATTGGTCGGCAGAAGTCAAATGTCATCCAATGGCAACTTCTCTTTCAAGCAGGTGCTATTCCCCTATAATGTTCTACGATACATCATGATCGATTAAATGAAATTTGATTTGCATTCGATAATCAATGCACAATAATTTAGTCTTTAACATTTTAGTACATTTAACTTAGTTTGTATCAATCTTTGACATTTATGAAGAAGGGATTAGTAACTAGTTTTGCCACAAGGAGGGGCCACTGGCCTCGGGGAAAATATTACCGGTAAACTACTGTTGATTCCCCTTCGTGACTTTGCTGAAAGATGCTCCGTTGCTCCCAATACATAACTTCAAGAACTGTCTCTTTGTTGAAGATTTTAAATGAGCAGTATTACATCTAGAAATACTCTCCTGCGTCCTTTAAATGTTTTGGGTTTAGAATATTATATAAAATCATTTAGATTTAAGTGTTCCAAGGTGGTTGGATGAATATATGCACTGGGTGGAGATGTCAGTTTACTATAATATCACTTCTCATAAAATAATTATGCAATAGATTTTTCTATGGCTCCCCTTAAACCCTTTGGTACTGTTCCCTTTACTTTCAGCTCCAGCAGCAGCAGTAGCCTAACCCCTAATTCAGCACATTAGCTCATGAGTTTTCCTCTCCAGGCCAGGGCTGGCCCATAAGGCCCACACTGTTGTTTTCCAGACTTAACTAGGCCATCAAATCAGCTGAGCTCTGAGCAGGAGGGCAGTATTAGGTCTCTTACCAGGGGCCAAACAGACATATTGCCCCAAATTTGAGTCCTTCCTATTATGTCACACATTAAGTAGTCACATTTGGAGCAGGCAGACACATAAGCCACTCCCAAGTGACAAAGCTGGCTCCAAAAAAGTAATGGTTTGGTGGGTGGGTGGGATTGGCAAAAAGAGAGAAAAATTATTTATCTATCTAGAATCTAGAATCATCTACAAATGCATGCCACACTTTGGTTGATGAGGGAGCAAACACAATACCTATGTTTAAGGACATGGGGACTGTGGAAAGCTCTTGCTGACAACTGATATCCTCTGAAGGACAGCTGATAGACATCGAATAGACTAAATACCTGCTAAACTGCAGCCGAAACTGGTTTTAAGATTGAATACAGCTCTTTTCATGGCTCAAGTCTCGCTTTTATTTGTTATCCCTGGATTCGTTTTCTGTGCTCAGATTTGCTCTTGTGTGCTATTAAAATAAATTTCATTAAGCCTTTGCAAAGGCTTCTGTGTTTCACGTCTCACTGAAATATCATACCACGTTTTAGAGTTATTTGAATGAGGGAGGCAAATTCCTCCAGCTGCCTTTGATCCAGTGAGACTTTACAGCTCTCACTGGTTGACTATCAATCTAAAAACGTTATGTCTTAGTGGAGGAGTTACTTATCTCAACTGGCTCAGTTCAGACTCCAGACAGACATGAGCTCTATTAGCTAAATGGTTCTATTTTTATTCAGGGTTATTTTCTTCCCATCTGTATGGATTTGCATCCCTGGTTAATATCATTAGCTGGTTGTGGTTGTGTTGTGACACGTTTGAGGACTGCGTTGGTAGGCATAGATAAATGGACCTCTATAGAGATTCCCAAGAGTGTATGTCTCTCTGAGCAATTGTCGTCACCAGGAACCTGGTGGTTGAAGGTTCCACACATTTTTTCCGAAAGTCTTCCGAGTTTAGCACCGTCATGGTGGTCAAAGACTCCTTTCACCCCTGATGATCCCACAGAGGACCACCAGCCGTCCCCAGAGCCAGGCTGTGGCCAGTGCCTGAGTGTGGTCTCCTCACTGGGGCCAAAGATCTCACCTTCTCCCTTCCAGCTCCTGCATTGGTGGCTCTCTTGTCGGAGGGCGGCAGGTGTGTGGCTAACTGACTATGTAAAGTTTGAGGGTTTATAGTGCAGACAGAGTGACGGGAAGTCTCAGGGTGGATCCACTGCGTGTGTTTTACATAAATGGCGGACGTGAGCATACACACACACGCACGCACGCACGCACACACACACACACACACACACACACACACACACACACACACACACACACACACACACACACACACACACACACACACACACACACACACACACACACACACACACACACACACACACACACACACACACACACAGACAAACAAACAAACACACATGGAACACAGTGATTTTAATAGTAGTGTAGGCAGGGGAATCTGAGCATTTTAACAGCTGCAGAAAGAGCTCTATGTGGTCAGTCCATCTCTCTCCACCACCCTCCTTCATACATAGTTACACACCTTTAAGAGAGGCCCCAGCGCCATCCAATGCAAATATTAGAGAATCTGTAAAGAATGTACCTCAGGCCTCCGGTGGAAAACTCTTTCTCTCTTCCCCACTGTACCATAACATAGCACACGGCCCACAAAAAGACTCAAGCCATGCAAATCAGTTGAGGGACAGAAAGTCTCATACTAATGAATGTACACTAGATCATATTAATTCTCAATCGGCTTATACATATAGACCTCTGACATCTTTCCTTTTCTCACATAAAGAGAATGACCTTGGATGACCTCTCTTAGCCGTCCTCTCCCTAGTTATCACCCTAGTTAAGCTGCTGAATTGTTAAATTTTGCCCATTACAAGCAAAGTGTACAAAGTCAACTGTTCCAATAGGCTTTTAAGGTCTCAGTAATTGTTGTAATAGTTAGTGTGTGTGAACATGTTTAATTAGCTCAGTTTTAAAAACAAGCCCGTAAAACAGTAAAAAGAGTTATGTTTGGTTTATTCCAACTGGTTTCTTTATGTCACTTTTATATTAAACCCTGATGATTGGGCGTGTGCTGTTTAGTCTCTGGCTGTGGTGTATAGTAGTTATATATACTATGTATCAATGATTCTTGAGACCAACGTGATATCATAGGAAAATGTCATCCTGACATGTTTTAGCAAAAAGGTAAAATGTCACAGTAGCTGATGTTTTTCTTAATACAATGCAATCAATGGGAAAATATGTGTGTCTCAGGGTTGACGTTTTTCTCAATACATTGCAGTTATTGGGAAAAGATGAGTGTCACAGGGTTGATGTATTTCTCAATACATTGGAGTCAATTGGAAAAGATTAGTGTCACAGGGTTGATCTCTTGTCTGTCTGTCTCTCTCTCACTCTCTTCTTTATCCCCCTCATTCTCTTTGTTTCACCCCCTTTCCCCCTCTTTCAGCTTCTCTGTCTCTCTCTCTCTCTCTCTCCATCGCTCTCTCCCCCTTCTTTACCTTCCTACACCTCCTCTCATCTCCCTCTCCCTCCTCTCTCCTTCCTCTCTCCTAGTCCCTCCTTCACCCTCTCCCCCTCTCTCTCCCCTTCCCTCACTCTCCCCCTTCTCTCTCTCCTTCCCCCCTACATTCTCTCTACCTCCTTCTTTCCCTGACTCCCCCTCCTCTACTCTCTCTATCCCCTCTCTCTCTCCCTCCTCTCCCTCCCCATCCCTCCTTCACCCCTCTCTCTCTCTCCCCCCTCTTTCCCCCTTCCTCACTCTCCCCCTTTTCTCTCTCTCCTACCCCCTCCATTCACTCTCCTCCTTCTTTCTCTGCCTCCCCCTGCTCTCATCTCTCTCTCTCTCCCTCACTCCCACAAACAGTCAGACATACTCCAACAAACAACCACAGACATGCAGACAGACTTGCAGGCATATACAGACAGTTTCAAGTGAATAAGAATTAATTCAAGAATTTATAGCAAGGCTCTTAGTTTCTAGAACTGCAAGACCATTGTGTTCAATGAAGGTCAAAAATGCTTTTGGGTCTATTAACTTCAAAGTTCATAGGCCCGGGTTCCGCGGTCACAAATTATCTACAATTTGGGAAGATTAAACCTTTTAAACCTTTGAAACCGCACATATGACCCCAATTAGGTCACTTTCTGTAAAATCTGAAATTTAATGTATGGCCCCTATGGACCTTCTTTAACAATGCAAATCTTTACATTAAGAATAGAACGTTCTAGAGGATGGAAGACAGTGTTTTTGTGTAACTGCAGGAAGAGAATAAAGGACCATGTTGAGGATTAATTAAGACACTTCCTGTTGCCACAGGAAGCTGAACCTAAACACAGGGCATCTCTATAAGGTCACGATTGGTTGTGTGCAAAGACGGTTAGGTAGCTCAATCGTAGGGGCGTCATGGCGTTATGTGAGGGCTGTAGGTACTGCCTTTCTATAGAAGAACAGCCTTGTTCTATGTGAGACCAAGTTTTCACTGTGAAGAGTTCATTTCAACTGGTCAGATGTAGGCTTGCATTCATTGGGAGTGTCTGTTGAACGATCCCATGAGTACATTTTGTTTGTAGCTTCGAAAGCACATTAACTCAAGGTCGGGCTTCAAGTGGGGCCTACTTTTCTGTCATATAGTGAGGGGATGTAGTAATTGTTCATTGGATGAAGGCTAGGGTTATGTCAAGGGTTGAGGCCCTAACCGTAACCCTCGCTTCATCTCTATCTTATACTAAACCTAACCCTAACCGTAACCCTCACTTCATCTCTAACTCTAGCGTATGCTAAAAATAGCCTCATCCTAACCCTCGCTTCATCTCTAACTCTAGGTGATACTAAACGTAGCCCTAACACTAACCCTCGCTTCATCTCTAACTCTAGCGTATGCTAAACCTAGCCTCATCCTAACCCTTGCATCATCTCTAACTCTAGCGTATGCTAAACCTAGCCTCATCCTAACCCTCGCTTCATCTCTAACTCTAGCGTATACTAAACCTAGCCCTAAACCTAACCCTCGCTTTATCTCTAACTCTAGTTTATACTAAACCTAGCCCTAATCCTAACCCTCGCTTCATCTCTAACTCTAGTTTATACTAAACCTAACGCTATAACCGTAACCCTCGCTTCATCTCTAACTCTAGTTTATATTAAACGTAGCCCTAATCTTAACCCTTGCTTCATCTCTAACTCTAGCTTTTACTAAACCTAGCCTCAACGCTAACCCTCGCTTCATCTCTAACTTTAGCTGATACTAAACCGAGCCCTAACCCTTGCTTCATCTCTACCTCTAGCGCATACTAAACCTAGCCTCAACCCTAACCGTCACTTCATCTCTAACTGTAGTTTATACTAAACCTAGCCCTAATCCTAACCCTAGCTTCATCTCTAACTCTAGCTTATAATAAACCTAGCCCTAACCCTATCCCTAATCCTCGCTTCATTTCTAACTCCAGCTAATACTAAACATAGCTCTAAACCTAACCCTCGCTTCATCTCTAACTCTAGCTTATACTGAACCTAGCCCTAACCCTCGCTTCATGTCTAACTCTAGTTTATACTAAACGTAGCCCTAATCTTAACCCTCCTTTCATCTCTATCTCTAGCTATTAGTAAACCTCAACCCTAACCCTCGATTCATCTCTAACTCTAGCTGATACTAAACCTAGCCCTAATCCGTGCTTCATCTCTACCGCATGCTAAACCTAGTCTCAACCCTAACCCTCGCTTCATCTCTAACTCTAGCTGATACTAAACGTAGCCCTAACACTAACCCTCGCTTCATCTCTAACTCTAGCGTATGCTAAACCTAGCCTCATCCTAACCCTCGCTTCATCTCTAACTCTAGCGTATACTAAACCTAGCCCTAAACCTAACCCTCGCTTTATCTCTAACTCTAGTTTATACTAAACCTAGACCTAATCCTAACCCTCGCTTCATCTCTAACTCTAGTCTATACTAAACCTAGCCCTAATCCTAACCCTCGCTTCATCTCTAACTCTAGTTTATACTAAACCTAACGCTAAAACCGTAACCCTCGCTTCATCTCTAACTCTATCTTATACTAAACGTAGCCCTAATCTTAACCCTTGCTTCATCTCTAACTCTAGCTATTACTAAACCTAGCCTCAACCCTAACCCTCGCTTCATTTTTAGCTCTAGCTGATACTAAACCTAGCCCTAACCCTTGCTTCATCTCTACCTCTAGCGTATACTAAACCTAGCCTCAACCCTAACCCTCGCTTCATCTCTAACTGTAGTTTATACTAAACCTAGCCCTAATCCTAACCCTAGCTTCATCTCTAACTCTAGCTTATAATAAACCTAGCCCTAACCCTATCCCTAATCCTCGCTTCATTTCTAACTCCAGCTAATACTAAACATAGCTCTAAACCTAACCCTCTTTTCATCTCTAACTCTGGCTTATACTGAACCTAGCCCTAACCCTCTCTTCATCTCTAACTCTAGCTTATACTGAACCTAGCCCTAACCCCAACCCTAACCGTAGCCCTCGCTTCATCTCTAAATCTAGTTTATACTAAACCTAGCCCTAAACCTAACGCTCGCTTCATCTCTAACTCTACCTTATACTAAACCTAGCTTCAACCCTAACCGTTGCTTCATCTCTAACTCTAGTTTATACTAAACCTAGCCCTAACCCTAACCCTTGCTTCATCTCTAACTCTAGCTTATAATAAACCTAGCCCTAACCCTATCCCTAATCCTTGCTTAATTTCTAACTCCAGCTAATCCTAACCTAGCATTAAACCTAACCCTCACTTCATCTCTAACTCTAGCTTATACTAAACCTAGCCTAACCCCTAACCTGCTCTTCATCTCTAACTATAGCTGATACTAAACCTAGCCTCAACCCTCGCTTCATCTCTAATTCTATTTCATACTAAACCTAGCCCTAACCCTCGCTTCATCTCTAACTATAGCTTATACAAAACCTAGCCCTAACCCTCGCTTCATCTCTAACTCTAGCTTATACTTAAACTAGCCCTAACCCTCGCTTCATCTCTAACTATAGCTGATACTAAACCTAGCCTCAACCCTCGCTTCATCTCTAATTCTATTTCATACTAAACCTAGCCCTATCCCTATCCCTAATCCTCGCTTGATTTCTAACGCCAGCAAATTCTAAACCTAGTCCTAAACCTAACCCTCGCTTCATCTCTAACTCTAGCATATACTAAACCATCCTAACCCTCGCATCATCTCTAACTCTAGGTGATACTAAACCTAGCCTCAACCCTCGCTTCATCTCTAATTCTATTTCATACTAAACCTAGCCCTAACCCTCGCTTCATCTCTAACTCTATCTTATACAAAACCTAGCCCTAACCCTCGCTTCATCTCTAACTCTAGTTTAAACTTAATCTAGCCCTAACCCTCGCTTCATCTCTAACTATCTTATACTAAACCTAGCCCTAACCCTAACCCTCGCTTCATCTCTAACTCTAGCTTATACTGAACCTAGCACTAACCCTCGCTTCATCTCTAACTCTAGCATATACTAAACCTAGCCCTAACCCTCGATTCATCTCTAACTCTAGCTTATACTTAAACTAGCCCTAACCCTCGCTTCATCTCTAACTATCTTATACTAAACCTACCCTAACCCTAACCCTCGCTTCATCTCTAACGCCAGCAAATTCTAAACCTAGCCCTAAACCTAACCCTCGCTTCATCTCTAACTCTAGCATATACTAAACCATCCTAACCCTCGCATCATCTCTAACTCTAGGTGATACTAAACCTAGCCTCAACCCTCGCTTCATCTCTAATTCTATTTCATACTAAACCTAGCCATAACCCTCGCTTCATCTCTAACTCTAGCTTATACAAAACCTAGACCTAACCCTAACCCTCGCTTCATCTCTAACTCTAGTTTATACTAAACCTAGCCCTAAACCTAACCCTCGCTTCATCTCTAACTCTAGCTTATACTAAACCTAGCCCTGACCCTAACCCTCGCTTCATCTCTAACTCTAGCTTATACTAAACCTAGCCCTAGCCCTAATCCTAACCCTCGCTTCATCTCTAACTCTAGTTTATACAAACCTAGCCCTAATCCCAACCCTCGCTTAATCTCTAACTCTAGCTTATACTAAACCTAGCCCTAACCCTAAAACTTGCTTCATCTCTAACTCTAGCTTATACTAAACCTAGCCTCAACCCTTACTTCATCTCTAACTCTAGCTGATACTAAACCTAGCCATAACCCTTGCTTCATCTCTACCTCTAGAGTATACTAAACCTAGCCTCAACCCTAACCCTCGCTTCATCTCTAACTGTAGTTTATACTAAACCTAGCCCTAATCCTAACCCTAGCTTCATCTCTAACTCTAGCTTATAATAAACCTAGCCCTAACCCTATCCCTAATCCTCGCTTCATTTCTAACTCCAGCTAATACTAAACATAGCTCTAAACCTAACCCTCGCTTCATCTCTAACTCTAGCTTATACTAAACCTAGCCCTAACCCTCTCTTCATCTCTAACTCTAGCTTATACTGAACCTAGCCTTAACCCTCGCTTCATGTCTAACTCTAGTTTATACTGAACCTAGCCCTAACCCTAACCGTAGCCCTCGCTTCTTCTCTAAATCTAGCTTATACTAAACCTAGCCCTAAACCCAACCCTCGCTTTATCTCTAACTCTACCTTATACTAAACCTAGCTTCAACCCTAACCGTTGCTTCATCTCTAACTCTAGTTTATACTAAACCTAGCCCTAACCCTAACCCTTGCTTCATCTCTAACTGTAGTTTATACTAAACCTAGCCCTAACCCTAACCCTTGCTTCATCTCTAACTCTAGCTTATAATAAACCTAGCCCTAACCCTATCCCTAATCCTTGCTTAATTTCTAACTCCAGCTAATCCTAACCTAGCATTAAACCTAACCCTCGCTTCATCTCTAACTCTATCTTATACTAAACCTACCCTCAACCCTAACCCTAACCCTAACCCTCGCCATAACCTTATCCCTAATTTCTTGTCCACATCTCCGAGCCAAGATGTGGAGGGCTAGAGTTATGGCTAGATTTGACATACGTGTCAATACTGTGACACTCACCTTTTCCCATTGACTGCAATTTATTGACATCAGATTGAATTGGTTGACACTTATCTTTCCCCATTGACTCCAATGTATTGACATAAACGACAACCCTGTGACACTCAACTTTTTCGTTGAATGCAATGCATTGACATAATTGTCAACCCTGTGGCACTCATGTTTTCACAATGACTGCAATGTATTGAGAAAAACATCAACCCAGTGGCATTTGGATGACGTTTTCAGGCTGATAATGGGCTGTTCAGGCAGCATCAAAACTCATGATAATACATTTTTTTCAGTCATGAATCAGTCCCTTTTATTAATTCCCATTGACTTTCAAGTTTTGTGATATGGATGTGTATGTAGTGTGCCGTGTGTTGCAGGCCAATCAGTCAGAGGAACCCGCTGGTCTCCTCTTCTGGGATCGGTTTCCCTCCAGATACAGCCTGTTCTACCGGTGATTACAGACCACAGGGAGTCGTGACTTTTTCAATGAAATATATTCAAAAACATATAGCCCAAGCACTTTTGTATGGAAAGAATGTACATTTCTCTGTAAAGGAAAAAAGATCACTTGGAAATTTGGACAGATTCCATTCCAGTTCCCCCCTCCCCCTCTCACCCACTTTTCTTTCTCTTTCCCTCTCCCCCAACCTTTCCTCCCCCTCTCCTTCTCTTCTTCCCTTCTCTCGGTCCTGTATGGCTTTCAGCAATGTGTTTCTCGCTGGCTGTTCCAATGCCTCTCACTAACTCTCTGCTTCGTCTGCATTTTTTAAGTCTCCAAAACCACACAAAACAAACCATAATTCCTTTTCTTTTTTTCCATTAATACTTGTTTTGACTCTGATTCGTATTGAAATTTGATCAACAGCAAAATTAGAAAAACATCCACACAGCCTGGAGTACATAAGTCAGCTGTGAAAGCGCAATACATGATGCATGATGCACAACTATAGTGAATAGAAAAGCCAATGTTTTCTGTTGGATGAGTTACAGCTTCACCTTGGCCTTGCCTGGTTTATTTCAAACATATAAAAAAAGAAATCATAAAAGCATCAGAAGATGGAGAAGTTGGAACAAAGTAGATTGAATGCTTTCTTAAGAAGTTATTACAACTAAAGATATTTACACACCTCTAAAATAGGCAACATTTTACCTCTAGTGTCTAGAATGGATATACAGTATCAATGCCATACCATGGGTCAGTTGTTTTGATTTCTTCTCCATTGTAACTGATATGTCTGGTATTCCTTGCTCTAATTCTAGTGCTGCCAGTGATGCCTGGATATTAGTAGTTTCTAAAGGAAGTGCTGAGGGTCTCTAGGCCTGCAGGAAAAACATGTCGTCTGCCTGCAAATTAGCTTCACATGTGAAATACTATACCACCTCACACAATGAGGTCACACAATGTTTGTAGTCAATGTCTGTGAGTGGGTTTGAGATAGGCAGTACTGTACATGTGTTGGTTGAGGGTTAAGATGGTCATGGTTCTCTCTCTCTAGTCTCAGTCTATGGGTCTGACCATCATGCGGACTCCCTTCATAGAGTAGAATCCTCCGCCGTAGTCCGCCCAGAAGATTCCGTCCTGAAACTTGCTGCGATAGACCCCACCGGAGTACCAAACACCGTTCAGATTGGCCTGGCCACAGGAGTTGTACCACCAGCCTCCCTTATGGAAGTGTGCACAGTTACCTGCATCGAGAGAATATAAATAGTCCATTAAAAAATACCCATTCAGTTTGGCTCATATGCGTTCTTAAGGACCTACTGGATGTCTTAGGTGTTTAGTCAACAATGTATCATTTGATCGATTGACCCACCTGAGAAGGCGTCCTTGTCTTGGTCCAGTGTGGTGAACTGCTTGCCGTTGTGGCTGCTGAGTGAGTCACCAGCATTTCCCTGATAGGTGCCCAGCCTCAGGCGGTAGCCCTCGCTCTCAGGCTCCAGGTGAAAGCTGCTGTACTCAGCATACACCTTCTTCCCCACCCAGTCTTCTAGCTCCACTAGAAGTCTGTAGTCAGACTGCTTCCCTAAGTTGTAGATCCCAAGCAACCCCAGCCAGTACTCACCGTCTATGTTGCCAAATCCATTCTGAGAAAGGAGGGGACAGAGATAAAAAAAAATTCATTGGTTTTGTAGTCAGAGTGGTTTAAAAAGAGGAATGTTAAAATAAGGAATAATGTAAATCAACTTTTGTCAAAAAGTACGTTTGGAAGACAAGACAAGTAATCTTGGCCAATCATTTAATTTACTTTTTGATTCTCCTGCAAGTTAGTATTAATCTTCCTTGGACATAATAATATATAAGACAAACAATCATTTGATATTCGCATTGAATTACTCTACTGTAATTAAAATTGGCTATACAGATGAAACTAAAGACATTGTGGAATCCATACTGGAAAATAATAAGCATCAATCTTAGAAATGGGGGCTTTCATTGTTCATATTTCAACCCCAAACAACAGTTGGAATCTCTGCTAATGGTGATGACACTGGCCCCCCTGTGAGTGCTGAAAAACCATGACCAATCTGTACCTGGCTGTTCTCCTCAGAGCACTTCAACACTAAATGGCTGTGGTCTGATTTGGTTTCTGATTGCGAATTAAGTAGTCCAGCCGGGTATTATGATTGTCCTGGGGCTCCACTACAGCTGTGTGTGTGTGTGTGTGTGTGTGTGTGTGTGTGTGTGTGTGTGTGTGTGTGTGTGTGTGTGTGTGTGTGTGTGTGTGTGTGTGTGTGTGTGTGTGTGTGTGTGTGTGTGTGTATGTGTGTGTTCGCGTGTGTATGCATGCGTACGTGTTTATACAGTATGTGGTGGATTGGTGGTGAGAGATTGATTCACAACCACTCATCTATGTCGAGGAGAGTTATTAAGTTCCAGTTAAACATACGCTAGCTAGCCTGGCAGAGCTATATGGAACACAAAATCAAATCTTCAAGCAAGAAGCAAGGCCAACGCAGATACAGTTCATCCTTAAGATGTACTAGATGGATGTAGCTAGCAGAGCTGTGGTGGTTTGGAACGTAAATGTTGGAGATTGAGCGGTGGAACATACCTTCCTGCTGGGTCTTCCTATGTTTCATAGTGGCAATCTCAAACTTAATTTCTTCAGCATGAATACGCTGAAACACACATTATATTATATTATAAGTGAAAACACAAGGGGACCAGGCCTTGGAAAGGATCCCGAGACACCAGACCAGATGAGTTCCTTTGGATAGGTCATTTAATGGCACCATTGTTGTCTCTGGCTTAAAGGTTTTGTAAGAAGAGATTGGACAGGCAGAGGTGTCTTTGTCATTGTCACCTTGTAGGCGTCCCAGTTCCTGAAGAAGTTGACGGAGCCATCCCTCCTGCTCTGGATGACAGTCCAGCCTCCGTTGTCCAGGCCCTGCTCACACCACACCTGCATGGGCCTCTCTGCCTCGTCAGGTTTCAGCAGGTACATACCGCTGGTGCTATGGCCAGCCTCCTGCGCCTGAAGACAGTCCCTGAAAGGACCTGGGGCAGGATGGATGGAGGGATGAAGGGAGAGATGGAGGCAGAGATGGAGGAAAGGGGAAGAGATGGAGGGATGGGGAAGAGATGAAGGAACAGAGGGAGTGAAGGAGGGATGTATCTGTTACAGACCTTTAATCACCAACCAGATGTAGGCAGCTAAACCAGTGAGTGTGTTTATTATTCTAGTTTACCTCTTACTACAGTTCATTTGTTATACATTTGTCTTAGAGAAGATGTGGACAGTTAAAAACAGTGACTCACTGGTCTCACATTTTAACGTCTAGGTCTGATTTACATTTGGTTGAGTTGTCAATTAACGTGAGTTCAACGTGAAATCATTCAAAACATTTAATCAGGATTTAGGTTCAACTTTGGGTGGAAAAAAAGACTAAGTTCCTTTATGTTGATGACTTTTTGAAAATCCAATCAGTTTTCCACATTGATTCAACATCACCTTGAATTTTTTTCTTGAAATGACGTGGAAACGATGTTGATTGAACCAGTTTTTGCCCAGTGGGTAAATTGTTTAATGTGAGATGAATATTTTCCTAGTTTATAGAGGAGTGTAGCTACTGTATTAGTCTGTATTAGCCTGAGCAAGCAGTGGTGAAGTAAACCAGAAGTGCTGCTACTTTGTGGTTAGGGGAAGGAAACCATGTCATTCCATCCTGGCTTCTGTCCATGCTTAGCATGAGAGGGAGCAGTCCTGGAGAGGGTTTGCTTTCATACAGAGCTGCCTTCAAATCACACATGCTTTATTATTCTAAATGTGTCAGGAATTTTGGTTGATGAGTAGAATCGCACAGGCTTTTCCTTTCTCTTTTCTTTCTTCTGATTTTAGACAAGACCACATTTTTATTTCCATCGAGGTCTTTTCTGGTGAGCAGCACCAAACCTAGTTCCAGCTGAACCTAGTTCCAGCTGATATGCAAATGTTTCATAATAAATACTCAGTCTAAGAAGAAAATGAACCTGCTGTTCCATTCATACACCCATTGGTCTGAGGTTGTGAGGTTAATTTAGAAATACCTGTTTTACCCTTGGCACCAACCACCCACTCACCCACCCAGACATCCCACCAACCACCCAACCTATTAAATGACTCAATCAATCAGTTCCCTCACCCTCTGCGCTGAAGTTGCCCTGCGGAGCCGTCCGGAGCTCCAGGGTGCCTCCTGTGGGTGCCGGCCCCACTCGGGAGCCCCTGTCTCTGGGGAACGCCCGGCTATGGTCCCTCTGGATCTCGTTGGTGAACCTTGGGATGCTAACCGGTATGTTCTCCGGCACTACCTGTACCAGCGGTGGGCCCTGAGGAGGCTGCTCCTGCCGCCGGCCGTACACCTGTAAACAGCGCTCCTCCAGGGCACCAATCAGAACCGACTGGTTGTTGACCATGGCAGAGAGCGTGGCGTAGCGGACCTCCAGGTCGCGGTAGCGGGCGGCCAGACGTAGGGACTCTGCTGTGGCGTTGAGAATGCGTCCCTCCAGCTGAGCCAGCTCCAGAGAGTTGTCTCTCTTCCTGATGATCTCATGAAGCAGCTGCATGTAAAGCTGGGTCACCCTGGAGTTCATGTTCCTGCTCTCCTTCCTCAGCAGCTTCATCTCGTTCACCATGTTCCCGTCCACATCCACCACCAGCTTCAGGTTGTCCATCTCCCGTCTCTGTTTGGAGAGCAGGTCCCTCACTGCCGCCACGTCCAGGCGGGTCACGCGATCCTTGTCCGTGTGTAGGCCCCGGCTGGCGCAGATGGGCCCTGTGATCTTCTGCTCAGGGACCAGGAAGGTGTACGAGCACTTTTTGGGTGGTTCTCCTGTGTCCTCTGGGGCCCTCCGTCTCCGGGTCAGAATGGGGGATCTGAGGCCCTCACTGCTGCCCCAGACAGACAGCCCAAGCAGGACAAACAGACATAAAGCTCTGGGCCCCATGGTCAGTCTCTTGGTTACTCTTCTCTTCTTCCGTTCCTCTACAGCTGACGGCTGTGTCACTGTTGCATCTAAAACACAGACGGGAAAGCGGGGCAATATGTGGTTGAATTCTTAGCAGTGGTGTGTGCAAGTATGCAGAAATAGGTTATCACAACTCCAATTCTGGCTTCAGTTCATTTACTCTTGGGTGTTCCTTCATGCTACTGAGCGTGTTTGGTTAGCTCCTGTTATCATCTCCCCTGCTTAATCAAGCTTCTCCAAAAGCTTCCAGGTTGTATCTTTAGATTTGAGAAAAGGGCTAAAGAAAACATTTGTATTATTATGTGGAGGGATACTGTTCGAAAAGGTCTGTACTCTTCCATAAAAAAGTCTGAAAACCAAGTAGAGAATTTTTGTTAGGCATTAAAGGAAGGCAAACATGTAGGCCCAAATCTAAATAAAATATTAAGGTCTCGGAGAGACCTGTGCACCTCTTTGGCACCAGTTGGAGGACAATGATTGTTTCAGAATGACCCATTTTACTCTCATCCTATTTCGTCTGGCTGGCCTAAATATGGAGACATTTGGTATCGGCTGAAGTTGGTACAGAATTAAAGAGCTGGATGTGTGAGACTGTGAACATGAATCTCCTGGTTTATGAGTAATGTTTTCTGGGAATCTATTTTAAGAGGAGAGGCTCACATTTTTAACTTATTGGTCTTTACAAAGAATGGAGAGCAGGGAGGGGTGCTGTTAAAAAATGCATGTTAAGTGAAAGACCCCTCCTTTTCAAAAGATAGCTTGGCTTGCCTCCGGGCATTCAGATTGCTAACAGCGGGCCAAACGTTAGACTGATGTTGCACTTCAGCCAAACTACAACTAGAAGGGCGTATGCAGAGGATGTGGGCCAAAAAGGTTAAATAACCCTCAACCATCCAACACTTTTGACAGGCGCACATTATGACCTACTTCACATCAATAGGCTACCCATCAAAACAAATCCCCTGGATTCAAACATACTGAGGAAGCAAGGACTCACTGTCTCTTGAATGGAAAAAGCAGTTGGGGCCCTCAATAATTTCTGCCTGCGGTCTTTCATGAAATATTCTAAGCTGCATTGAAGGTTCCAACAATACTTAATGGGAAGATGGTGGCAGTATTACCTAAACCAAAATGGCTGTGGTGACAAAATTGTTCCCTTTATCACTGTCAAGAGAGAGAAACATTGTTTTACTGCCTGGCTTTGGCAGTAGACAACATACATTTTCTTCATGTATGTACTATTGATTTAGTTATTTGTCATTACCAGTACAGCACTGGAAATCCATTCATTTCCTTTGTGTCAGGCTTTCAGACAAATCAAATCAAAAACACCCAAATACAGACTAACAGATGGAAAATAGTTTTAAGGAAAGTTGGAGGAGAGATTTTGAAAGTGATATTAGAATTTGAGACTTGTTCTTGAGCATAAGCCATCAGCTGTCTCTCTCCTTCTTTTAGTAAAAACACTCATTCATAATCACTCTCAATAATTTGGCTTCAGTGATTGACCCTTCTTAAAAGTTAGTCCCAAACCCCAATTACAGACTCAGATAAGTGACAATGTTTACACAAAAGGCTCAGTATGAGAATCACAGGACTATTAATCTAATAGTGTGTTATTACTGCTATATGTGTCTGTCGCTAACAGCCTAGGCCTGCTGGTCTTCATCAAGTCAGCCACAGTCAGAGCATTACATTTTTAATTGACTTATAAAAAAAGTATCCAAAGTACATTTTCCTACTCAGGCAGAGCCAGACCAATAGCTCATCAATATTAATGGGGCGGTTTGCATCCAGACAGGTCAAACTTGCGGTGACTGTCCTACAGTACAGTAGGCTAGCAGAGGACAGTGCCAGTCTTTGGGGTAAATGCCCTCCAGTGCCAGCGGGTCACTGGCTGTTCTGTTGTGACTCAAGTGTGTCTGTCCATTCACTGGCAGGCCCAGGGGGGATGTTTGCTCAGTCTTTTTTCCCCTACCTTGTATCTGTCTAATAGCTGACGCTTGTAAGTTAATAAACCATTGATAACAGTTAATACACCTTTAACAGCAGCTACTAAAGAGGTAATAAACAGAAAATAAATTAGCACACGAGTGTATTACAACAAATAAATGAACAATTCATTGTGGTGAATGGTGCCAGTTCTGGGAGGCTTCTATTAAAGTACAAGCCCTTTGTAATGACATTTCTACAAAATAAACTACTTAAATATAATAGACCGCAATTTGGTAATCACAGAAAATAAACAACCACGTACCCATGGCGATGACAAATACGATCTACAAACTATCTCTGGTCTGAACAATACCGGAACTGGAATTTGCCATTGAGGCATCTGTTGAACAAAGTTTAAGAAAAGACACACAGGACAGTATAGGCCACAGGAAAAGAAAAGTGTGTACACACCTGTAGCTATGTGTGAAGACAGCCTGTGCGTCTCAACGTTGTTTGCTTCTTCTGCTGGTGCTTGTCAGAGGCTTGTGGGGGCCGATGTCTCAGTCTCAGTTGTGGCTCCTGTATAGTGGCATGCTCTTCACTCTCCTGCCTTCTCCTTAGTACTGGTCTCTCTGTCTCTCTCTAGCCTCACAAACTGGTTACTGAATGTCTGTGCAGACACACACACACACACTCACAGTAGGATGGAGGCTGGTCCAGAAAGTTTGAGCTAGCCTGGGGGGATGGTGAGTTTTTCCCTCTGGAGTGGTAGGTTGTCCTGCCTACTCCCTCTGTCATAGTGCTCCTAAAGAATAACATAACTCCTCCTATTATAAGGTTCCAATTGCTAATGAAAGAAAAAAAGAAAAAGAGCAAAATCCACTAAGCCTGGGTGCCTGGAATTGGTGTGTGGTGATGACACCCACTCAGGATCACACACACATACTCACTCTTGCCATTGCAGCTTAGAGCATGGAATATGTCTCACTCACACAAACTCTCTCTCAGTCAGGCATAAATTCAATCTGTGGTTAAACTAGGAAACTTTCCCATATACGCCATACACACACTTGTTATTAACAACTCTCAATCAATTTTATTTTAGCAAAGCTCTTTGAACATTTCTCTGTCATACATACTCCATCTCTGTCAAAAACACTGGTCCTAGAAGTCCTCTTAGAAGAACTGATCTTAGGGATATTGGCAGCTGTGTTTATTTGGCTACGGACACAACATGTGGAGGTCTTAGCAGACAAAGACGTCTTTAGACAAAATGTTTGGGACGTAAATCCCAAGGGAGGAAATCATTTTGAGTGTGGGAGAAGGGTATCACTTGGAAGATACTGGGATGGGGGACTATTACATTTTCTTGACTGCGGTGTGTGTGTTTATATGTTTTATTTTTTCTCAAAGGTGGTCGTTTGAATATATAAAGAGGTCTCTAAATAAATTATATCAGAATGTAGAAGCACTTAACTCTGGAGAAAAGGTCCCTTATGAATGTGAAGGACACACACGAAGCATGTAGCATTTATTTATTATATATATATTTTTATTTAACTAGGCAAGTCAGTTAAGAACAAATGATTATTTACAATGACGGCCTAGCTCGGCCAAACCCAGACGACGCTGGGCCAATTGTGCGCTGCCCAATGGAACTCCCAATCAAGGCAGGTTGTGATACAGCCTAGCAATTGATTTCATGCTTTCTCCAGCCCTCAAAACACTTTAAGGAACCTGTTACAAATCACATGCACAGATTATATTTTATTATTTTATTTTATTTTATTTGAATAAAAAAGTAAAGTCAGGAATTATAGTCAATGAAATAGATTGTTCTGTCGGATTTAGACACTGTACTTTTTTAGAAATGGTGTTTTATATTTTTATTTAACCTTTAATTACTAGACAAGTCAGTTAATAAGAACAAATTCTTATTTACAATGACGGCCTTGTGCACCGCCCTATGGGACTCCCAATCCCGGCAGGATGTGGTACAGCCTAGATGTGATACTGTAGGCTAGTGACTTTTATTTTTTACATTTTATTTCACCTTTATTTAACCAGGTAGGCTAGTTGAGAAAAAGTTCTCATTTACAACTGCGACCTGGCCAAGATAAAGATAGCAGTGTGAACAGACAACACAGAGTTACACATGGAGTAAACAATTAACAAGTCAATAACACAGTAGAAAAAAAAAGAAAAAAAAGAGAGTCTATATACATTGTGTGCAAAAGGCATGAGGAGGTAGGCGAATAATTACAATTTTGCAGATTAACACTAGAGTGATAAATGATCAGATGGTCATGTACAGGTAGAGATACTGGTGTGCAAAAGAGCAAAAAAGTAAATAAATATAAACAGTATGGGGATGAGGTAGGTAAATTGGGTGAGCTATTTACCGATAGACTATGTACAGCTGCAGCGATCGGTTAGCTGCTCAGATAGCAGATGTTTGAAGTTGGTGAGGGAGATAAAAGTCTCCAACTTCAGCGATTTTTGCAATTCGTTCCAGTCACAGGCAGCAGAGAACTGGAATGAAAGGCGGCCAAATGAGGTGTTGGAGCACGTGCTACGGGTGGGTGTTGCCATCGTGACCAGTGAACTGAGATAAGGTGGAGCTTTACCTAGCATGGACTTGTAGATGACCTGGAGCCAGTGGGTCTGGCAACGAATATGTAGCGAAGGCCAGACGACTAGAGCATACAGGTCGCAGTGGTGGGTGGTATAAGGTGCTTTAGTAACAAAACGGATGGCACTGTGATAAACTGCATCCAGTTTGCTGAGTAGAGTATTGGAAGCTATTTTGTAGATGACATCGCCGAAGTCAAGGATCGGTAGGATAGTCAGTTTTACTAGGGTAAGTTTGGCGGCGTGAGTGAAGGAGGCTTTGTTGCGGAATAGAAAGACGACTCTAGATTTGATTTTAGATTGGAGATGTTTGATATGAGTCTGGAAGGAGAGTTTACAGTCTAGCCAGACACCTAGGTACTTATAGATGTCCACATATTCTAGGTCGGAACCATCCAGGGTGGTGATGCTAGTCGGGCGTGCGGGTGCAGGCAGCGAACGGTTGAAAAGCATGCATTTGGTTTTACTAGCGCTTAAGAGCAGTTGGAGGCCACGGAAGGAGTGTTGTATGGCGTTGAAGCTCATTTGGAGGTTAGATAGCAGAGTGTCCAAGGAAGGGCCGGAAGTATACAGAATGGTGTCGTCTGCGTAGAGGTGGATCAGGGAATCTGTGGCACCCACATAGAGACTGCCAGAGGACCAGACAACATGCCCTCCGATTTGACACACGGAACTCTGTCTGCAAAGTAGTTGGTGAACCAGGCAAGGCAGTCGTTAGAAAAACCGAGGCTACTGAGTCTGCCGATAAGAATATGGTGATTGACAGAGTCGAAAGCCTTGGCCAGGTCGATGAAGACGGCTGCACAGTACTGTCTTTTATCGATGGCGGTTATGATATCGTTTAGTACCTTGAGCGTGGCTGAGGTGCACCAGTGACCGGCTCAGAAACCAGATTGCACAGCGGAGAAGGTACGGTGGGATTCGAGATGGTCAGTGACCTGTTTTTTGACTTGGCTTTCGAAGACCTTAGATAGGCAGGGCAGGATGGATATAGGTCTGTAACAGTTTGGGTCCAGGGTGTCTCCCCCTTTGAAGAGGGGGATGACTGCGGCAGCTTTCCAATCCTTGGGGATCTCAGACGATATGAAAGAGAGCTTGAACAGGCTGGTAATAGGGGTTGCGACAATGGTGTGCGGATAGTTTCAGAAATAGAGGGTCCAGATTGTCAAGCCCAGCTGATTTGTACGGGTCCAGGTTTTGCAGCTCTTTCAGAACATCTGCTATCTGGATTTGGGTAAAGGAGAACCTGGAGAGGCTTGGGCGAGTAGCTGCGGGGGGGGGGGGCGGAGCTGTTGGCCGAGGTTGGAGTAGCCAGGAGGACGGCATGGCCAGCCGTTGAGAAATGCTTGTTGAAGTTTTCGATAATCATGGATTTATCGGTGGTGACCGTGTTACCTAGCCTCAGTGCAGTGGGCAGCTGGGAGGAGGTGCTCTTGTTCTCCATGGACTTTACAGTGTCCCAGAACTTTTTGGAGTTAGAGCTACAGGATGCACATTTCTGCCTGAAGAAGCTGGCCTTGGCTTTCCTGACTGACTGCGTGTATTGGTTCCTGACTTCCCTGAACAGTTGCATATCGCGGGGACTATTCGATGCTATTGCAGTCCGCCACAGGATGTTTTTGTGCTGGTCGAGGGCAGTCAGGTCTGGAGTGAACCAAGGGCTATATCTGTTCTTAGTTCTGCATTTTTTGAACGGAGCATGCTTATCTAAAATGGTGAGGAAGTTACTTTTAAAGAATGACCAGGCATCCTCAACTGATGGGATGAGGTCGATATCCTTCCAGGATACCCGGGCCAGGTCGATTAGAAAGGCCTGCTCGCAGAAGTGTTTTAGGGAGCGTTTGACAGTGATGAGGGGTGGTCGTTTGACTGCGGATCCGTAGCGGATACAGGCAATGAGGCAGTGATCGCTGAGATCCTGGTTGAAGACAGCGGAGGTGTATTTGGAGGGCCAGTTGGTCAGGATGACATCTATGAGGGTGCCCTTGTTTACAGATTTAGGGTTGTACCTGGTGGGTTCCTTGATGATTTGTGTGAGATTGAGGGCATCTAGCTTAGATTGTAGGACTGCCGGGGTGTTAAGCATATCCCAGTTTAGGTCACCTAACAGAACAAACTCTGAAGCTAGATGGGGGGCGATCAATTCACAAATGGTGTCCAGGGCACAGCTGGGAGCTGAGGGGGGTCGGTAGCAGGCGGCAACAGTGAGAGACTTATTTCTGGAGAGAGTAATTTTTAAAATGAGTAGTTCGAACTGTTTGGGTATGGACCTGGAAAGTATGACATTACTTTGCAGGCTATCTCTGCAGTAGACTGCAACTCCTCCCCCTTTGGCAGTTGTATCTTGATAGAAAATGTTATAGTTGGGTATGGAAATCTCCGAATTTTTGGTGGCCTTCCTAAGCCAGGATTCAGACACGGCAAGGACATCAGGGTTAGCAGAGTGTGCTAAAGCAGTGAGTAAAACAAACTTAGGGAGGAGGCTTCTGATGTTGACATGCATGAAACCAAGGCTTTTTCGATCACAGATGTCAACGAATGAGGGTGCCTGGGGACATGCAGGGCCTGGGTTTACCTCCACATCACCCGCGGAACAGAGGAGGAGTAGGATGAGGGTGCGGCTAAAGGCTATCAAAACTGGTCGCCTAGAGCGTTGGGGACAAAGAATAAAAGGACCATATTTCTGGGCATGGTAGAATATATTCAGGGCATAATGCGCAGACAGGGGTATGGTGGGGTGCGGGTACAGCGGAGGAAAGCCCAGGCACTGGGTGATGATAAGAGAGGTTGTATCTCTGGACATGCTGGTTGTAATGGGTTAGGTCACTGCATGTGTGGGAGGTGGGACAAAGGAGGTATCAGAGGTATGAAGAGTGGAACTAGGGGCTCCATTGTAAACTAAAACAATGATAACTAACCTGAACAACAGTATACAAGGCATATTGACATTTGAGAGAGACATACAGCGAGGCATACAGTAATCGCAGGTGTTGATTGGGAGAGCTAGCTAAAACAGCAGGTGAGACAACAGCTAATCAGCTAGCACAACAACAGCAGGTAAAATGACGATGACTAGGCAGAGAGGGTCGGATTAACTACACACAGAGCCTGAGTGCGGCTGGGGCCGACAGATAAAAACATAAACAAACAGAATGGAGTACCGTGATTAATGGACAGTCCAGCAGGCATCAGCTATGTAGCCAAGTGATCAGTGTCCAGCAGGCATCAGCTATGTAGCCAAGTTTACAGCAAGGATCCGGTGGAGTATTGGGCTCTAGCCGTGTATGAGTGTGGTTCGGGTGAACAGCTGAGTAGGCCGGGAAGTGGGCCTCAGGGATAGCTTCGGTACTGCATGCAAGCTAGCTGTGAAGATCAGAAGTAGTGGTCCAGGGATTACGGCAGGAATCCGGCGTTGTTGTGGAGAGAGTTATCCAGGCTAAAAAAAAATAAAAAATAAAAAACTGTCTGGCTGTGCAGAAGGTAAAAGCCGCTAGCAGTGGCTAACAATGACTAAATAGCTTGTAGCTAGTTAGCTGGTTAGCTTCTGGAGGTTCTTGAATGTGTTCTAAAAATTTAAAATAATAGCGATTCCATATTAACATCTCCTCCCCGCTGATCCTCAACACTGGGGCCCCACAAGGGTGCGTTCTGAGCCCTCTCCTGTACTCCCTGTTCACCCACGACTGCGTGGCCACGCACGCCTCCAACTCAATCATCAAGTTTGCGGACGACACAACAGTGGTAGGCTTGATTACCAACAACGACGAGACGGCCTACAGGGAGGAGGTGAGGGCCCTCGGAGTGTGGTGTCAGGAAAATAACCTCACACTCAACGTCAACAAAACTAAGGAGATGATTGTGGACTTCAGGAAACAGCAGAGGGAACACCCCCCCATCCACATCGATGGAACAGTAGTGGAGAGGGTAGCAAGTTTTAAGTTCCTCGGCATACACATCACAGACAAACTGAATTGTCCACTCACACAGACAGCATCGTGAGGAAGGCGCAGCAGCGCCTCTTCAACCTCAGGAGGCTGAAGAAATTCGGCTTGTCACCAAAAGCACTCACAAACTTCTACAGATGCACAATCAAGAGCATCCTGGCGGGCTGTATCACCGCCTGGTATGGCAACTGCACCGCCCTCAACCATAAGGCTCTCCAGAGGGTAGTGAGGTCTGCACAACGCATCACCGGGGGCAAACTACCTGCCCTCCAGGACACCTACACCACCCGATGCTACAGGAAGGCCATAAAGATCATCAAGGACATCAACCACCCGAGCCACTGCCTGTTCACCCCGCTGTCATCCAGAAGGCGAGGTCAGTACAGGTGCATCAAAGCTGGGACCGAGAGACTGAAAAACAGCTTCTATCTCAAGGCCATCAGACTGTTAAACAGCCACCACTAACATTGAGTGGCTACTGCCAACACACTGTCAATGCCACTGACTCTACTCCAGCCACTTTAATCATGGGAATTGATGGGAAATGATGTAAATATATCACTAGCCACTTTAAACAATGCTACCTTATATAATGTTACTTACCCTACATTATTCATCTCATATGTATACGTAGATACTGTACTCTATATCATCGACTGCATCCTTATGTAATACATGTATCACTAGCCACTTTAACTATGCCACTTGGTTTACATACTCATCTCATATGTATATACTGTACTCGATATCATCTACTGTATCTTGCCTATGCTGCTCTGTACCATCACTCATTCATATATCTTTATGTACATATTCTTTATCCCCTTACACTGTGTATAAGACAGTAGTTTTTTTTGGAATTGTTAGTTAGATCACTTGTTCGTTATTACTGCATTGTCGGAACTAGAAGCACAAGCATTTCGCTACACTCGCATTAACATCTGCTAACCATGTGTATGTGACAAATAAATTTGATTTGATTTGATTTGATTTGATATTATTGGATCACATTGGGTGATCCAGAGGTACATCTGAATTTTATTTTGCTTCTTTATATAACCTTTTCCTCCAGTCTATACAAGTATGGATCAACCACAAGGAAAGGTTTTAAATAATTATAAATGCTTTTAATGTCCAAGAGACAGCAAGTGAAAGCCAAACTGAGTGATCTTCTATGAGTGCAAGAATGGGTATTAATCATGTCTCCTTGTCTTGAGATTTTCATTTTTTTTTGTGGTGAAAAGATGGTCTTTCCCAAGGCAACTTTTGTACATAATACACTGGATTGAAAAGCTGTATATTTGTCTAACAGGCATATATTGAATGCTAACAGGCATATATTGAATCAAAAAGTGCAATATTTAATCCAATAACAATCAATCGAGAATGAGGACATTGTCCCACACTAAAATAAAGTATGTTTGGCTGATTCATGATCTGTGCCTAATGGCAACGTGCACATGGGTCCACCTAAATTGCACCTATAGCTATGTAGGACTGTAAAACCTAAATTATATCTGCTCATACACAACCACTGAGGGATATAATTAATACACAGCACTATCTCCTGAGGCATGTGTGCTCTCTGCTGGAAAAAAAGGCTAATTGCAGGTGTGTGTTTGCTTATATTCCAAGTTCATAGGTGGTACTGTTACACTTTTAGCTAATGCACACACTTCCGAGGATAGAAGAAGAAGATGCAGCGCATGAGCGGAATAAGTACGTCACAGGGTTAGTAATGCCGCGTTCAAAACAACTGGGAATTGGAAAAATACGTGGTCAAATCATGACTGCTGTGATCTTCAGGTCGGAACACTAGAAAGAGGCCAGAGTTCCGGAGTTGGAATTCCGAATTGGATGACTGTTTAGATTTATTTTCCACAGTCGGAGATCGTTTTTCCAGATTTCCGAGTTCCTTTGAACGCGGCATTATACCAATCTGAGTGTGTCACACAATTATAGTCGTTATGGCAGCCCATGCTAGTGAGCTTGAAATTGCTAAGAAAAATTTAACAGAAGCAATTGGTGATAATGTCAAACAGTAAGTATGCTACCGTTGGTGACGTTGTCCTTACACGGTATGTTTGTTTTACTTTCCTATTTCGCAAGTTGGTTTAAACGTCTACAAATGGATAGCAAAGCTAGCAAACGTTAGCTGTCTGCAAACGGCTATGCAGTGACCAGTGTAACCTTAGCTATCTTACTGAATGTTTATTTCCTCAATTGCATATCTTTTAAAGTTACTGGGCGAACTTGAAGCTGTGGTTCAAACAGAAGATAAGTAAGGAAGAGTTTGACATCGAGGCTCGTCGCCTTTTGGCACAAGACAACGGTTAGTGCAGATATTATTTGACCTTCTCTGTTTCTGTGTGTTGGACCTAGCTGGTCCGTGGAGCCCTGCATCTTCCCATTAACCTCATTTTTAGTGACTGGCTTCATTATACTTTTGTTACTCACCAAAGTCAATATGTTACTAGAGTGACGATGAACTTTTCTCTGAATTAGCGAGCTGTCGTTTCGTTAGTCCAAAATACGTCATGTGAGCACTTTATTTCCCGGCACTATCCATGCGTTTGATCTGCACAACGACCAGAGCTACAGTTCAATGCAAAAACAAGAAACCATTTCAAAGCTAACTCTCCCAATTTTCCACCCTCTCAGTTCATGTCCACAATGACTTTCTCCTGGCCATTCTCACTCGCTGTCAGATCATCATCTCCACACCAGGTAGGTTTTCCAATGTAGAATGTATCGATATCTTAATTGAAACAGTTTCCTCACATCTGTATTTTTTTATTTTACCTTTATTTAACTAGTCAAGTCAGTTAAGAACAAATTCTTGTTTTAATTGACGGCCTAGGAACAGTGGGTTAACTGCCTTGTTCAGGGGCAGAAACAACAGATTTGTACCTTGTTAGCTCAGGGATTTGATCTTGCAACCTTTCGGTTACTAGTCCAACACTCTAACCACTAGGCTTGACCACAAACCTGACTGCAACCTCCTCCTCTTTTCCAGAGGGTGCTGGATCTTTGCAATGGGCAGGTGGCTCAGCCTCCAAGCCGGGCAAGCCTGCCAAAGGAAAGAAGAAGTTCTCCTCCAGACAAAAATTTGATGTGAGTTGTTAATAATAATGTATTCATTTTGTAAAGTGCTTTTCATTATCAAGAATAATCTCAGTGCATAAAATAGAATAGGGGGGAAAATAGATGGATATATCTCTAATGAAAGTAACAATCAGTCTAGGAAGAATGGTAGGCCAGCCGATAGAGATTAGTCTTAAGGCTTGCTTTAAAAGCAGTCTGAACGGGTGGTCAGTTGGCCCTGCCTTGTTGATAGTGTTGTTAAGAAGGCAGAGCACCACTTTACTCAATTGCCACATTATTTATTACAAGTTTTAGTTTGTGGAACGTTCCAACAGGAATCTGTTCCAAAAACTTTGAAGTACAAGGTTGCCAACAAATGCATACAAAGTAACATGATCAATTCACTTAACGTTAGCTAAATAGCTGCCGAACAGGCATCAACTCATCACGTATCTTATTCTTAATGTTTGTCAATAGGCTACCAGAGTGAGGACAGACATTTTTCAGAATAAACATGGCGAGTGAAAAAACGTAATGAATTAGCCCACTCCCTACCCGGTATCATTCTGCCGCTATACAACTTTATATGCATTGTTTGTTGCCCACCTTGTTGTTTACGAAGTTTTTAGAACAGATTCCTGTTGGAACGTTCCACAAATTATACCCATCCCCCTGAACAGCCCTAAGATTATCTGGAAGTTCCATAGGCGTGGTGCGTGGGAGGAAAGTCCACAGTTGCCCATTGTGTGGAGCCTGGTCCTAGGGGCGTGGTCCTAGGAGTAGTTTGGTGCGTGGAGGTTCATAGGGGGAGAGTAGGTCAGACAGGTAGGTGGGTCTGATGTCATTTAGGGCTTTGTAGACCAGGAGGATAATTTTATATTAAATTCTTTGAGGAACAGGTAGCCAGTGGAGATCAGCAGGAATGGGATTGATATGGGTAAACTTTTTTTGTTGGTCAGAATCCTTAACACACGTGTAACAAATGTGATCATACTTCCTAATTTTCTTCCGTAGTGTTTATAAAGAATATTGTTGCCCTTGCATAATGGGAGGTGGCAATAATATATGGTTTAGATCATCTTTCTGTTGAAGTATAATGCTGTGTGTGTGTGTGACCCATGGCATCTTCAGCATCGTTTCCAGCCCCAGAACCCTCTTAGTGCGGCCCAGCCCTTTAGCCCACGGGAGGCTGGGGGTGAGGAGGACGAACTGAAACTTAGTGCCCATACCTTGCTGCTGCCCACCCGTGGCCAGCTGGAGGCCCGCATGATGGTCACCGCCTTCGAGCTGGGCCTAGACAACGTCATGGAGGACGCTGTCAGCACCATGATCCACGCTGTGGAGGTATGTGTGCGCTATACTGGTACAAGATATGAGAAGGGTTGTAGAGTTCCTGTTTTCAGTGTAGGGCTTAATCCCAATCCCCCCCCTTAACCCTCCCCATCGTTTTGAGTGTCCCTCAAATGGAGCAACTAGTGGTAGGGAGAGATATCATAACCCTAGGAAATGGGACATCTCTACATCATTGGGGCACAGTAGAAACCGCCAAAGGATTGTTTACCACGCAATTCATTGACATCAAGCCTTGTTTATCACAATGCCTGTACTGGCGGCAGGTAGCCTAGTGATTAGAGCATTGGGCCAGTAACCGAAAGGTTGCTGGATCGAATCCCCGACCTGACAAGGTCAAAATCGGTTGTTTTGCCCCTGAGCAAGATAGTTGTTCAGGGGCAGTTAACTGACTTGCCTGGTTAAATAAGAGAAAATGAATAGATTTTTTTTCCCCCTCATGCAGCACATGTTCTTACCATATGAGCAACAAATGAAAGAACTGCAAAACAACAATGTGCCCTAATCTACATATTTTCTGGCTTTGGTTCAATGTGGAGTAGTACTGAAGTAGGACTTTAATTCCATAATAACAGTTTGACAAGTAACAGTTGCATTTTCTTCACTGTCATTTTCTGCAATTTCTTGGGGATTAATGGTTAACCAGTGGAAGTAATTAAAACTGTTCTGAATTAATATTTATACCAAACATTTGTGTCCATATAGAGATTGGCTACAAAGCTTCACATCCATAGAATATCGTTTTTAAAATGTTTTTATCCTGCACTACACATAAGTAAGAAAATAATTGGCTATGTTACTTCAGCTACATTGCATGACAAATATTGTCAATCTCTAACGTTACTATGAGGAAGATCAATGATTTTAATTTATTCAATTTGGGGTAAATGCTTTAGCTAGATTCTTTACATCCACCGGATTTCACAAGGTGACAACCTGGTTTGCTCAGGAGTCACTAACGCATTAAACACCATGAATTACATTCATACACATGTCAAACACCATATAGCTAGCTATAGTTTCTCCCATTCTTCCCTGCAGATCCCCTCAAGCTCTGTCAGGTTGGTTGGGGGGGGGGGGGGTCGCTGCACAGCTATTTTCAGGTCTCTCCAAAGATGCTCAGTCGGGTTCAAGTCCGGGCTTTGGCTGGGCCACTCAAGGACATTCAGAGACTTGTCCCGAAGCCACTCCTTGTCTTGGCTGTGTGCTTAGGGTCATTCTCCTGTTGGAAGGTGTCAGTCTGAGGTCCTAACCTGCTCCATAGCGCTTTTCATCAAGGAGCTCGCTGTACTTTGCTCTGTTCATCTTTCCCTCGATCCTGACTAGTCCCACAGTCCCTGCCGCTGAAAAACACCGTAGGGATGGTGTGAGATTTCCTCCAGATGTGACACTTGGCATTCAGGCCAAAGAGTTACATTTTGGTTTCATCAGCCCAGAGAATCTTGCTTCTCATGGTCAGTCTTTTAGGTGACCTTTGGCGAACTCCAAGCAGGCTGTCATAATTTTTTATTTTTTATTGAACCTTTATTTAACTAGGCAAATCCGTTAAGAACAAATTCTTATTTGCAATGACGGCCTAGGAACAGTGGGTTAACTGTCTTGCTCAGGGGCACAACAACAGATTTTTACCTTGTCAGCTCGGAGATTCGATCTAGCAACCTTTCGGTTACTGGTCCAACGCTCTAACCACTAGGCTACCTGCCGCCCCGTCATGTGCCTTTTACTGAGGAGTGCCTTCCGACTGGCCACTCAACTATAAAGGCCTGATTGGTGGAGTGCTGCAGAGATGGTTGTCCTTCTGGAAGGTTCTCACATCTCCACAGAAGAACTCTAGAGCTCTGTCAGAGAGACCATTGGGTTCTTGGTCACCTCCCTGACCAAGGCCCATCTCACTCCGATTGCTCAGTTTGGCAGTGCGGCCAGATCTAGGAAGAGTCTTGGTGGTTCCAAACTTCTTCCATTTAAGAATGATGGAGGCCTATGTGTCTTGGGGATTTTCAATGCTGCAGATATGTTTCAGTACCCTTCCTCAGATCTGTGCCATGACACAATCCTGTCTCAAAGCTCATGGAATGGTTTTTGCTCTGACATGCACTGTCAACTGTGGGACCTTGTATAGACAGGTATGTGCCTTTGCAAATCATGTCCAAATAATTGAATTTGCCATAGGTGGACTCCAAGTTGTAGAAACAACTCAAGGATGATCAGTTGAAACAGGATGCACCTGAGCTCAATTTCGAGTCTCATAGCAAAGGGTCTGAATACTTATTTAAATAAGGTATTTCAGTTTTTTTAAATTAAATTAGCAAATAATTCTTAACCTGGTTTTGCTTTGTCATTATGTGGTATTGTGGTAGATTGAGAAATGTTTTATTTAATCAATTTTAGAATAAGGCTGTAATGTAACAATTTGGAAAAAGGGAAGGGGTCTGAATACATTCCGAATGCACTGTAGCTTGATAAATAGAAAAAGTTAACGTTGACAAAAATATGCATAATCGTTTGTTTCTACATTAACTAATATATTTCTCTTAACTACATTTTTTTAGCATGATTTGTTATGAAGTTGTAATTACTTAAATTTGCTTCCATCCTAGTGTTTTAGTTTTTTTGGAAGCAACTCTCCAGCCTTGGGAGCTTCTTGGGAGTTTTGGGAACCTCTCAGTCTGTGACTCAATAGGAAGTCTGCATCTCTCTTCACTTTGTTTGGAAGGCCAACTGGAGGGCTGAAAAGGCACTACGCCTCCCCCAAAGTTGAATTTGGATGCCAATCTGACTCGATGGGGCTCATGGGATCGTGCAAAACTGGGGGGGGGGGGTGGTGTATTGTGATTGAACCTAGGACAGATTATTTTATGCTTTGATACATGCTTTGTCTTCCAACTTTGTACCCCATCCAACATCAGCAGTCCACTCAGGAATCTCTAGATTACTACTGTATTTAACCTGTTGTCCCTCCACTACCACAGAACCACCTGAAGGATGTTCTGACTGCCGTGGTGTCCAGGAGGAAGGCCTACCGGCTGCGTGACGGACACTTCCCCTACGCCTTCGGCAGTCATGTCACCCCACAGCCCTACTTGAAGAACAGCCTGGCTGCCTACCAAATCGTCACTGAATGGTAAGGAAGTCAGAGGTCAACTGTCTGCAGCTCTCCACTGTCATCTACCTCACATCAACTAGAAGAATGTTCAATTAAATATCTAACTATTTGTGTCAATGAATTGCAAAGAAACTGAAATGTAATTACAATGCTATTATTAGAAAATTACATCCTGGTAAGCAGTTGACTGTAGAATAAAGTTTAACCAATTGTTCTGTTCCAAGTAAACTTCCAGGGTCAACTTGAAGGGCCATTTTATAAACATCAGTAGTAGCTAGCTAAATGGTTGTTCAAACAGCATATTGTGCTGTATGTGCATGAAGCAGAAGTAGTAACAGTTAGGTGAGGCTGGAGAGCTGCCAGTACAGCACCCTGCAAAAAGGATCACTGGATATAGGTCCGTCAAATACCTATATTTTTTGCAAGGTGCAAAAAGGGCAACGTAGTGCATCATTTTTGCACCATTCTGTACGGTTTTCTTGTTATTCCTAGAGAGAACTCCTTTGTGGTGTTGGGGGCCAGGCAGCATTTCCTTTTATATCAAATGTATTTATATAGCCCTTCGTACATCAGCTGATATCTCAAAGTGCTGTACAGAAACCCAGCCTAAAACCCCAAACAGCAAGCAATGCAGGTGTTGAAGCACGTTGGCTAGGAAAAACTCCCTAGAAAGGCCAAAACCTAGGGAGAAACCTAGAGAGGAACCAGGCTATGAGGGGTGGCAAGTCCTCTTCTGGCTGTGCCGGGTGGAGATTATAACCGAACATGGCCAAGATGTTCAAATGTTCATAAATGACCAGCATGGTCAAATAATAGGTCTGGGACAAGGAGCACGTCCGGTGAACAGGTCAGGATTCCATAGCCGCAGGAAGAACAGTTGAAACTGGAGCAGCAGCACGGCCAGGTGGACTGGGGACTGTCATGCCAGGTAGTCCTGAGGCATGGTCCTAAGGCTCAGGTCCTCCGAGAGAGAGAAAGAGAATTAGAGAGAGCATACTTAAATTCACACAGGACACCGGATAAGACAGGAGAAGTACTCCAGATATAACAAACTAACCCTAGCCCCTGACACATAAACTACTGCAGCATAAATACTGGAGGCTGAGACAGGAGAGGTCAGGAGACACTGTGGCCCCATCCGATGATACCCCCAGACAGGGCCAAAGAGGAAGGATATAACCCCACCCACTTTGCCAAAGCACAGCCCCCACACCACTAGAAGGATATCTTCAGCCACCAAGGCCGAGTATAGCCCACAAAGATCTCCGCCACGGCACAACCCAAGGGGGGGTGCCAACCCATTACTAATAGATTACCTTTATGCTCTTGAATCAATGTCCGTACTGACCCGCTTTCTTTCTCCTCGTCCCCCAGCCCACCTCCCAGTGCGTCTCTCCCTGCGGGCCCACCCCCTCAGGTTTCACCAGACAATACTGAGCAGCAGGCTGCTCTCCTGTTGGCCTGTTCTGGTGACAGTCTCCCTGCGCCCCTCCCTCCTATCAGCATGTTTGATCTCTTGGAAGCGTTACAGGTGAGGAGATTGCAGCTTCAATTGGCTGTACCATCCCATGATATACAGTGGGGCAAAAAAGTTTTTTGTCAGCCACCAATTGTGCAAGTTCACCCACTTAAAAAGATGAGAGAGGCCTGTAATTTTCATCATAGGTAAACTTCAACTATGACAGACAAAATGAGAAAAAAAATCACATTGTAGGACTTTTTATGAATTTATTTGCAAATTATGGTGGAAAATTAGTATTTGGTCACCTACAAACAAGCAAGATTTCTGTGAGAGCCAGAAATCTTGCTTGTTTGTAGGTGACCAAATACTAATTTTAGTACTAATACTAAGTCCTACAATGTGATTTTTTTTCTCATTTTGTCTGTCATAGTTGAAGTTTACCTATGATGAAAATTACAGGCCTCTCTCATCTTTTTAAGTGGGTGAACTTGCACAATTGGTGGCTGACAAAAAACGTTTTCTTCTTTAAGAGGCTCCTCTGTCCTCCACTCGTTACCTGTATTAATGGCACCTGTTTGAACTTGTTATCAGTATAAAATACATCTGTCCACAACCTCAAACAGTCACCCTCCAAACTCCATTATGGCCAAGACCAAAGAGCTATCAAAGGACACCAGAAACAAAATTGTAGACCTGCACCAGGCTGGGAAGACTGAATCTGCAATAGGTAAGCAGCTTGGTTTGAAGAAATCAACTGTGGGAGCAATTATTAGGAAATGGAAGACATACAAGACCACTGATAATCTCCCTCGATCTGGGGCTCCACGCAAGATCTCACCCCGTGGGGTCAAAATGGTCACAAGAACTGTGAGCAAAAATCCCAGAACCACACAGGGGGACTTATTGAATGACCTGCAGAGAGCTGGGACCAAAGTAACAAAGCCTACCATCAGTAACACACTACGCCGCCAGGGACTCAAATCCTGCAGTGCCAGACGTGTCCCCCTGCTGAAGCCAGTACATGTCCAGGCCCGTCTGAAGTTTGCTAGAGAGCATTTGAATTATACAGAAGAAGATTGGGAGAATGTCAGATGAAACCAAAAAGTTATATTTTGGTTAACTCAACTCGTCGTGTTTGGAGGACAAAGAATGCTGAGTTGCACCCAAAGAACACCATACCTACTGTGAAGCATGGGGGTGGAAACATGCTTTGGGGCTGTTTTTCTGCAAGGGGACCAGGACGACTGATCCGTGTAAAGGAAAGAATGAATGGGGCCATGTATCGTGAGATTTTGAGTGAAAACCTCCCATCAGCAAGGGCATTGAAGATGAAACGTGGCTGGGTCTTTCAGCATGACAATGATCCCAAACACACCGCCCGGGCAACGAAGGAGTGGCTTCGTAAGAAGCATTTCGAGGTCCTGGAGTGGCCTAGCCAGTCTCCAGATCTCAACCCCATAGAAAATCTTTGGAGGGAGTTGAAAGTCTGTGTTGCCCAGCAACAGCCCCAAAACATCACTGCTCTAGAGGAGATCTGCATGGAGGAATGGGCCAAAATACCAGCAACAGTGTGTGAAAACCTTGTGAAGACTTACAGAAAACGTTTGACCTCCGTCATTGCCAACAAAGGCTATATAACAAAGTATTGAGAAACTTTTGTTATTGACCAAATACATATTTTCCACCATAATTTGCAAATAAATTCATTAAAAATCCTACAATGTGGTTTTCTGGATTTTTTTTCTTCTCATTTTGTCTGTCATAGGTGAAGTGTACCTATGATGAAAATTACAGGCCTCATCTTTTTAAGTGGGAGAACTTGCACAATTGGTGGCTGACTAAATACTTTTTTGCCCCACTGTACCTATAGCATTGATATTTTAATTGATTTCCTTTTCACTTACAGTCTAATCAAAAGGCAAAGCTGAACAGGAGGTATTTATGTAAATGTGTGTGAAACTACTTTATTGCTAATGTATATGTTTTTCCTTGATGTAGGTCCACCGGGGTGTGATGCCCTCTCACACCATGTATGCCCTGAACATGGAGCGTATCCTGTCTCGACTGTGGCACCCAAGTCACGAGGAGCTGGAGCAGGACCATGTGCACCGCCAACGCCACGCAGGGAAGGACGGCCTGCTTGTCAGCTGAGACACACAGACGGTCAGGTGGACACGCAGACAGGTCATGGTTGGGTAGGGCAGAGACAAATGGAGAGATGAACACAGTGTTGAAGCACCTATGTGGGCCCTATACCCTGCCTTGAAGCAGAGCGAGAGGGAGAGGATGATCTCTAAGACTGGATTAACACTCCACTAGGGAGTGCAACCAATTCACCACGCAACACAACTTTACACTAGTGTCAATAACGTTTTAGAACGCTTGGTGGAGTGTAAACCCAGCCTTAGATGCATATCGGTGTGGAAGACTCACAGACCTGTAATGTAGAGAAAGAAAGGAAGTCCCAGTGTTGTGGTATGGTCACAGACATGGCTTGTTAAGGCACTAACATGTCTACACACATGCACACACAGCTATATCTCTCCCATAACCTCTGACTGTTTTTTTAAATGCACTGTTAATAAGTTTGGGTGCATTTCTGACCTTCGGGTGAGTTTATTTTGTTAGTTAATTTGTGTTACTTTTGTATTTCCCACACCTCTGAACAAATATTGCGGCCCCTTTTATTTTGATATTGACATGCTCTTGCAGAATTATGCCTGAACTACACTTGGGTCCTTGTTTACTGTATTTTGTCACAGCGATGCATGCATCACAGTATGTATGCAAATGTGTATAAATGGTTTTGTATTTTTTTTCACCAATTGTTTTTAATATCAGTCAAAAATAGCAAAATGAAATAAAAAATATATTACACTTCTGTTAGTTAACAAGTTTTATTGAATACATTTTTTCCTATTACATGTTCATAATTTGCCCATTTTTAATCTTCAATTAAAATAGATTACTAAGTAATCTTCCATTGTAACTTCTATTAATGAAATAGTGTATCTATTTCTATGGTGGAATAGAAATGTGTCATCTTTGGGAATAGGTGTGTAGAATGTTCCCCCTCATTACTCATGTGGACTTGAGCTCTGTAAAACACCACCAGTGGTATGTCCAGAGACTGAAGAGGAAGTGCGACACCCCACTCTTGTTTTCTTCAGTTCAATTAACTAAGTAGACCAGACACAGCTGCTATAGAGCTTGTAGACCTAAAAAACGAATGATTTACCTCTGGTTGTTCAGCCTTGGGCAAAATTAATGGAGAAAGAATAGTTAGTCGGTTACCATGACCTTTATGAACTATGAAGCCTTTTATGTGAGTTTGGTCTTACATAAAAGCTTCAGTGTAAAAAAAAAAGCCACGTTAGCTGATGAAGATCTCATAGAACAAAATGTATAAGCTCCCCTAAACCTGTGTTTACCCCACCTTATTTTAAGCATTTATTTTTAAAAAAACTCACTTTTCCCGTAGGCTTTGTTCAACGAACCATAGCGGAGTTTCTGCCTACAAAAAAAAATCAATTAATAATGCTCCCATTTCTTTTTCAATGGTAAACGGCCTGCGTGAACTATCTTAATTTTTCCACCATCTTTGGTACGACTACTAGGTCTACTACCGACCAGCATTTTCAACAGAACACCGTATTTTAGGCACACTTTCGTGAATCCTACCTCTTTTCCTAACCTTAACCTGCTACGTTAATTCTCCTAACCTGCAACGAAAAAGTAACTTTGGTATCAAAGTGCCGTGAAAAGAGTGTCTCCAACACCCACCCGTCATAGACAAGGTAACTGCTCACAACGCTCTCTTGCCATATTTGGCTTGCTTGCTGCTAATTTCCGACACGATGTCGTCCAATCGTTTGTCGAGGAGTACGGTCCACTACCAAGCGATTACACTACACAGTGACTCAATGGTCTGTCTCCATATTTCACTGTCAACAAACATTGAATTAATTCACTGTTCATCCTAGGCTGAACTATTGACCTATTTCCCTGTCAATAAAACGACATTGAAACCCCCATTCTGAATAATTATAACCGCGACAATATCCTTAATGAGAAGTTTTATTCCACGTTATATTTTGTCGTTTATACATACATTTCGCATAAAAGGCATAAAAACAGTTATGATAAAAGTATTAATTCAGATCTAACATTTGTTATACCCCTTTCACAAAATGGTATTAATGTGTAAATGTTAAGAAAGTAAGGAAGTTGTATCAGTCCTAGTAGCCTAGCCTACACACACCTGTGAGTCAGTCCTTTCACAAGGTGTGTCAATAACGCAATGTCTCATATAGTGTTACATTGTACAACTTGTTGCTGGTGAAAAAACTCAGTGCTAGACTTGGACTATTTACATACTAGACAATTCATAGGACAACAGGCACTGGCACTGTTTGTTGGCCTTGGCCACCACTAGCCTAATTATTCCACGAATAAGTTTATATTGTCCCCACTCTGTCAGGCGCAAAGACGAAGTAATGTATCACGCCTCTAAGAGCTGCGTTTGGTCCCACAATGAAATGTCTCTCGCTCAAAGCGCAGTATTTGGCCGTTCAGAACGCCTGGAGCTGCTGCGTCAATATGAGTTGGCACCCGCTGTTAACGTGGTCCATGACCTTCTGTTTGAGCAGTGCCAGTTCGTCCCGGAGCACGTTGGCAGAGGAGACCAACTCTGTGTGTTGGGTCTTCAAGTTTTTGACCCTGTCCTCCAGCCTCGAGATCCTCTCCAGCTTCCTTTTCCGGCATTTGGACGCGGCCACCCTGTTTCTCAAGCGCTTTCTCTCGGCTTTTATCCGTTCCTGGCTCTCCATGTCGATAGGAGACAGCGGAGGGGTATCGCCGCTCATCTCGGGCACCGTCTGGGGCTCCTCTTTGAATGACTGTAGCCGAGCATGCTGTAGCCGTGGATGCTGGGGTGGCCGCTGGGGCTCGACGTGGTTTTGGGACGGGACGGCCGTGTAACTAGCGGAGGAGTGTCGGTCCCCGTTAAGTGCCGACGCAGAGCTGACAGCCCGACTGAAAGTGCCCAAGTTTGTGTATTCAGGTGGGTCGGGGCGCACGGTGCAGCTGTAGGGTATAGGACTGTCCGACACAGTAGATGAGGGTGCCATGTTGTTGGCAGCATTGGCTTGAGCGTCAGAGCTGCCATTGGGCATATGCTGTTGATAATGAAGCTCCGCGAGCGCCTTTACGAATCCCTCGGCAAAACCCTCTTGCTCGTCGGTGATGTTCTTGGGACAGAGGAACTGAGTTGGGGTCGGAGTCGTCAGCCCATTGCAGGACTGGATGATAAGCCTTTCCAATTCAGGGGAAGCCAGTTTTAATAATCCCACATCAGGGGATGTCAGGATGTCGATAGCTTTCGCCCGCAGATGAGGTTTAAACATTTTAGGGTCGTTGAGGTTCAGTGTCATGCTCTGCTTCAGGGTTTTCGGGTTAAACCCATGATATCCGCCCACTGCGCCTTGCTGACCATTTATAGATTCGTCATATAATGTAGCTTCCATCTTGGTGGGCATCAATTGACGGGCCTTTATCGCGAATATAATAGCTGGAATAAAAATCCAAACATCAAAAGTCGAAATTACAATAAACAATATGGAGTGATAAATTGCAATCTGATGTCCCCTATCTTTTTACAGTCCTCGGACAAGTAGTTTTCGAATTTCAACTCGGAGGACAACTCCTGATGTCCGATGTGGAAACTTTTCTTGAGACTTTATAAAATAATAGTATCAAACAAACAAAATAACTTTCCTTCCTCAATCGATAGGCGTCTTTGTTTCAATTAGGATTGAAAAAATATTCGATTCGCCTATTGAAATAAGGTTTTTCTTCTTTAAGCAGATACGGTGTCTGACTCGACACAATGTAGTTTCTACCACTTCCAACGTGGAGACGAACTTTATCCACTTCTAAGCTGCTGCTATACTGAAAATAACAATGATGTCATGTATGAGGCTTCCTATTGGTTTGAGATGATGTGATGGGCGTTACTTTTTTAATGACATGCATGTTGCGTTGACAACCAGCCATATTCCCGCCTCCCGCAAAGGCTGATGGGATTAGGTAATGCAGTAAAAGGAACGTTGTCCTCTGGGATTACGTTTTGTTTTTGAATATCTTCTTACCCGCTTTATTTTGTGACCCAATCTCAGTCAGGTTGACCAGATTACCTTTTAAAATCAGCTTTCACAATATTTGCTTTCTTTCTTTTGCTCTTTGACTTTGTGGGTGAAAGCATGGAAATGTGATATACTTCTGGTGTGTGTGACAGAGTGATGGTGGGCAGGGGGGTTGTTTTGTTTTTCAGGTGATACGTTATGAAGGGGACTGATCATGTTCAAGTAAATATCAAATAGAACATTGTGCCTCACATTTTAAGGGGTGTTTGGTGTACAGAGTATAGGTATAACAAATAAGCAACTGTATCAACAATGTGCTCCTTCCTACACTGTAATTACACAGTTACTACCATGCAACTACATAACATTTACTGAATGTAAAGTGGAGCCAACTCTGTAACTTTATTTTTCATGAAATATTTCCCCAAATAGGTGTAGTCTATGGTTTATTATATTTAGGATTTTCATGTGCAGTATGTGGAGAAACTCCTTCCAGTTCCAGTAGAGCTCACTGGACTGAGGAGCAAAGAGGTGCTCCTCAGTCTCAAGCAAACTGTCTGACTGATAGTGTTGGTATTGTGTCTCTGCTCGGGCCTTGCCGTGAGCTTTAACTCTGTCTGCTCACTCCTTGCAATATTCAACACATTCTATTTAACCCTGACTATAAATAAGTGGACAGACTTCAGCCACAGGCCACAAACTGAGGTTAACCCTGAAGTGACATGCTTGCCCTCAGGTTGCCTTGACGGCACAACAACCACCACCATTTGGAGGTATTTGACACCTTCAGTTGGAATTCCAGATTGGGATATTTAGGAAAGTCTGTTCCTCCTGTCACAATAATGATACTAACAACAAATGGGTTCAATGACAACGTTCCAATCCCACAAACATGTACACAGTCACAGGGACACACCAGATGAACACAGGCCAAAAAACAAAAACATGTGCGCATGCTCTCTCTTTCTCTCTCTCTCTCTCGCCCTCCCTCCCTCACACACTCATGCATTCTCTGTATGAAGCTAGTAGTACTTGAGACTAGTTTCACAGCAGTCCCTCAGCAGCATCTCCCTATAGAAGATAAAAGAGGTTTACACATTTCCCCCAGCACGCACCTGTGTTTATAACTGTAGCGGGGAATTTTCCTATCAACCTACCGCTGACCCGGCCATACTTCCTGTTTCTCTGTCCCTGTTTCCTGTCCAGTGGCCTGATGGGTAACCTCTAGATAACACCACCTTCCTCCCCTGGCTCAGCCAGCTGCTTCCACTGCATGGAGGTTTCTAATCAAGAGTTTAGTTTAGAACCCGGCCCAGCTGCTACAAACTGTCCTTTGTTGTAGCGATGGACCCTCAGTACATGAAAACACTCTTCCTGTCTGTGCTCTGCTCAGACCAAAATGTGGAGAGTTCACTTAGCATGTGTTGATCATAAATAGAGGAAAGTTAGATTACTCACTCACCAGTGTGTGTGTTAAACATGTCTACGGTGTTTGTTAAGGACCATCTGTTTCTTCCTGTCCTGCTGCTCTGTTTCTCTGTCCTCTCCTTTCTCTATTCTCCCGCTCTAATAAAATAGGGGTTTCTTGATATCCTCACTTTAGAAATTAAACTAAAATTGTAAATCTGATTTAGTGGGCTAGTGTAAATACAGATTTGTGTGTGTACAATGACGAGCTGTCAGTGTTACAAACTCTCCGTTGAACAAACCAAAGAGATCCCCCGCTGCCTGGCCTGCTATGCGAGACCATAACGACTTACCATTTTTGGTCACTAACGCGTTCCGTTGGAAATCAAAGTACATTTCGCTAATCATCAAAGAGTGATTTCGTGGAAGTTATCGACATAAATTGTGATCTTCGAGGGCAGGTAATGTATAGAGCAAGTTGTTAAAGTTTCGTGTCGGGTTGACCCTGTTTAAATCAAATGTTTAGGGAGTCGCTTTTTACACCATGAATTGTCAAATGTACCAGACTGAACCGAGACCGGAATGAAATATAACAAATTGATTCCAAAAATGTAAAAGCAACATTGTATCACTTCAACGATCACTCACGCGTAGTGCAACACTTTTAGTACTTTCACACTCTATCAACAGGAAAGCGACATGATCCCGTTGCTAGTGAATATCTATCTATACTGTTTTATGCGTAGTACACTATTTCCAGGGTTGGGGAGTAACGAATTACATGTAATCCGTTATATGTAAAGGATTACAAAAACGGTAACTGTAATCCGTTACATTACCAGCAAACATATTGTAATCAGGTTACAGACACTTTTGAAAAACGAGGATTACTTCGAGAATTACACTTAAATTGAGAATATCATTGTTTTCCCAATGATATTCAGCATGAAAAAAGGCGCAAATGTACATTTGTTCCAGTTGAGCGAGTCTGACCACAAGTCAGAGACCACTATGATGACACACCAAATGGGTTTGATGGATCGCGGGAAAAGAGCAGGAAAAGGTTTTTGTATAATACAGTCCAAATTATGTCTTCCAATGGTGCGACTGCTGACGGCATCCAAAGATGATCCAATTTGAATAAACGCTTTGAGGGAAGGTTGACAGCAGTGGTTTGGCCTCGGCGATACGGATGCCACTTATTATTGATATCTACATAGTGCATTGATGTGAATCCTGCTCGCTCATTTAGTCATGCAATAAAATGCAAATTAATTACTTAAAAATCATACAATGTGATTTTCTGGATTTTTGTTTTAGATTCCGTCTCTCACAGTTGAAGTGTACCTATGATAAAAAAATTACAGACCTCTACATGCTTTGTAAGTCGGAAAACCTGCAAAATCGGCAGTGTATCAAATACTTGTTCTCCCCACTGTACATACAGTACCAGTCAAAAGATTGGACACACCTACTCATTAAAGAGTTTTTCTTTCTTTTTACTGTTTTCTACATTGTAGAATAATAGTGAAGCCATCAAGACTATGGAATAACACATATGGAATCATGTAGTAATCAAAAAAGTCTTAGCAAATCAAAAGTTATTAGAGATTCTTCAAAGTAGCCACCTTTTACCTTGATAACAGCTTTTAACACGCTTGGCATTCTCTCAACCAGCTTCACCTGGAATGCTTTTCCAACAGTCTTGAAGGAGTTCCCACATATGCTGAGCACTTGTCGGCTGCATTTCCTTCACTCTGTGGTCCAACTCATCGCAAACCATCGCAATTGTGTTGAGGTCAGGTGATTGTGGAGGCCAGGTCATCTAATGCAGCACTCCATCACTCTTCTTCTTGGTCAAATAGCCCTTACACAGCCTGGAGGTGTGTTGGGTCGTTGTCCTGTTGAAAAACAACTGATAGTCCCACTAAGCGCAAACCAGATGGAATGGTGTATCGCTGCAGAATGCTGTTGTAGCCATGCTGGTAAAGTGGGCAAGTCCTATTCTTGAAGATCAAGGGATATAACATTTATTGGGATGACTGGAATTCTGATAGACTTTGTTTTTTTAATGTAAAGATATAATTTAATCGTATTATTATATGTAGTAGAAAGCGATGGGTTAGAAGAAGCCTACATAACCAACCCTTAAAGTTAAATTGAACATCCATATATGGCCAGCTATGTAAACTTGAACATTGATTTATCCTGGAATAGATTTAATTCAGTTGGTAACATTCATTTTTGTCTCCTGTTTTAATTCAATTTTTACCTTTATTTAACTAGGCAAGTCAGTTAAAAACAAATTCTTATTTTCAATAACGGCCTAGGAACAGTGTTGCCCTGCCCTGCCCTGCCTGTTCAGGAGCAGAACGACAGATTTGTACCTTGTCAGCTCGGGGATTTGAACTTGCAACCTTCTGGTTACTAGTCCAAGGCTCTAACCACTAGGCTATCCTGCAGCATTCTTCTAATGCCTCTTAAGGGGAAAGTAATCCAAAAGTAACGGAATGTAATTAGATTACATTACTGATTTTGGATAATCCAAAAGTGACATTACTGTTTACAATTTTGGACATGTAACTGTAACGGATTACATTTATAAAGTAACCTACCCAACCCGGACTATTTCTTATATCTTTTTTTTTAAAGAAACACAATAGGTTTGTATGTTTTAATTTAATCTTTTAGACCATAACCTATATGCATGTCTAAAAACAGATCCCTAGACATGCCATAAAAAAACCTTCTTCACCAGTAATCTATTTTTAATGATTCCGCTCTCTCTGTCCTGCAGGTGTTTTACATGGCTGGGTCGGACCCAGTAGAGTGGTACTATGTCGGGGTGGACGTGGGGACAGCCAGTGTGAGGGCTGCTCTAGTCACCAGGGAGGGCCAAGTAAAGACCACTGCAGAGGAGATGGTCACCATCTGGAAACCTCACTCAGACCATTATGTCCAGTCATCCACTGACATTTGGGCTAAGTGCTGTAGCACAGTCCGGGTAGGTGTTAGAGACTGTGTTCAGGTGTGACTAAAGTGCTCTGCAAAGTGATGGACTCTCTTGGAATTTCTTTAATTATTGGTGTAGATTAGTATGATGTCTAACTCCAAGACCTTTTTGAATACTTTTTGATGTTTTGCAACGTTTTCGCACATTTAGCAGCAATACAAAACATAAACATCAACATGTAACCAACACCATATTCCTATGACAGAAAGTGACCCAGGGAGTGCAGAGGAATCAGGTCAGAGGGGTGGGTTTTGATGCCACCTGTTCCCTAGTGGTCCTGGACCAGAACTTTCAGCCTGTAGCTGTCAACCAGGATGGTGAGTGAGGGAATGATTCAAAATAGATTTATTACAGTTTTATTGAGTCCAACGTTTCAACTACGTATTTGTCAAAATGTCTCCTCCTCTCCCTGTTGCCCTGTGTGTAGGTGAGGCTGAGAGGAACGTGGTGATGTGGATGGACCATCGCGCTGCAGAGCAGGCTGCACGCATCACCAGCACTGGCCACAGGGTCCTGAGCAGGGTGGGAGGGGTAATGTCACCAGAGATGCAGCCCCCCAAGCTGCTCTGGCTGAAAGAGGTTAGAGGTCACCCACTATAAGTCAACAGACAGTTTTATTGTTGGACACCGCTGATTGGCTAGTGCTGAGGTTTATTGCCCTGGTTTTATATCATTTTCCCCTTACCCATAATTCTTTGGTCAGAACCTGAGAGCGACATGCTGGAGGGACGCTGCCCACTTCCTGGACCTCCCTGACTTCCTGTCCTGGAAAGCCACAGCTTCTCTGGCCAGGTGAGCTTTAGAACAGAAGGAGAGGGGGTTTGTGTGTGTGTGTGTGCGTATTTGTGTATCTTGACCAGTCCCAGTGTGTGTATCAGACAGATTCTCCCTTATCCTTCAGGTCCTTATGTACTGTGGTCTGTAAGTGGACCTATTGCCCCACAGAAAAATGGGACACTAGCTTCTGGACAGCCATTGGTTTGGAGGACTTACTGGAAAACGACCATTCCAAAATAGGTGAGCAGAGGGAACCGGTTTTCAACATCAAGGGAGTTTTCCTGGATAAATTAAAGATAAATAAGAAATATCAAACTCAGCACTAGTTGGTTTTGATTTCTCAATGGGAGTACCTACCTGTGGTTGTTCTCTGCAGCCAATGTGTGTTTCTCCACTCTCCACACCCACCTAGGCAGTGTGACCTGCTGTCCAGGGAGCCCAGTGGGAGAAGGCCTTACCCAAGAAGCTGCAGCCGAACTGGGGCTGGACACAGGCACTGCAGTGGGAGCCTCCCTCATCGATGCCCACGCTGGAGGCCTAGGTAGACACTCATTCCAAGGGCCTCCTGTTTTTTTTAGTTTTTAGTCACAAAATTGTTTTTGCTTCATATTGCCGCTAACAATTTATAGATGAGAATATAATAAAAATATAGATTACAACTGAAGATGTTTTTGTGAGCAGCTCAGTTTGTTTGAGTTTATTATCATCACCTGGATGAGTCACCTAACCAGACCTTGGTCATCTGGTTTCGTTTAGGCAGTTAAACTGCTCATGAACTTCGACTTTTGACTCCTGCTGGGACCTCTGCTGATTACAATTGCATGGGGTCAAACGTGAAAGTCTAAAGCACTCCGTGCTGTTCTAAACCTTTGTACATGTCAGACATGTACATGCACTCTGCTCCTTCACCTCTGTGTGCCTCCTCTTCCCCACCTCCTCCCACATTTAAAACTAGAACCAGCTTGGCAAACATTATCCCAGCAGTAAATGTCAACACTATATTCCACCGTGGAGGTTATAGACCCACTTCAAAGAGTGAAGATACTGATTTAACAATCCTCCATTTTGTGGCCCAGTCTCCCCATTGGCTATTATAAAACCCATGTTTTGGAATCATAAAGGATGTTTTATTCTGCTTGTCAAACAAATGTGTTCTTAGTGATAAAAAGAGAATAAGTAGAAGCCTTGTGCACAGCTTCCAATGGGTAGGTTATGGCAGGAACAACTTTTATTTTGTTTTTATACATGTGTTTTGGGAATTCTCAGTGAACTTTGCAAAAGGTCAAAACGTAGTGGAAATGTCAAGTAGGCAGGGGAATGAGAAATATAAAGAAATCCACAACATACTGTACTTGATATAAATGTAAATGTACAAATGTTCTTGGTACATGACCTACCCACATTTTTAACCATGTAAATAATGAGAATATGGTGTGTTTTGTGGTTTCAGGTGTGATTGGTGCAGACGTGAGGGGGTTCTCCCTGCCCTGTGAGGACCAGCCAATCACGTCGCGCATGGCCATGATCTGTGGAACATCTTCCTGTCACATGGCGGTGAGTTGGTTAGACTTAAACAGCTCCTGTTGTCATATAATATAATATGTGCCACTTAGCAAATTTGATCTAAAGTGACTTATAGAACATTGACAGTGACAGACATATTCAGTATGTGGGGCCCATGCAGGAATCCAACCCACAACCCAGGTTGCATCTTAGCCAAGTATGTTTATCTAGCATGGCGAATAGTATTGCAATGCCATTGGTCAGCAGTCCTTCCTGGTGACCAATCATGAGGGGTAGACCCTGACCTGCTGCAACCTCTTGAATCCTTCAGCTGGAGTCTAGTGTCATGAGTTTTAACATCTAGCTCTAGTAGGGGGAGGTGAGGGGGCCTGATGCTATGTTGAAGCCTCTATGTGTTATTCTGTCCCCATGTGTTCAGATCAGCCAGGGGCCCCTGTTTGTACCGGGTGTGTGGGGACCGTACTTGTCCGGCATGGTGCCTGAGTTGTGGCTCAACGAGGGAGGACAGAGTGCTACTGGAAGACTGGTCAGTTCAGCTCTGCCCCCCTGGGTCCTACTCTACTAGACCAGGCCTATTCAACTACTGGTCTATGGCCCTGCAGAACTACTGCTTTTTCTTCTCTACCCAGTAGTTAATTGATCAATTCATGTCACCTATTGGCCCAAGAACCCATACACCTGGTGTCTCAGTCTCCTGCTCAGAAGGAGAAAAAGAAAACCAGCATTGCCTCAACCCTGTAATTTTGACTTTGTCCATGTGTGAACTGTGACCTGAAGTAATCTGCTACATATGCATTATACACTGAGAACTGTCTGACACAGTACGCCTCGATGACTAGCGTTGCTCAAACCACATCCACAAAACCATAATGTCTCTTTTTTTTCTTTTTCTCCGACCTCAGATTGACCATGTGGTGAAAGGTCATGTAGCCTACCCCCAGCTACAGGAGCAGGCGGTGAAAGGGTCAGCTATTTACAGCTAAATCATATCCATTGAAACAACAACATACATTTCACATGGAATAGTACAGAATACACACTTAACATGAACCGCATACTCTATCCAGATATGTAGGCTCAGAATGCTTAGAATCCATATGAACCCACTAACCTACTAAGAGCATGGTGTAACTGTCTGTTATCACCTGTCCTGGCATGTCAATTGACAAACTTCTTGGGCAATGGGAAAACCAGTTTTTCTCGCTCGTAAACATTTTTTACATTTTTTACATCTTCTGTTGCGAGAAAATTATTGATTTACTATTGCTCGAAGACATTACATTGTTCCAATAGCAGCTGAGAAGTCATTTACTTGATACACTTTACAAAATAAATTCCCAATGAGAAACCACCTTTCTACACAAAGAATTGTCAATCAGCAACATAATACAAAGTAGGTTTCAAAAAGTGTAACATATCACCTATATTTCCCTGCAGTGGGGAGCATATCTACAGTTACCTAAACAGACACCTGTCCTTCATGGCTAAAGACCTGGGGGCTCCCCTGGAGCTGCTGGCCTCCAGCCTCCACGTCTGGCCAGACTTTCATGGCAACCGCTCCCCCCTGGCAGACCCCACTCTGAGGGGCGCGGTGAGGAGAGACCACCTCTGGTTTAGGGCTCTGATAGACTGCTCCCAGATCTGTTTATGCTATCTTGCCTAGTCTTATCATCATTGGGCAAGGACAATGACAATAGGAGTTGGCAACACACACATACACACTTTCTCACACATCATATGCTGTCACTACTCTAGTCTTTATTTAGACTATTATTATTATCTACTCTGATGCCTAGTCACCCTGCCTGTTATGTACATATTTACCTCAAATACCTGGAACCCTCTACACATTGTTCTGGTACTGGTAATACCTGGAACCCCTACACATTGTTCTGGTACTGGTAATACCTGGAACCCCTACACATTGTTCTGGTACTGGTAATACCTGGAACCCCTACACATTGATCTGGTACTGGTAATACCTGGGACCCCTACACATTGTTCTGGTACTGGTAATACCTGGGACCCCTACACATTGTTCTTGTACTGGTAATACCTGGAACCCCTACACATTGATCTGGTACTGGTAATACCTGGGACCCCTACACATTGTTCTGGTACTGGTAATACCTGGGACCCCTACACATTGTTCTGGTACTGGTAATACCTGGGACCCCTACACATTGATCTGGTACTGGTAATACCTGGAACCCCTACACATTGTTCTGGTACTGGTAATACCTGGAACCCCTACACATTGATCTGGTACTGGTAATACCTGTAACCCCTACACATTGATCTGGTACTGGTAATACCTGTAACCCCTACACATTGTTCTGGTACTGGTAATACCTGGAACCCCTACACATTGTTCTGGTACTGGTAATACCTGGGACCCCTACACATTGATCTGGTACTGGTAATACCTGGAACCCCTACACATTGTTCTGGTACTGGTAATACCTGGGACCCCTACACATTGATCTGGTACTGGTAATACCTGGGACCCCTACACATTGTTCTGGTACTGGTAATACCTGGAACCCCTACACATTGTTCTGGTACTGGTAATACCTGGGACCCCTACACATTGATCTGGTACTGGTAATACCTGGGACCCCTACACATTGTTCTGGTACTGGTAATACCTGGAACCCCTACACATTGATCTGGTACTGGTAATACCTGTATATAGATAGCTTCATTCTTGTGAAAACATTTTTTTTAAACTCTGTGTCGTTGGGAAGGGCCTGTAAGCAAGTATTTCACGGTAAAGACTACACCCTTTGACAAATACTTTTAATTTTTTATTAGTATTTGATTTGAAGACAGCACAAACCGATCTGGGACCAGGCTAGGGCTCTGACCCTCTGGGCTCAGAAATCATTCAGAAACAAATGTCATGACACTATATAAAAGCCAATGAAGGGTTTTATGCCAAAGTGTCAAAATGTCAGACCTGTATGACTTTGCTTATAAATGATTTGTGAAGCATCTATTTAGTTCTTATGAATCCTTTATGAATGCCCAACAAAGCTTTTCTAAGTGGTACTGAAGGTGCTCTGTGTGTGTACAGGTGGTTGGGCTGCCATTGTCCCAGACCTTGGATGACCTGGCCCTGCTTTACCTTGCTACTGTACAGGCACTGGCTGTGAGTTCCACTACTAATAATCCATAGCGCTTTTCTGAAACCCCAAAAAGCTTGAATACTACATTTTAATATAAACATGTCACACATTACTTGAAATATGTACCTAGATTATCCTATCCTAAATGATTGTGTGTGGTTATGATAGCCAGAGGAGTATGTCCTCCCTGTAAATTGTAAAATGGGCTTTATAAACTAATTAGATTGATTGATTGGTTATATATCGTAACAATCCCCTCCTGCCTCTCTCCTTTCAGCTGGGCACCCAGCATATCCTAGAGGCCATGACACAGGCAGGACATAACATCACAACCCTCTTCCTGTGTGGGGGGTTGAGTAAGAATCCTCTTTATGTGCAGATACACGCCAATGCCACAGGTGGGTGATGGAGGGTGATCTAGTTTGTGTCCAGCAGCTGTAAAACATGTGAAACGGGAAGTACTACCTAACCTGAACTTGAGAAACACCCCCACTGAAAACTAACCTAGATTATTTCATTTGAGGTTCTGTATTATTATTTAGAAATGTATATTTCTCATTATGAAGAGAGTGAGTAAACACTCCTATTAATTCCTTATTTGTAAAATAACTTGAGCGCTTATGAAGGGATGTAACAATACTGCGTGTTGTCTCCTCAGGGTTGCCCTTGGTGCTTCCTGCCCAGACAGAGGCTGTGTTGGTGGGAGCAGCAGTCCTAGGTGCCTGTGCTTCCCATGATTATAGCTCCATACTGGTGAGTGCAGAACACACACATACACAATAAACACAGCAGTAGAATATTTAGTTGGACATCATAGCTGCTCATTCCTGACTCCATACTACCATCTACTGGAGAGGAACTAAGGTAAAGGAGAAATGCACAGATTCCCTTGCCGTGTCTCAAGGAGGAGACTTGTGCAAAGTCTGGTGAGATGACATGGAGGTGGCTAGATAGCTGTCTAAAGAGAAGGATCTGGGGGTGTCGCTCTGTGGCATTCAGCAGCATACCACTGAACACCGGGTAGTGGCCCACCCCATAAGCCAGACGTGCTAAAAATAAGAATGTGTATTATTGTTTGCACAGGGTCGCACCTGTCCCCTCATTTGGAGTCATAACTGCTCATGCAGTTGGTGCTGTCTGAGGATTTGAGCTAGGGATGACGGACTAGGGATGACAGGGCAGTGTGAACTATAGAGCTTATACAGAAGGATAACTATAAGGCCAGGAAAGGAGAATTGTACTGCCTACGTACTGTATGTCACAAACCTCATAGACAGTTGAGCCTTCCCTTTTCAAACCAGGTGATGGGCTGTTCTCGACCTCACTTCTCCAGATCAAAACTCAATGTGTATGATTTATGGATCACTGCTTGGTTTATGAATGCATGTTTTAGGAGGCGATGGAGAAAATGGCCAAAGTGGGAAAAGTTGTTCAGCCTGACCATGAGCTCTGGAGGTGAGATGAGAGACTGGCCTGCATCAGTGTTGGGTTTCATTGGTCAAACATCTGTGGGTTGTGCTGGAGGCATGTGCTGGGTACAATGATGAATTAACATTAATGTTGGAAACATCACTACTGATATATGAAAGTATATTTGTTATCAATTTTGCTCTAATGATGTCATTCTAATAATGTTTTTATAATGTTCTAGTATCTGACTAGAGGAGCTGTTCTCTCTCTTAGCTTTTACAGGAAGAAGTACTCTGTGTTCCTGCGCCTCCATGTCCACCAGAGGGAGTACATGGCCCTTATGAATGACTGACTGAGAACCAAGAGGTGCCACTGTCCAACCTGTTGAAATAGCAGACAGTAATCCCAACACCGAGGTTGGATTAGACTGAATATAATATCAAGTAGAGACTGTGGATACGACTATGATATCAGACACCCCAAATTAGTTGATTCCAAAAATCAGCTGGACTCAGATACCCAATACACCTAATAGGTGAAAAGAGTCTGAACTCGAACGTGATTTATCAAATGCAAAATGGTGGTGACACTAATCCATCTTGAGTTGACGCATGCGGGAAGATATAGGAAATGAATGCAATTTCCCAGTATTTAAGATGTGAAGTCCTGGCCTGAAAATCTAATATGGCCTACAGTACTATCCACAGGACACTGATAAGAGTTAAAAATGCACTGACAGAAAGTCAACCTGTGAAAAGCAATAAAACAGTCATCTTGAAATATTATGCAAGTTTATAAGAATTTGAAATTGTCACTTTTTCACACCTAGGCCTATTTGCTATCATGAATCCCTCTCTCATGTCCTCTCTTTGATCTCTCTATCACACACATTATTTCTCTGATCTCCTCTTATCTCATCTCTAACCTCTCTGTCTCCTGCTGTCCAAGCAGGCCGTAGAGGAATGTGTGATCCTATTCCCTGTGCTGAACAGGATCAAAGATCATAGTGTCCTCTGATGTTCTCCTGGTGACACAGAGGAATGCTCAAATCCCACACAGCTGAGTTATCAGGACTGGTTCATGTCCAGACCCAATGGCAGATCATCCTACACCAACCAGACCTGTATTTGATTTCTGTCCAGCTATGTTACATATAGTGGGGCAAAAAAGTATTTAGTCAGCCACCAATTGTGCAAGTTCTCCCACTTAAAAAGATAAGAGAGGCCTGTAATTTTCATCATAGGTACACTTCAACTATGACAAAAAAAAAATCCAGAAAATCACATTGTAGGATTTTTAATGAATTTATTTGCAAATTATGGTGGAAAATAAGTATTTGGTCAATAACAAAAGTTTATCTCAATACTTTGTTATATACCCTTTGTTGGCAATGACAGAGGTCAAACGTTTTCTGTAAGTCTTCACAAGGTTTTCACACACTGTTGCTGGTATTTTGGCCCATTCCTCCATGCAGTTCTCCTCTAGAGCAGTGATGTTTTGGGGCTGTTGCTGGGCAACACAGACTTTCAACTCCCTCCAAAGATTTTCAATGGGGTTGAGATCTGGAGACTGGCTAGGCCACTCCAGGACCTTTAAATGCTTCTTACGAAGCCACTCCTTCGTTGCCCGGGCGGTGTGTTTGGGATCATTGTCATGCTGAAAGACCCAGCCACGTTTCATCTTCAATGCCCTTGCTGATGGAAGGAGGTTTTCACTCAAAATGTCACGATACATGGCCCCATTCATTCTTTCCTTTACACGGATCAGTCGTCCTGGTCCCTTTGCAGAAAAACAGCCCCAAAGTATGATGTTTCCACCCCCATGCTTCACAGTAGGTATGGTGTTCTTTGGATGCAACTCAGCATTCTTTGTCCTCCAAACACGACGAGTTGAGTTTTTACCAAAAAGGTCTATTTAGGTTTCATCTGACCATATGACATTCTCCCAATCTTCTTCTGGATCATCCAAATGCTCTCTAGCAAACTTCAGATGGGCCTGGACATGTACTGGCTTAAGCAGGGGGACACGTCTGGCACTGCAGGATTTGAGTCCCTGGCGGCGTAGTGTGTTACTGATGGTAGGCTTTTTTACTTTGGTCCCAGCTCTCTGCAGGTCATTCACTAGGTCCCCCCGTGTGGTTCTGGGATTTTTGCTCACCTTTCTTGTGATCATTTTGACCCCACGGGGTGAGATCTTGCGTGGAGCCCCAGATCGAGGGAGATTATCAGTGGCCTTGTATGTCTTCCATTTCCTAATAATTGCTCCCACAGTTGATTTCTTCAAACCAAGCTGCTTACCTATTGCAGATTCAGTCTTCCCAGCCTGGTGCAGGTCTACAATTTTGTTTCTGGTGTCCTTTGAAAGCTCTGTGGTCTTGGCCATAGTGGAGTTTGGAGTGTGACTGTTTGAGGTTGTGGACAGGTGTATTTTATACTGATAACAAGTTCAAACAGGTGCCATTAATACAGGTAACAGTTACAGGTCTGTGAGAGCCAGAAATCTTGCTTGTTTGTAGGTGACCAAATTCTTATTTTCCACCATAATTTGCAAATAAATTCATAAAAAATCCTACAATGTGATTTTCTGGATTTTTTTTCTCATTTTGTCTGTCATAGTTGAAGTGTACCTATGATGAAAATTACAGGCCTCTCTCATCTTTTTAAGTGTGAGAACTTGCACAATTGGTTGCTGACTAAATACTTTTTTGCCCCACTGTAGTCTCTTGTGGTGGCAGGCTGAGACTGTTATTTTAGCAAATTCAGGGTTAGCCCCAACCGGGACTCGAACCCAACACCTTAGCCGTTACACCATGAGATCCGATCCTCCGAAAAAGATTGGTAGGTGTCGGGTTACGGTTGCTTTATTGACTGCAATAAGTAACACTGAAGTGAAACTAAAGGCTGTGTTTCTGTTGAAGGCGTTTTATTAATCGTCTCACTATGAGAAGTAAGGCAGCACACCTGTCCAAAGTATTTAATACATCTTAAACCTGACAACTGCACATTCAACTCAATAAATTGAGTTGTCTGCTATGTGTCTTTGAACATGCGAGTACTACAACAAATGCAACACGTCCTGACACCATATTATCAGCAAAATACTACCAGTCAATCTGTGATATGACCAGCATTCCATCATCCTAAAGAGAATGGCAATCCCTTTCATTGTCCTCATCATCTCCCTCTGTGGTTGTGTGGGAGGCTGTGTGACTATAGGTGTGATCCTCTGCTGCCCCTCATGGCTGAGGTGTGTAGCGCAAGTACTTCCTTTCTGAGGGTAGCTCTTTGGTGTAGACCCCTGCAGGGAACATGGCTGCTGCCTCCTCCTCAGGGATATTTGGAGGAACCATCACGCGCTCGCCAGGCTGGACAGAGAGAGGTAATGAGAAGGGGAGTTAGCAGAGAAAATAGAAATGGGCATAAGTGGCATGCCAATTGACATTGGACTGACAATGGATTCTAAGTGTTTGGAGATGTGATGAATGATGATGTTAACTGACTGTCTATTGGGTCACTCAAGCTTCCATTTATATTTGATTGATAATACTTCCTGAAGGATGCTGCAAATTCCACTGTCAGGCTATAGAGCTTGATATGGATTGGCTGACTGACCTGCCAATCAGCAGGGGTGGCCACCCGGTTCTTTGCTGTGAGCTGCAGGGAGTCGACCACTCTCAGGATCTCATCAAAGTTACGCCCCGTTGTGGCAGGGTAGAGCAGGGACAGCTTCAGCTTCTTGTCTTGGCCAATCACAAACACCTGAGACATAGAAACATGTCACACTTTGGTGGGATGGCATTAGGCAGGTAGGGGCTGAGCATTGGTGGAAAAAATACCCAACTGTCATACTTGAGTAAAAGTATAAATACCTTAATAGAAAGTTACTCAAGTAAAAGTCACCCAGTAAAATACTACTTGAGTAAAAGTCTAAAAGTATTTGGTTCTAAATATACTTAAGTATCAAAAGTAAAAGTATAAATAATTTAAAATTCCTTATTAAGCAAAGCAGATGGCACCATTTTCTTGTTTTTAAAATGTATAATTTACAAACGATGCATTTATATGTAGTGAGTCTGCCAGATCAGACTGTAGGGATGACCACTTGCGTGAATTGGACCATTTTCCTGTCCTGCTAAGCATTCATCATATAACAAGTACTTTTGGGTGTCGGGGAAAATGTATGGAGTAAAAAATTTATTATTTTCTTTAGGAATGTAGTGAAGTAAAAGTAAAAGTAGTCAAAAAATATAAATAGTAAAGTACAGATACCCAACAAACTACTTAAGTAGTACTTTCAAGTATTTTTTACCTAAGTACTTTACACCACTGGGGATGCATTTACTCACATGGCAAATGGTTAGCGGGCGAGAGAAACTGTGTGTGTGTGTGACAGAGTGAGAAAGTGTAGCAGATAAGGGCTGTGTTCACGAACAGGCAGCCATCATGCGGTGATATCACCCTCACTGCTTCATATAAAAATATGACATCATGCAGCAAGGGGCTGAGGTAATGAGTGTTTTTGCCAGACGGGGTGGTGGGGCTTGGGGGGAGGGGTAGTTAACTCATACTAGCCAGTGAAGGTAGGCTGCTTGCAGCAGCATGAATAAGTCATGTTTATGGAAGATAGAGCACCAGAAAGAGGAGGACGATCTCATGGTGGGCAATGACTTACCGGAAACAGAAACGGTCGAGAGATACTGACAGGAAGAAAGCAGAAACGGTAGAGAGAGATACTGACAGGAAGAAAGCAGAAACGGTAGAGAGATACTGACAGGAAGAAAGCAGAAACGGTAGAGAGAGATACTGACAGGAAGAAAGCAGAAACGGTAGAGAGAGATACTGACAGGAAGAAAGCAGAAACGGTAGAGAGAGATACTGACAGGAAGAAAGCAGAAACGGTAGAGAGAGATACTGACAGGAAGAAAGCAGAAACGGTAGAGAGAGATACTGACAGGAAGAAAGCAGAAACGGTAGAGAGAGATACTGACAGGAAGAAAGCAGAAACGGTAGAGAGAGATACTGACAGGAAGAAAGCAGAAACGGTAGAGAGAGATACTGACAGGAAGAAAGCAGAAACGGTAGAGAGATACTGACAGGAAGAAAGCAGAAACGGTAGAGAGATACTGACAGGAAGAAAGCAGAAACGGTAGAGAGAGATACTGACAGGAAGAAAGCAGAAACGGTAGAGAGAGATACTGACAGGAAGAAAGCAGAAACGGTAGAGAGATACTGACAGGAAGAAAGCAGAAACGGTAGAGAGATACTGACAGGAAGAAAGCAGAAACGGTAGAGAGATACTGACAGGAAGAAAGTGTGGCTCGGAGTGTGTTTTTTGTTTGTCTGTACCTGTGTACCTGTGTGTGCATGCATGTTTTGACACTCACACAGCGGGCAGTGAGGGGCATGCCGTCCTTGTCCTTCTCATCTGGGTCCAGCATGCCCAGGGCCACTGCCAGCTCCCTCTGATGGTCTGCTATGATGGGGAAGGGGAACGCACAGCCAGACTCCTCATTGTTGTAGGCCAAGATGTCCTACAGGACCACAGCACATCCGTCCATTACTATACACTGGTCATTGGTTTACACACTCACAACTGGGTGTCCCAAATGGCACCCTATTCCCTTTTGACCTGGTCAAAAGTAGTGCATTATAAAGGGGTGCCATTTGGGAACAGCCTATACCTTGGTCCAGCCACGGTGGTCCTCCAGACTGTCAATGGACAGGGCGATCATCTTCACGTTGCGCCTGCTGAACTCGTCGCTGAGTTTTGCTGCTCGGCCCAGCTCTGTGGTGCAGACAGGTGTGTAGTCACAGGGGTGGGAGAACAGGATACCCCAGCTACAGAGAGAGGGGGGCGGGAGTGATGGACAGAGGGAGAGAGAAGAAGATACAGAGAGAGAGGGGGGAGTGATGGACAGAGGGAGAGAGAAGAAGATACAGAGAGAGAGAGGGGGGAGTGATGGACAGAGGGAGAGAGAGGAAGATAGAGAGGGGGGAGTGATGGACAGAGGGAGAGAGAGGAAGATACAGAGAGAGAGGGAGAGAGAGGGGGAGTGATGGACAGAGGGAGAGAGAGGAAGATACAGAGGGAGAGGGGGGGAGTGATGGACAGAGGAAGATACAGAGAGAGGGGGGGGGAGTAATGGACAGAGGGAGAGAGAGGAAGATACAGAGGGAGAGAGAGATTAGAGAGAGAGAGATTAGTAGGGGCCTATTATTGGAATGTCAGCCTTTTTGTCTCCCTGCTCCTGTGTTTCTGTTTTAGTGGAGCGGCTAAGCTGCAGAATTTGACTCAAATCGTTCACTTTGTGATAAATGCACCACATTTGGTACAAAGGTAGATTTGGGTACCTTGAAAATATTTAGATATGGAGTCACCACATATTTGCCTTCTGGCGGGCATGGCAGTCCTTTTTCAAAATGGCCCTCGACTGTAACACTATGTTACAATTCAGAAGGACTGCTTTGACAAAAAGGCAACAAATTAGTCATGGTGTTAGATTTATTGACGCTGAAAAGATTAAGATATGGAGCCACCACAGATTTGGCCCCTGGGGGCCAAGGCAGGTATCTTACAAAATGGCCACTGTTGGTAACACAATATTGCAGTTACAAAGTCATTTTTTGTTGTTGTTGATAAACACCAAATTGGGCAAAGAGTTCAATTTATATATCCTGAAAATATTTAGATAGGGAGCCATGACTTTTAGAGGTCCCTTAGGGAGCAGTAAGTACACATCTACCCGATACTGCCTCAATCACCACCAAAGTCCATGGCATACCGAACTGTGGCACATAGCCTTTACTTTGTTGAAATAGCAGAACATATTCAAATGCAAGTAGAAAAACTAGTGGGTCATACTTTTGTATGAAAACAAGACAAAACAAATGGATACATGAAAAATGGAGTGGCAATGGCTAGAAAGCCGGTGACGTCGATCGCTGAACGCCGCCCGAACAAGGAGAGGAGCCGACTTCGGCGGAAGTCGTGACACTTAACCAGTAGACCAAAATAATATTCTGTTCTGGGCCGAAGCTGGTTGTAAGTCGCAGGCAGGGCTACCTCATCTATAGAGCGTTCTAACTCACCTCAGATACACAGTCTCAGAAATATTATTTTTCCTACAAAAGATAACTGCTGTATTTCCCTATGTACTCATTGTATTGTACTCTGTTAAACATTTTAAACAGATTCAGGCCAATAAGTATAGGCCATGACTTTATATACAGTGCATTTGAAAAGTATTCAGACAACTTCTCTTTTTCCACATGTTGTTTCCCCCCCCCCCCCCCTCATCAATCTACACACAATACCTCATAATGACAAAGCGAAAACATTTTGGGGGAAATATTTTCACATTTATTAAAAATACAAAACAAAAATACCAACCGTTCAAAAGTTTGGGGTCACTTAGAAATGTCCTTGTTTTTGAAAGAAAAGCACATTTTTTGTCCATTAAAATAACATCAAATTGATCAGAAATACAGTGTAGACATTGTTAATGTTGTAAATGACTATTGTAACTGGAAACGACTGATTTTTTATGGAATATCTACATAGGCGAACAGAGGCCCATTATCAGCAACCATCACTCCTGTGTTCCAATGGCACGTTGTGTTAGCTAATTCAAGTTTATCATTTTCAAAGACTAATTGATCATTAGAAAACCCTTTTGCAATTATGTTAGCACAGCTGAAAACTGTTGTCCTGATTTAAGAAGCAATAAAACTGGCCTTCTTTAGACTAGTTGAGTATCTGGAGCATCAGCATTTGTGGGTTCAATTACAGGCTCAAAATATCCAGAAACAAAGACCTTTCTTCTGAAACTTGTCAGTCTATTCTTGTTCTGAGAAATGAAGGCTATTCCATGTGAGAAATTGCCAAGAAACTGAAGATCTCATACAACGCTGTGTACTACTCCCTTCACAGAACAGTGCAAACTGGCTCTAACCAGAACAGAAAGAGGAGTGGGAGGCCCCGGTGCACAACTGAGCAAGAGGACAAGTACATTAGAGTGTCTAGTTTGAGAAACAGATGCCTCACAAGTCCTCAACTGGCAGGTTCCTTCAATAGTACCCGCAAAACACCAGTCTCAACGTCAACAGTGAAGAGGCGACTCTGGGATGATGGATTTTGGAACCACCAAGATTCTTCCTAGAGCTGGCCACCCGGCCAAACTGAGCAATCGGGGGAGAAGGGCCTGGGTCAGAGGTGACCAAGAACCTGATGGTCTGTATGACAGCGCTCAAGAGTTCCTCTGTGGAGATGGGAGAATCTTACAGAAGGACAACCATCTCTGCAGCACGCCACCAATCAGGCCTTTATGGTAGAGTGGCCAGACAGAAGCCACTCCTCATTAAAAGAAACATGACAGCCCGTTTAGAGTTGACAAAAGGCACGTAAAGGACTATCAGACCATGAGAAACAAGATTCTCTGGTCTGATGAAACCAAGATTGAACTTTTTGGCCTGAATGCAAAGCATCTGGAGGAAACCTGGCACCATCCCTACGGTGAAGCATGGTGGTGGCAGCATCATGTTATGGGGATGTTTTGCAGCTGCAGGGACTGGGAGACTAGTCAGGTTTGAGGGAAAGATATATGGAGCAAAGTACAGAGAGATCCTTGATGAAAACCTGCCACAGGGGGCTCAGGACCTCAGACTGGGGCGAAGGTTCACCTTCCAACAGGTCAACAACCCTAAGCACGCAGCCAAGACAACACAGGAGTCTCCGAATGTCCTAGAGTGGCCCAGACAGAGCCCGGACTTCAACCCGATTGAACATCTCTGGAGAGACCTGAATATAAACTCAGCAAAAAAATAAACGGCCCTTTTCAGTACCGTCTTTCAAAGATAATTTGTAAAAATTCAAATAACTTCACAGATCTTCATTGTAAAGGGTTTAAACACAGTTTCCCATGCTTGTTCAATGAACCATAAACAATTAACTTCTCTAGGGTAGGGGGCAGCATTAAGAATTTTGGATGAAAAGCGTGCCCAAATTAAACCGCCTTCTACTCAGGCCCAGAAGATAGGATATGCATATAGCGCCACAGCTTCACGCCACAGCATCATCGGACTGAGCTTGTTGTCATTGCAGGTAATCTCAACGCTGTGCGTTACAGGGAAGACACCCTTCTCCCTCATGTGGTACCTTTCCTGCAGGCTCATCCTGACATGACCCTCCAGCATGACAATGCCACCAGTCATACTGCTCATTCTGTGAATGATTTCCTGCAAGACAGGAATGTCAGTGATCTGCCATGGCCAGCGAAGAGCCTGGATCTTAATCCCATTGAGCACGTCTGGGACCTGTTAGATCGGAGGGTGAGGGCTAGGGCCATTCCCCCCAGAAATGTCCGGGAACTTGCAGGTGCCTTGGTGGAAGAGTGGGGTAACCTCACAGCAAGAACTGGCAAATCTGGTGCAGTCCATGAGGAGATGCACTGCAGTACTTAATGAAGCTGGTGGCCACACCAGATACTGACTGCTAGTTTTTTTACACATTATTTAATTTCTGTTTGACACATGTCTGTGGAACTTGTTCAGTGTATGTCTCAGTTGTTGAATCTTGCTACACCGGGGCAAAAAAGTATTTAGTCAGCCACCAATTGTGCAAGTTCTCCCACTTAAAAAGATGAGAGGCCTGTAATTTTCATCATAGGTACACTTCAACTATGACAGACAAAATGAGAAGACAAAAATCCAGAAAATCACATTGTATGATTTTTTATGAATTTATTTGCAAATTATGGTGGAAAATAAGTATTTGGTCACCTACAAACAAGCAAGATTTCTGGCTCTCACAGACCTGTAACTTCTTCTTTAACAGGCTCCTCTTGTCCTCCAATCGTTACCCGTATTAATGGCACCTGTTTGAACTTGTTATCAGTATAAAAGACACCTGTCCACAACCTCAAACAGTCACCCTCCAAACTCCACTATGGCCAAGACCAAAGAGCCGTCAAAGGACACCAGAAACAAAATTGTAGACCTGCACCAGGCTGGGAAGACGGAATCTGCATTAGGTAAGCAGCTTGGTTTGAAGAAATCAACTGTGGGAGCAATTATTAGGAAATGGAAGACATACAAGACCACTGATAATCTCCCTCGATCTGGGGCTCCACGCAAGATCTCACCCCGTGTTGTTAAAATGATCACAAGAACGGTGAGCAAAAATCCCAGAACCACACGGGGGGACCTAGTGAATGACCTGCAGAGAGCTGGGACCAAAGTAACAAAGCCTACCATCAGTAACACACTACGCCGCCAGGGACTCAAATCCTGCAGTGCCAGACGTGTCCCCCTGCTTAAGCCAGTACATGTCCAGGCCCGTCTGAAGTTTGCTAGAGAGCATTTGGATGATCCAGAAGAAGATTGGGAGAATGTCATATGGTCAGATGAAACCAAAATATAACTTTTTGGTAAAAACTCAACTCGTCGTGTTTGGAGGACAAAGAATGCTGAGTTGCATCCAAAGAACACCGCACCTACTGTGAAGCATGGGGGTGGAAACATCATGCTTTGGGGCTGTTTTTCTGCAAAGGGACCAGGACGACTGATCCGTGTAAAGGAAAGAATGAATGGGGCCATGTATCGTGAGATTTTGAGTGAAAACCTCCTTCCATCAGCAAGGGCATTGAAGATGAAACTTGGCTGGGTCTTTCAGCATGACAATGATCCCAAACACACCGCCAGGGGAACGAAGGTGTGGCTTCGTAAGAAGCATTTAAAGGTCCTGGAGTGGCCTAGCCAGTCTCCAGATCTCAACCCCATAGAAAATCTTTGGAGGGAGTTGAAAGTCCGTGTTGCCCAGCAACAGCCCCAAAACATCACTGCTCTAGAGGAGATCTGTATGGAGGAATGGGCCAAAATACCAGCAACAGTGTGTGAAAACCTTGTGAAGACTTACAGAAAACATTTGACCTCTGTCATTGCCAACAAAGGGTATATAACAAAGTATTGAGATAAACTTTTGTTATTGACCAAATACTTATTTTCCACCATAATTTGCAAATAAATTCATTTTTTTCTTTTTTTGTCTGTCATAGTTAAGTGTACCTATGATGAAAATTACAGGCCTCTCTTATCTTTTTAAGTGGGAGAACTTGCACAATTGGTGGCTGACTAAATACTTTTTTCCCCCACTGTATATTCATACAAATATTTACACGTCAAGTTTGCTGAAAATAAACACAGTTGACAGTGAGAGGACGATTCTTTTTTTGCTGAGTTTAGTTGTGCAGCGAAGCTCTCCATTCAACCTGACAAGGGCTTGAGAGGGTCTGCAGAGAAGAATGGAAGAAACTCCCCAAATACAGGTGTGCCAAGCTTGTAGCGTCATACCTAAGAATAATCGAGACTGTAATCGCTGCCAAAGGTGCTACAACAAAGTACTGAGTAAAGGATCTGAATACTTCAGTAAATGTGATATTTCAGTTGTTTTTTTTATACATTTTCAAAAATGTCTAATAACCTGCTTTTGCTTTGTCATTATGGGGCATTGTGTGTAGATTGATGAGGGGGGGGGGAACTATTTAATCAATTTTAGAATAAGGTTGTAATGTAACAAAATGTAGAAAAAGTCAAGTGGTCTGAATACTTTCTGAATGCACTGTAGATTAAAGGTTTGTGAAATAGTGGGTCAGTCTGTAGTCATTTAGTAAGATGGCTACCACAGCTCCCTGGGGCCAAATCTGTGGTGACACAATATCTAAATCTTTTTAGGGTCCATAAATCTAGCTCTGTGGCAAATTTGGTGCCTTTACCTCAAAACAGTCCTTCTGAATTGTAAACTCATGTTACAGTCGTGGGGTATTTTGTAAGAGAGCCACCACAGCCCCAAGGGCCAAATCTGGGGCGGATCCATATCTAAATCTTTTCAAGGTACCTTTATCTACCGCTGTACCAAATATGGTACTTTTATCACAAAGTGAACAATTGAGTCGAATTGTACAGCTTAGCCGCTCCACTAAAACAGAAACACAGGAGCAGGGAGACAGAAAGGCTGACATTCCTATGCTAGGCCCCTACTAATCTCTCCATATCTTCCTCTCTCTGTGTTTCCCCTGACACATTGGTGCGGCTGGCTTCCGGGTTGGATGCCCGCTGTGTTAAGAAGCAGTGCGGCATGGTTGGGTTGTATATCGGAGGACGCATGACTTTCTACCTTCGTCTCCCCCGAGCCCGTACGGAAGGTGTAGCGATGAGACGAGATAGTAGCTACTAAAAGAATTGGATACCACGAAATTGGGGAGAAAAAAAGGGGGGGGGGGGGGGGGAGTGAACGATCTGTACTCAAAACACTTCCATTCTACGCATCAGTACACTCGATTTTTAATACTGTATGTAATACTAATGCATTACATACGTTATTTGAGCACTATTGTTTTTTAGGGTAAGAAATAATGAAATGTTTAATATAATTTAATAAAACATGTTGATATTAAACCCGATTATGCCAAGCAGCCTAAAGATGTATTTGATCATGTAAGGAACCAAGATGAAAAATATAGGCGACTTCAAGTGTGCCCACAGAGAACTTGTCTTGTTGCAGCAACTGACATTTCAGTGTTGTCAGCGTTTTCATTGAGTGGGCTTAGAGAACAAATGATTTGAGCTGCAAGCAAGCAGTTTTTTTTTCTGACGTCTCAACCTAGTTAGACTGACACAACCAACTGGCCTAGATCAAATAAAACCACAGTAAAGATACATGTCTAAATATTATTCCGATAGGGGAAGAATAGCTGTTTATTATTATTATCTACGAAAAAAATAGAGATGCCAAAGCATCCTCGCTATACCCAATAACGTTAGGTATCAGATTAAAATTCACACCAACACAGTTTGAGAGTACAGTAGGATATGACAGCTATCAGCATAATCAACTTTACTACTTTTGCCAAACTATACTAAACCTTTATTTTTTTACAAGTGAATGATTTAGGTCTCATTTCTTTAGAAACAGGTGCCTTGTTGAATGCAAATGATATAGTGAAATCGAAAAGAGAACATAAATTATATAACGGAAAACTGGAATCTCAGGTAGTATATTCCAAAATGCTAACACGTGATTTCAATCGATGGCATATTTAATGTCATATCAGCCTTTAAAATTACTTACGAGTCACCCAAAAAATCGTGGAATTTAATTTTGCCGTTAGTGGTTTCGGCCTCAAAATTAGGAAACACATCTCCTAGAAGTAATCCGGGCATGGTCGCAATGAAGACCCGCGCGCTCCAGTAACAGCATACTGATGACAGCAGGTTCAAATCGTCTAACCCGGAACAGGTTTTAACACTTAGTATGATCATGTGTCAAATGTCATATTTTTGTAGACATTATTTTTTTTCTCACTTATCCAGTTTGCTTTTAAGGTGATAAAAATACAAAAACTATTTATAAAAAGCGTTTACAGGTGACTTTTTTCAAGTGTCAACAGTACGTTTTACACGTGTTCTTTACACCTGTCCAGTGCGCATTTACAGGTGATCAGAACACTTGTTATGGTCATTTTTGCACATGTTCTATATACCTGTCCAGTGTGCTTTTACTGGTGATTAGAACGCTCTAACCCAGAGTCTCACTCCAGAGACTGGGTGGGGCGAGCCCGGGGACATACTGGTTGTTATTAGCTAGCAACCTGTGGCTCTCCAAGCAGCTAGAGGTGTGCGTCTTTGAGGACTCCTCCTGTGGCAGCATTCTGCACCTGGTGAGGTTGGTGGAGATCACTGGCCACTCCGTGCCCTGGTTCATCGGCACCTTGTACTGTTTACTTCACAGTGAAACCATCCCTCCACTGTCAGAGGCCTCCCGCCCAGAACCGCTCCAACATGTTCTCTACCTTCTTCATGGAGTATTTCATCAAAGGAGACTTCATTTCAACCAGTAGAGAATGTGAAATGCTTTATTGAAAGAAGTTAATTATCCAAATGTTATAATTACATAATATATGCATTATAAATATAATTGTAATATTAGAAATACAAGTTCAATCTGTACTTCAATGCACATCTGTTGTGCATTATAAAAACAGGAGAAAAGAGGTGTCAAGAGATCTGTAAAAGACAAAGGGAAAGAACAGAGGAGCAGGGAAGACAGTATATGATTAATGAATTACAGTGCTACCCTAATAATCTCTCAGAGACTGTTAGAGAAAATAAGGTAGTTAAAGAGACAAGTGTTCAACAGGAATCTGTGTGTGTCCACACTAAGTCCATACCCTATCCAGAATAGCCTACTCTCTCACTTTGACAGTTGGAGCTGCTATCCTTTCACCCTTCTCCATGGCTGTTAGCTACCTACCTACAAATGCATTTGGAGTGTTTTTTTTTTTTACAGTGATAAATACATCAAGATAGCTAGCTAATACAAAGTTAAGTAGCAGGTGATATTTAATTCACTTATCTATACGTATGTAAAGTTGGCTAGATAGCTAACGTTAGCTAGCTACATTAGTAGCTCATTTGAGTTAGCCTGCACTGTAGCTAGTTAGCTAATAATACATGTTTTGATTTTACATTCGTAATATAACGTTATTTACTTAACTTACTTGAATAGGTTATCCCAGCCATGTGGACGATTGGAAACAAGGAAGAAACGTTTGTTTGTCACCAGAGCGTTTTAGAGCATCTTAAAATGTACCTGTGAATAAATTCATAAAATGTAATAACCAGACTTTCATACAAACTTGCTATGATGAATTATTGACGCAACATCGAACGCGCTGCCATATGCTTCCAGCACACCCAAACGCGAGCTACTCTGGGGGGCCTAAACCGCACGTATCCATTACCGTGTGCTAGTGTAGACAAACCGTTAACCATCTGGCCACGCTGGCTGCCATGTGTGCCCACTTCCTGCTGGCCCAGCTGGTGGTGACGCCCCCCCCTCATCACAATTTTCTCTTTAAATATTTTTTGTTGTGGAATGCAATGCATTTACAGTTTTTAGATCTGTTCTACGAATTGCCAAGTGGCATTCAGTTACAGTTGATAAAAATGTAAAGACTAATAGTGCATTTTGTCACTGGCTCTATGGAGCGGTATATTTTTTTTTTTATGTATATTTACTTTACATAGCCCCCATAGCTATTGTCGTTTGAAAATATATATATTTTTTGATGGGTGTGCAAGAATTAACGATATATTGTTTTAATTGTGTGTCACAGGTTCTACTGGTAAGTGACAGACCGTGTTAGATAATGACACAATCAAGACGTTGACAACCTATGACTTTCACACTGTAATAGGATAAAACGACGGAAAGTATCGAACAACAAAGTTTATTTCAGAGAGGAAGTGAAATTCTGTTGGTAAAACAGTGAGAATGAGAGACATAAAAATCATGCATGGTTCCTGGTTAAGAGACCCATTGTCACGTTCTGACCTTTATTTCCTTTGTTTTGTATTTATTTAGGATGGTCAGGGCGTGAGTTGGGGTGGGCAGTCTATGTTTGTTTTTCTATGATTTGCGGATTTGTATGTTTCGGCCTAGTATGGTTCTCAATCAGAGGCAGGTGTCATTAGTTGTCTCTGATTGAGAATCATACTTAGGTAGCCTGGGTTTCACTTTGTTTGTGGGTGATTGTCTATGTTGATTGCTTGTGTCATCACAGTTCTCATTTATCTTCACGGTCGTTTATTGTTTTGTATAGTGTTTTCTTTATAAAATTTCACCATGAACACATACCACGCTGCATTTTGGTCCTCCAATCCTTCTCTCCTCTTCAGATGAAGAGGAGGACGCCCGTGACACCCATTCCATATACAGTAGGGTGCTGTGGTATTGCCCTATTGTCGTGTATGTTTCTGTCTGTGTGAGGGGTGAAATGGTACCATACCCACCCCAAGCAAAGTTCCCATTAGTGTGCACAGCAGCTGCTGCCGAGTGTCATCTCCTGGCTGTGATTATTAGTCTCCTTACAGTGTTGCCACACACACACACACACACGGTGGTGGAACACCCGAGCAATACCTACCCTCCCCAGTGTTGTTGAATGCCCACCCATGCCAACATTCTGTAGACCCCCACCCCAACAGACATGTCTCTAGGGGTTAACAGTATAACACTTGGTTCAAGCCATTATGGAGGTCAGAATTAGAGACTAGCTAGCTCGGTCCAATAGCTCCGGTTGCTATGTTGATGAAGTGGCAATGTGTTGATGAAGCACATGGATTCCAGGCTAGGTTGATGAAGTAATCAGCACCTAAACTATAGACCTACGGACTATTCTATAGGCACATAGCTGTTAGCCTGGAATCCACACTGAATATGGCTCAATGCAGATTCCAGGCTACATAGCTAATTTCTTAGAACTCATTGAAATTATACTAGACATGTCAATTACTGGCCAGCAGATGGCACCACATGACCAGTTAAAAACAAACCTGCATTGTCTCTTCCTAAATGCTTTGCTCTTTGTGTACTGTGGCTTATTCTGTAGTTTGCTGTGTATGTCAAGGCTTTGGGTGGCTTTTTCAACATGCAGTTATACCCTCAAGTTTTAGTATTGGATGTGTGGTCATAAAAATCCTCAGTGCAAATTGTTCAAATGTAATTTTAAAAAATGTATTTATTTTGTATTTCATCTTTATTTAACTAAGCAAGCCAGTAAGGACAAATTCTTATTTATATTGACGGCCTAACAAGGCAAAAGACCTCCTGCGGGGATGGGGGCCGGGGATTAAAAAATAAAAATAAATACAATATAAATATAAATATAGGACAAAACACACATCACAACAGAGACAACACTACATAAAGAGAGACCTAAGAAAACGACATAGCAAGGCAGCAACACATGACAACACAGCATGGTAGCAACACAACATAACAACAACCTGGTATAAACACAACATGGTAGCAGCACAAAACATGGTACAAACATTGAGCACAGACAACAGCACACAGGGCAAGAAGGTAGAGACAACAATACATCCCACAAAGCAGCCACAACTGTCAGTAAGAGTGTCCATGATTGAGTCGTTGAATGAAGAGATTGAGATAAAACTGTCCAGTTTGAGTGTTTGTTGCAGCTCATTCCAGTCGCTAGCTGCAGCGAACTGAAAAGAGGAGCGACCCAGGGATGTGTGTGCTTTGGGGACCTTCATCAGAATGTGACTGGCAGAACAGGTGTTGTATGTGGAGGATGAGGGATGCAGTAGATATCTCAGATAGGGGGGAGTGAGGCCTAAGAGGGTTTTATAAATAAGCATCAACCAGTGGGTCTTGCGACGGGTATACAGAGATGAGGAGTATAGAGTGCAGTGATATGTCCTATAAGGAGCATTGGTGGCAAATCTGATGGCCGAATGGTAAAGAACATCTAGCCGCTCAAGAGCACCCTTACCTGCCGATCTATGAATTATGTCTCCGTAATCTAGGATGGGTAGGATGGTCATCTGAATCAGGGTTAATTTGGCAGCTGGGGTGAAAGAAGAGCGATTACGATAGAGGAAACCAAGTCTAGATGTAACTTTAGCCTGCAGCTTTGATATGTGTTGAGAGAAGGACAGTGCACCGTCTAGCCATACTCCCAAGTACTTGTATGAGGTGATTGATTACCTCAAGCTCTAAACCCTCAGAGGTACTAAAAACACATGTGGGAAGTGGGGCATTCTTCTTACCAAACCACATGACCTTTGTTTTGGAGGTGTTCAGAACAAGGTTAAGGGTAGAGAAAGCTTGTTGGACACTGAGAAAGCTTTGTTGTAGAGCATTTAACACAAAATCCAGGGAGGGGCCAGCTGAGTATAAGACTGTATCATCTGCATATAAATGGATGAGAGAGCTTCCTACTGCCTGCGCTGTGTTGTTGGTGTAGATTGAGAAGTGTGTGGGTACTCCCTTGGTGACAGGCAGTGGCTGAGACAGCAGATGTTCTGACTTTATACACTGCACTCTTTGAGAGAGGTAGTTCACAAACCAACCCAAAGACCCCTCAGATACACCATTAATCCTTAGCCGGCCCACAAGAATGGAATGGTCTACCGTATCAAAAGCTTTGGCCAAGTCAATAAAAATAGCAACACAATATTGCTTAGAACGAAGGGCAATGGTGACATCATTGAGGACCTTTAAGGTTGCAGTGACACATCCATAACCTGAGCGGAAACCAGATTGCATACCCAAAAGAGAATACTATAGACATCAAGAAAGCCACTTTGATAAACAGGGCAAAATAGAAATAGGCCTATAACAATTAGGATCAGCTTGATGATCTCCCCCTTTAAATAAAGGGTGAACCGTGGCTGCCTTCCAAGCAATGGGAACCTCCCCAGAGAGGAGAGACAGGTAAAAAGGTTGGAGATAGGCTTGGCGATGATAGAGGCAGCAACCTTAAAGAAGAAAGAGTCTAAACCATCTGACCCAGATGGGTTTTTGGGGTCAAGTCACTGAGTCTCCTCTGACTCAGTGACTGCCTGCAGGGAGAAACTTTGTAGCGGGGCAGGGGAAAAAGAGGGAGAAGCATCGGGGATAGTCGCATTAGAAGGGGTGGGAGATTAGGAAATGTTGGATGGGCAAGGAGGCATGGCTGAGTCATAGGAATTCTGACTTAATGAAGTGGGGATTAAAAAGCTCAGCCATGTGCTTCTTGTCAATAATAGCCACATCATCAACATTAAGGGACATGGGGTGCTGTGAGGAGGAGGGTTTTGTCTCCAGGTCTTTAACAATTTTCCAGAACTTCTTGGGCTTAGACCCCCAGAGAGAGAACTGCTCCTTAAAGTAACTAACTTTGTCCTTCCGGGTTGCCTGAGTGCACTTATTTCTCATTTGCCTAAACGAGAGCCAGTCAGCTTGAGTATGCGTGTGCCGAGCCTTTCGCCAAATGGAATTCTTGAGGTGGAGTAACTCTGCAAGATCACGGTCAAACCAGGGGCTGAACTTGTTTTTAATTCTCATTTTATTTATGGGGGCCTGTTTGTTAACAATACCACTGAAAATTTCAAAAATAAGGTCCAAGCGTCTTCGACAGAGGGGATCAAGCTGATTCTATACCAGTTTACAGAGACCAGTTCATGAAGGAAGGCTTGCTCATTAAAATTTAAGCGTTTATGACAAATCAGGACAGGTCGTTTCACTGAGCAGCCATTACGAACACAGGCTGTACAACAGTGATCACTAAGGTCATTACAGAAAACACCAGACTGATACCTATTAGGATTATATAGGAGAACATCGTTGACAGTAGCCTTTTCTGGGTGTTTGGAGTCAAACCTTGTGGGATTGGTGATAATCTGAGAAATATTTAGGGAGTCCCATTGCTTTAGGACTTGGTCAGGGGGTTTAAGCATGTCCCAGTTTAGGTCACCTAGCAGGACAAATGCAGACTTAGTGTAAGGGGCCAGGAGAGAGCTTAGGGCAGGTAGGGTACAGGCCGGTGCTGATGGAGGATGATAGCACCCAGCAACAGTCAACAAAGAGCTATTTGAAAGTTTAATGCTTAAAACCAGCAAATCGAATTGTTTGGGGACAGACTTGATGGAGACAACCAAGCACTGAAGGTGATCCTTGGTAAAGATTGCCACTCCCCCACCTTTGGAAGATCTGTCTTGCCGACAAAGGTTATAACAAGAAATGTTAATAACATCAGTATTCAAAACACTCTTCCTTAACCATGTCTCAGTAAAGACCAACACATCTGGATTCGAGCCGTGAACCCACACTTTTAATTGATCCATTTGAGGTAATAAACTTCTAGTGTTAATGTGTGATCAGTGAAGCAGGTATTAGAGCACAAGTCAGAATTGGGGCTAGCAACAGTAGATGGGCCAGGGTATACATGCACATTTCCAGATATCATCAACAGTAATACAATCAAGGCACGGCAGAGGACAGGGAGAGCTCTGCAATGCTGAATTATGACATCTGAATGCGCATCAGATGACAACAAGATCATATTGTACAGCAATTTCATCAGGTAACATGAATACAAAGCCGGCAATAGGTGGTTAGAATAGGATGGGAGGCCAAGAGTCTGTGTAGCCAATAGAGAGTCAGAGTCCCGAGTGTGGGAACAAACATAGTCTTTCCCACGGTTGGGCAAAGAAAGTTTGTAGTCAACAAATTATGCAGGAGTCATGAGGAAAATAGAAAAATGCACAATAAAAAAATAATATATATAACGACTTGGGGCTAGCCAATGTAAGTTCAGAGTCACTCGCCACAACAGTGTGTGCTGGAGGCGATCAAAATCTTGGGCGAGATGGGGGAGTGTGGTGGGGGTACCTGTACTAGACAGGGGGAGACAGGCCAGGGCAGACGATAAACAGATCGCCAGGTGGAATCCAAACAGCAGTGCAGCAGGCAACAGGAGTAGGTCTCACACCCACTTGGGAGAAGCTTTTATTTCTGGAGGCAGATTTCTTGTAGAAAATGCCAGTGGGTGGTCTTTGAACAGCAGGAGGGGGCTTCAGAGGGCGCTTCAAAGACTCCTGACACTTGTTGGGCCCAAAGGCCTCGACACCTTTTACTTCACACCTTGGTGCTAATTGAATTTGTATCTGGTCTGTCCTTGCAAGCCTGACAGCCTTAACTCAGCTTTCAGTCCCCATAAAGTAAAATATATCATTGTAATGTACTTTATGTTTAATTTTTTCATTTTATTCTTGGCTTTCAAAATAGCATCAGATCAAACACTACTCACTCAGTTCCAGGTTGGATGGTGTCCTCAGGTCTCTGATGTTTGTCTGCTAGAGCACCCTCCGTATAGCTTGGAAAAAGAAAAACCTTGGAAGCAGTAATCTCTAGGGTTAATTTTGGTCAAAATTAGGTTGTCGGTTTGGAGTTTTGATCTGGAGCGAAGTCCATGCTGTGGGGGGTAGCATCCTGCATATGTACCTGCCGAAAAATCTAAGTTGATCTAACTCCAAATCTAAAAACATGTTGAAAAATGTGAGAGCTCACATGCAGCTGTGTCTCTCTCTCTCTGAGTGGGGCTTGCCACTGGACTGGGGGGGCGTGCCACTGGACTGGGGGGGCTTGCCACTGGACTGGGGGGGCGTGCCACTGGACTGGGGGGGCTTGCCACTGGACTGGGGGGGCGTGCCACTGGACTGGGGGGGCTTGCCACTGGACTGGGGGGGGGGGCGTGCCACTGGACTGGGGGGGCTTGCCACTGGACTGGGGGGGCGTGCCACTGGACTGGGGGGGGGGGGGCGTGCCACTGGACAGAACAAATGCAGACTGATCAACTCTTTAGGGATCTCTATCATTTTAATATTTATTGAGAGATAAAATTACATACAAATGGTAATTGGAGCCCATATAATACACAATAGTGAAGATACAACTTGAATATAGACTCAACATGGACAGTACAGTACATTTTTAAATTAAAATAAGTAAAATACATCGTATATAATACAATATCTCTGTTTACATGGAGTTCCACCTTAGTGAATCTCCTGCCATTAATTTTATTGTAAGATTCATTCATTCATTCACTTATTTACATTAGTAGAAAAAAAATGCATTGTAGTAGACAGAGTAGCAACAGGCCTCGCTGTGATCTGATTATAAAACTGTTAGTAATGTTGTTGGTTGATAATATTCTAGTAACAGCATATGAGTTCACGCCACACCAGTCCATCATCTCTGCCCAGCCTCCTCTTATTGGCTGCTTCTGCTGGGTCTCCCCAAGCTGACGTCGTAGGTGATCATGTGGAAGTTGTCCCAGGCATAGAGCTTCCTCTGGGCATGGTTGTAGTCCACCATGCTGTTGTAGCGGTAGTGGTTCTTAAAGGGCACCGCCATGCCTCTGCCCTGGCTGGTGGCCGTGTCGAACACATGGTTTACGGTGGTGTCTGGGGCCGTGTAGCTGGCCACCGTGTAGAGCCGACCGCAAATCATGAAGGAGTTAGCCACTGTGTTCTTCCTGATGTTGGTCTCCCAGCTCCTCTTCACCTCCAGGCTCTCAGGGTCCAGCTGGGACACCACGATGGCTCCCTTGGCCTTGCTGGTGCTGTAGATGGCCCACAGGCCCTGCTCGTCCACCGCCAGGTCGATGTCTGTGTAGCCACCCCAGGAGTAGGGGTGCTGGCCGTGGAAGCCAGCGTGGGGGAGGTCCAGGCGTGCCGCCAGGCTCTCGTAGGCAAGGTCGTAGCGGAGCAGGGTGCGGCTGCGTCGGCGCTGGTAGTAGAGGGAACCACGGTACAGGGTGGCCCCTGTGCTCTCCACGGGCTCAGGCAGCACCATAACCTTCATGGGGAAGCCCTTGGCAAACTGCTCCATGTCCTCATAGGCGAACAGCTGGCGGACGTCCGTGCCCACTGTGTCGATGCGCCACACCGTCTTGTTTCCGTATGGAGAGGCCATGGGCTCAGGGTCCTGCAGCCACACCCCGTACTTCCCTGTGATGCTGTCAGCCTTTCGGTGCAGGACGGGCTCTCCCACAGACACCAGCTCACCACAGCCTGGACACAGAGAGAGGGTAGTTACATTAAATTCAATCAATCAAGTAAATTGGAATATGTGCTTTATGAAATATGATCACTACCTTTATGATCATCTCTAATTTATTTTAGTTTTTAGAGGTGACGTGCATATACATAATACACTGAACAAAAATATAAACACAACATGTGAACTGTTAGTCCCATGTTTAATGAGCTGAAATAAACCATCCCAGAAATGTTCCATACGCACAAAAAAGCTTATTTCTCTCAAATGTTGTGCACATATTTGTTTACATCCCTGTTAGTGAGCATTTATCATTTGCTAAGATAATCCATCCACCTGACAGGTGTGGCATATCAAGAAGCTGGTTAAACAGCATGATCATTACACAGGTGCACATTTTGCTGGGGACAATAAAAGGCCACTCCAAAATGTGCAGTTTTGTCACACAATACAATGCCACAGATGTCTCAAGTTTTGAGGGAGTGTGCAGTTTTTGAGAATTTAGCAGTATGTTCGACCGGCGTGTATGGTGTTGTGTGGGCGAGCGGTTTGCTGATGTCAACGTTGTGAACAGTTTTCCATGGTGGAGGTGGGGTTATGGTATGGGCAGGCATAAGCTATGGGCAATGAACACAATTGCATTTTATCGATGGCTATTTGAATGCACAGAAATACCGTGATGAAATCCTGAGAACCATTGTGAGGCCCTTTTTGTTTAACATACTGTACCTGTGTCCAACAGATGCAGATCTGTATTCCCAGTCATGTGAAATCCATAGATTAGGGCCTAATACATTTATTTAAATAGACTGATTTCCTCATATGAACTGTAACAGTAAAATCTTTGATATTGTTGCATGTTGCATTATATTTTTGTTCAGTATAGTTGGTGTGTAGTGACTTTAAGAAGCCACTAGGGAGAGATAGATACAAGTTAAATCAGTGGTTTTCAACCTTTTTCTACAAGACCCCGTTGTTTTGCCAGAATTTCTGTCGACCCCACCCCTAACCTTAAAATCTGTACATTTGGATTTTTACATCAACAAATAACATTCAATTCATTACATTTTCTATATCTCTTTTAACAATGAAAAGAAACCAATAAATATATTTACTCAATAAAAAATGTCTTTCTCAACATTTTTTTGTATCTGGTCCCATACAATAATCTGTACTCTAAATGTTTTGTTCCCAAAAACAAAAACAATCCCAAAAAACGACCTGTGTGGTTCTTTCCAGCGTCTTGAATGAGACGTGATGCTGGGACCTCAGTCACCTCTGCCTTCATCTCCTGATAGAGAGAGTCTGAGAGGAAGAGAGAGAGAGAGAAATAACATTTTTTTCAATGGTTTATTTGGTGGCTGAAGTCATAAATAACTCAAAATATCCAGCATCAATAATCCTGAACACATTCAAAGATGACACACTGACAACATGAAGGCATCTTGATATGTTCTCCAGTCATTTGACATGCAGCGCAGCCCCCTATTTAACAGAGTTATTGTATTCCCCAAAAGATCACAGACACTTAAACTAACATGCAGAGTAGTAGAAGTGACAGAGTAGTGACAGAGTAGTAGAAGCAGAATCCGTGTGGTAAATACCATTCCGCTAACCCAACCAAGCAGTGCATACTGAAACCTGACCTGTACTCCACTCTGTTTATATTAGAACACTTTGATTTTGATCAGATCAGATAAACAAACACTCACAATTCACAGTTTCTAACTCACATACACTCCGAGAAACAAAGGTGCTATCTAGAAACTTAAAGGGTTCTTCAGCTGTCCCCATATGATAACCTTTTGAGGAACACTTTTTGGTTCCATGTAGAATGCTTTCTACAGATGGTTCTATCAGGAACCAAAAAGGGCTCCTATGGGGACAGCTGAGGAACCCTTTAGGAACTCTTTTCTCTAAAAGTATATATAATTATGCATTTTCAAACAGTTATTTTTTAAGTGATGATGTGAGACAGTAGAGACTTACCGCTGGCTGGTCTCTGGTTGAGCTCGTGAAGTGGGAGTCCTGCTCCAGCGGCTTGGTGCTGGTGGCATGGTCTCTGTCGTAGTGTCTCAGCCGCCGCACTCAGTTCGTCCACCCTCCTCTGGAGCCCCTGCACCTGCCTGTTCAGCTGCTCCTTGTCCCCCTGCAGCTGGCTCTTATCTCTCATGGCCTGGGAGTACGCTTCCTGGATGGTCTTGTCTCCCCCACCCCCTGGACCCTCTCCCCCTGCTCCCTTGCCCCCCAGCAGCCTGCTGACCAGGGCCTCTAGCAGGGTGAGACGAGATTTCACCACCTCCATATCTGGTCCTCCGCTGGTCCCGGAGCAGCTTGCCTCGGCAGGGTTGTCCACGGTGAAGGTGTACTGACAGCGCCCCGTGTGGTCATTGGAGCGTCTCAGGGAGGCTCTGTCCTGGCTCTGGGAGCTCAGAACCAGGTAGGACAGACCCAAGGCTACCTGGAGCCACATTCTGGAGGACAGGTGGATGGATCACCTGGGTCTCAGACTGGATCACTCTCTTGGTCCTTCAGGAGTTGTTCTCTTTCTTTCTTTCTTTCTTTCTTTCTTTCTTTCTTTCTTTCTTTCTTTCTTTCTTTCTTTCTTTCTTTCTTTCTTTCTTTCTTTCTTTCTTTCTTTCTTTCTGATGGATCAGAGGACCTGTGATGGAACCTTTCAGCTGAGATCAGGTTTATATCCTGTTGAATTCTTTGCGTGGTCTCTTTTATTTCTGACTGCGTCCCTGGTCTTTTGTCACTGTCTGTTGTTCTCTGAGTTAGAACACGCTGCAAGTGGGATATTTATACAGTCAACTAGCATACTGTGGGAGGGGACAAGGATCATGGCTGCACATCTGAGATGGGGCATGGGGGGGGGGGGGGGGGGGTAGCTAGGGGGTGTGACACCATGTGTTCTGAGATAGAGAGTGGATTTAACACAGTTAGTTTTTTTCTGTCTATGTTTTATTGTGTCTGTCTGTAATAGTTGTTTGTCTGCAGTATTCTGTATGTCTGCAGTTATTTATCAAAACATAGGTTGTATTTGTCTATACTGAGCGTCTTTGTGTCTGTCTGTCTGATCCCCTTTTTATCAAAGTAACGATGGCTACTCAGTGTTTACTTCCTTTATATCCGATAGTTATATAATCGGATATATAAATCACCATATGATTAAACTCTCCCCAGGCACAATATCCAATATCTCTTTGATTTATCACCAGTTAGGTAGCGTCCTATGCACCTGCATTTTAGGTGTGAAGTACAGGTAAGCTCTGGGCTAAGGTTCAGTAATGCACCATTACATCCGGTCTGCTTGCCTTAGTCTAAACAGGTCTGGGATGTCCAGCTGCCGTCCACCCCTTGCCCCCCACAACAGGCCAACCCAGCTTAGCCTGGTCCCAAATCTAAGGGAAAATCAGTTCACCTGTACACCTGAGGGCAGTCTGGCACTCTGCTCTGCCAGGGCAGGATGTCTGGAGGGTGGTTAGGATTAGGAATGTGGTGAGCACAGATGGTCCATCCTTCCTCCCTAACCCATAGTTGTCTTTATCTGGCTGCTTCACTCTGGCATCATAAATCTAGCTAAAGGATGGGGATGATTAGGGAATATTTGACTGGACATCATCCCACTCTTGTGTAACAGAAAGCTTTCATTACAACGTGATTCATATCAGAACGTTGGGACAGGGTTTTAGTCACCTCCCCTTTCTTTCCCGTCACACACAGGAATCCCCACCCCCCACTTCTCTTCTCTCTCTGCCTCCCTCTCCTTCCACTGCTCTCCTGCTGGCTAGCCACCTTCTTCTCCCCCTTCCTTCTGGCTAGCCACCCTCTCTTTTCTCCCTCCCTCCTGTCCTCCCAACTTTCTCCCCCGGCCCCCTGGCAAGCCACCTTCTTCTCCCCCCTCCTGTTCCCCAGGTGCCGAAAACGTGAGATGTTGATTATGGCAGCCCCCCGCACCTCTCTGATTCAGAGAGGTTGGGATAAATGGGGAAGACACATTTCAGTTGAAGGCATTCCGTTGTAAAACTGACTTGGTATCCCCCTTTCCTTCTGGCTAGCCAACATCTCTTTTCTCCCTCTCCCCCTCTCCTCCCACCTCTCTCCCTCTGGCTAATCACCCTCTCATTTCCCGCTCAACTTCTGCCTAGACACCCTCTCTACTCTTCCCTCTCCCTGGCCTGCTACCAGCTTGGGATCTGGGCCCTGGGGAGCAGCCCTAAAGGGGATCATGTCCTTTGGTTTGATCTGGTGATCTGGAGACAAAACAAACCTTGTTTTGTACCAGGTGGACATTCCACGTGTCTTGCCTCTGTCAGTTGGTTTTGGGGGCCAGTTTTGTGAAGTGCCAACACACACACACACACACACACACACACACACACACACACACACACACACACACACACACACACACACACACACACACACACACACACACACACACAAACACACACACACACACACACACACACACACACACACACACACACACACACACACACACACACACACACACACACACACACACACACGTGTTTATGACTGAGGGAGGGGACAGGGGAGCAGGTTGGAACCTCATGGCTCAGACACGATAGTCGATTAAAGAAAAAAACAAATGATAGGGAGAACGGAGGATCTGCAGAAGAGGAGAGGTAGCAGGGAGAATCACTAAGATAATAACAGATGCTCCATCTCCTCTCCCCCTCCCCTCGGGGGAACGGAGTAATGGTTTTTGCATATTTACTCTTGGCACAGCTACGGTCGACTCAAATTCAAAACATTGCTTGAGTGATGATTTATTTTCTATTCCCTCCCCCCTTCCCAGTCATTCCACCCCTATGCTTCCAACTTAAATTCACCACATACTCACTAAAAAGTGTTTGTTCCACAATATCAAACTCAAACTTCCCTGGTTGGCACAACTGGATATACTTCATGTTTCACTGTGGAATCTCCCGCAGTGTTTCCACCGTACGTTCGTTCACCTCTCCAATGTTTTTTTCTGACGTAAAGTTACGGTGCTTCAGGCATCCTGTTTTTCTCCAGCCCTGTCCATGGCCCCTGGACCCCTGCCTCATAGTGGCCACAGAGAAAATACAGGCAGTCTACAGGCGGTCAGCTGCAGTCTCTCAGTGAGGGGCACGGACATACCGGTAGCATTTGCCATCCAAGAGTACTTAGCACCTCTGAACAGAGTGCTGCCTGTAATTTGTAACTGAGTGCAAACCAATTCTACATGTAGAATCGAGCAAAAAAATTGGTCCACCTGTTGGTGGTTCCCTAAAACACACCTTGACGAATGAATGGCAGATGAATGGCACATCAACAGTCTGTGTGGTGTTTGTGGTCCCTTAGTCCAATGAGACACCAGACTGCTGCTTAAAATGGACTTCTGATGCCTCTGCCATGCACTTAATTAGGATGGCTTATTTAGTATGTTTTAAATAAAAAAGACAGACCACAAAAGCAGATAATGTTATTTCTTTCCATTTATCAGCAGCCCAAGTGGTTTGACTACTGCTGTGCGACAGCACCCAGAGTGTACAGTACCTTTAGAAAGAAGTCATACCTCTTGACTTACTCCACATTTTGTTACTGTGTTACTGCCTGAATTCCAAATGGATCAAATGTTTGTTTTTCTCAACCACCTACACACAATAACCCATAATGACAAAAAGAAAACATGTTTTTAGACATTTTTGCAAATATATTGAAAATTAAGTACAGAAATATCTAATATTTACACCCCTGAGTCAATACATGTTAGAATCACCTTTGGCAGCGATTACAGCTTGGAGTGTTTCTGGGTACATTTCTAAGAGCTATACACACCTGGAGGGTACAATATTTGCACATTATTCTTTAAAACATTCTTCAAAGTCTGTCAAGTTGATTGTTGATCAGTGCTAGACAGCCATTTTCAAGTCTTGCCATAGATTTTCAAGCTGATTTGTCAAAACTGTAACTAGGCCACTTTGGAACATTCAGTGTCATCTTGGTAAGCAACTCCAGTGTATTTTTGGCCTTGTGTTTTAGGTTATTGTCCTGCTGAAAGGTAAATTACTTTCCCAGTGTCTGTTGGAAAGCACACTGAATCAGGTTATCCTCCAGGATTTTTCCTGTGCTTAGCTCTATTCTGTTTATTTTTATCGTAAAGAAAACTCCCTAGTCCTTGCTGATAACAAGCATACATACCCATAACATGATGCAGACACCAACATGCTTTAAAATATGAAGAGTGGTACTCAGTTGGATTTGCCCCAAACATAGCGCGTTGTATTCAAAACATAAAGATAATTTCTTTGCCACATTTTTTGTAGTTTTACTTTAGTGCCTTACTGCAAACAGGATGCATGTTCTGGAACATTTGCTTCCTTCTTTTTACTCTGTCATTTCAGTTAGTATTGTGGAATAACTACAATGTTGTTGATCCATCCTCAGTTTTCTCCTATAACAGCTATTATTAAACTCTACAACTGTTTTAAAGTCACCTTTGGTTTCCTTCCTCTCCGGCAACTGAGTTAGGAAGGACCCCTGTATCTTCGTAGTGACTGGGTGTATCGATACACCATCGAAAAATGTCACCATGCTCAAAGGGATATTCAATGTCTGCATTTTTTTGTTACCCATCTACCAATAGGTTCTCTTCTTTGCGAGGCATTGGAAAACCTCCTTGGTCTTTGTGGTTGGATCTGTTTTGATATTCACTGCTTGACTGAGGGACCTTACAGATAATTATATGTGTGGGGTACAGAAATTAGGTAGTCGGTCACGCCCTGATCTGTTTCACCTGTCCTTGTGATTGACTCCACCCCCTCCAGATGTCACTTATTTTCCCCAGTGTATTTATCCCTGTGTTTCCTGTCTCTGTGCCAGTTTGTCTTGTCTGTTTCAAGTCAACCAGCGTGTTTTTCCCATGCTCCTGCTTTTGCTATTCTCTCTTTTGCTAGTCCTCACGGTTTTGACCCTTGCCTGTTTTCTGGACTCTGTACCCGCCTGCCTGACCAGTCTGCCTGCCCTGATCTCAAGCCTGCCTGCCATTCTGTACCTTCTGGACTCTGATCTGGTTTTGACCTCTTGCCTGCCCACGACCATTCTCTTGCCTACACTTTTGGAACGAATAAATATCAAATATTCAAACCATCTGCCTCCCGTGTCTGCATCTGGGTCTGGCCCTGAGCCCTTATATAGTCATTAACATTATAGTCACATTTTTACTCCTGAACTTATTTAGGCTTGCCATAACAAAGGGGATGAATGCTTATTGACTCAAGACATTTCAGCTTTTCATATTTTATTAATTTGTAAAAATGTGCAAAAACATAATTCCACTTTGACATTATGGGGTATTGTGTGTATGCTAGTGACACAAAATCTCTAATTCATTTTAAATTCAGGCTGTAACACAACAAAATTAGGAAAAGGTGTGTGAATACTTTCTGAAGGAAGTATATCTTCGTAAGAGTTGTGCATGTCATATTTTCTCGGAGAATAAATGGACAGATACTGTACATCAGATGGAGTAAAGAGTGAAGAAAATAATAGCAAGGAGGATGACCATCCTGGCAGAGACTGAGACTGAAATCTCCTCTTGGACCAGTTTAGACCAGTTTTTGTTTTTTAAGATTCCAAGAAACCCTGAAGGTACAATACTAGCAGCATCCTTGGCAACAACTTCAGATTTCCACTCCTGAATACCAAAGGGAAGGCTTATGTTACAGATACATTGAGTTAAATAAGAATGACATACTTCCCCCCTCAGAAAGGAAAATAAAATTACATAAAAATATCCAGAAGATGAATCCAGAAGCTTGAGACATTTTGAGAAGTATTAGTGAAGTGGGACATGGAAGTTGACGATGCATCTGATCCCGCATGACAAACATAAGGGATAAAGAGAGAAACAGTTGAAGTGGTGATCCAGGACAGTAAAAGGACTGTGGAAATATCTTCTGGTACCTGGAATAAGTTGCCAGCCTGTCAACAGACAAACAGACAACATTAGTTACTCAGACTAATCAACTTCAAATCGGTAATTTCAACAGCCTTACCAACAGCCTTGAGGGTTGGGAAACAACAGATCTGCCTCTGGTGAGAGGCAAAACATTTAGTTTCAGAACAAATGATGAATTTCGCTCATTTTGTGGAGGCCAACACACTCATTAGCCCACACATTGTGGGGTAATTTTGTAAAAATTCAGTCTCTCGATGTGCAAAACTGATAGAGACATACCCCAAGCGACTTACAGCTGTAATCGCAGCAAAAGGTGGCGCTACAAAGTATTAACTTAAGGGGGCTGAATAATTTTGCACGCCCAATTTTTCAGTTTTTGATTTGTTAAAAAAGTTTGAAATATCCAATAAATGTCGTTCCACTTCATGATTGTGTCCCACTTGTTGTTGATTCTTCACAAAAAAATACAGTTTTATATCTTTATGTTTGAAGCCTGAAATGTGGCAAAAGGTCGCAAAGTTCAAGGGGGCCGAATACTTTCGCAAGGCACTGTATATATTCTGATTTTTCACTCCTGCTCTTTAATACTTGTTACTTTTATCTCTTATTCTTATCCGTATTTTTTAAACTGCACTGTTGGTTAGAGCCTGTAAGTAAGCATTTTACTGTAAGGTCTACTACACCTGTTGTATTTGGCGCATGTGACTAATAACATTTGATTTGATTTTGGTATGCAGGGTGAGGTAGACGTGACACACACACACACACACACACACACACACACACACACACACACACACACACACACACACACACACACACACACACACACACACACACACACACACACACACACACACATTATGACCTCTTAACCCCAGAGGCAGCAGGTGGTTTCTTTCCCAGGCATTCTTCAGTTACCTCAGTGTTTACTTTGCTACATGTAGCGTTACATGTATGTGACTATACCATAATGTAAGGCTGGTGAAAACATAAATGACTCAATACTTTTGATTCATGTTGCTGGAAAAGGTGGCCTTCAAGGTTGGTACACTACAGTAGTCCTGGTGTTGGGTACTGAGGTGGATACCGGGGGTGTTTTGTTGTGTCCTATAACTTAGCCCTCAGGCGATATGATGCGATGGTGGGATGGGATGTTTTTGTCTGTAAGGATTAAAGATCGTCTGCTGTCTGTCTGCTATGACTGTCTGCCAGGTGTAATCATGGTGGATCACACACTATGTCCCTCTCCCCCCTCCTCTTACTGTAAGTGTTGTTTAGTCACTCAGTGCTCACTGCCAGCCCAAGGCAGCCAGCCAGGTGTTTCTGTCCATAAGCCTTCATTAGTGATGCAGACAGACTAACATGGCACCAGACCATTATACAAACGCTCCACTGTAGACTGGCTACATGGTCACCTCAGTCAGTGACACACACACACACGCACGCACGCACGCACGCACGCACGCACGCACGCACGCACACACACACACACACACACACACACACACACACACACACACACACACACACACACACACACACACACACACACACACACACACACACACACACACACACACACACACACACACACACACACACACACACCCTTTCTGTAAAGGGTAGGCATGCAGTACCAAAGGATTTTTCTCTCTCCCTTTCTCTCTCTGACACAATGAAAACAGCCTGATGTTGATTCAGAGATGTTATTTTTGTATCAGACATTTGCTACCATGCCGTAACACTGTATCATATGGAAATGTATCTCCATCAGTAATCTCTCTCCCTCACTGTCTGTCTGTCTGTCTGTCTGTCTGTCTCTCTCTCTCCGATTACAGTGAGGGGAAAAAGTATTTGATCCGCTGCTGATTTTGTACGTTTGACCACTGACAAAGAAATGTTCAGTCTATACTTTTAATGGTAGGTTTATTTGAACAGTGAGAGACAGAATAACAACAACAAAAAAATCCAGAAAAACACATGTCAAAAATGTTATAAATTGATTTGCATTTTAATGAGGGAAATAAGTATTTGACCCCCTCTCAATCAGAAAGATTTCTGGCTCCCAGTTGTCTTTTATACAGATAACGAGCTGAAATTAGGAGCACACTCTTAAAGGGAGTGCTCCTAATCTCAGCTTGTTACCTGTATAAAAGACACCTGTCCACAGAAGCAATCAATCAATCAGATTCCAAACTCTCCACCATGGCCAAGACCAAAGAGCGCTCCAGGGACAAGATTGTAGACCTACACAAGGCTGGAATGGGCTACAAGACCATCGCCAAGCAGCTTGGTGAGAAGGTGACAACAGTTGGTGCGATTATTCGCAAATGGAATAAACACAAAATAACTGTCAATCTCCCTCGGCCTGGGGCTCCATGCAAGATCTCACCTCGTGGAGATGCAATGGTCATGGGAACGGTGAGGAATCAGCCCAGAACTACACGGGAGGATCTTGTCAATGATCTCAAGGCAGCTGGGACCATAGTCACCAAGAAAATAATTGGTAACACACTACGCCGTGAAGGGCTGAAATTCTGCAGCGCCCGCAAGGTCCCCCTGCTCAAGAAAGCACATATACATGCCCGTCTGTAGTTTGCCAATGAACATCTGAATGATTCAGAGGACAACTGGGTGAAAGTGTTGTGGTCAGATGAGACCAAAATGGAGTTCTTTGGCATCAACTCGCTGTGTTTGGAGGAGGAGGAATGCTGCCTATGACCCCAAGAACACCATCCCCACCATCAAACATGGAGGTGGAAACATTATGCTTTGGGGTTTTTCTGCTAAGGGGACAGGACAACTTCACCGCATCAAAGGGATGATGGACGGGGCCATGTACCGTCAAATCTTGGGTGAGAACCTCCTTCCCTCAGCCAGGGCATTGAAAATGGGTCGTGGATAGGTATTCCAGCATGACAATGACCCAAAACACACGGCCAAGGCAACAAAGGAGTGGCTCAAGAAGAAGTACATTAAGGTCCTGGAGTGGCCTAGCCTGTCTCCAGACCTTAATCCCATAGAAAATCTGTGGAGGGAGCTGAAGGTTTGAGTTGCCAAACGTCAGCCTCGAAACCTTAATGACTTGGAGAAGATCTGCAAAGAGGAGTGGGACAAAATCCCACCTGAGATGTGTGCAAACCTGGTGGCCAACTACAAGAAACGTCTGACCTTTGTTTGCCAACAAGGGTTTTGACACCAAGTACTAAGTTATGTTTTGCAGAGGGGTCAAATAATTATTTCTCTCATTAAATTGCAAATCAATTTATAACATTTTTGACATGCGTTTTTCTGAATTTTGTTGTTGTTATTCTGTCTCTCACTGTTCAAATAAACCTACCATTAAAATTATAGACTGATAATTTCTTTGTCAGTGGGCAACGTACAAAATCAGCAGGGGATCAAATACTTTTTCCCCTCACTGTATGTCATCTAAATATGCCGTGTAAAATCATGGAATTCCAGATCCTCATAATTCCAGTAATACCCTCTTCACAAAGCAGCCTTCAGGCACGTTGTTCCATAAGTATAGGTCCTCGGAATACCAATGTCCATAATACTGTACATTTAAAAGCCCCAATAAATTCCTATTTTCCTACTTTTGCTATGTAATGCAGCCAAGCACACGCCACTAGCCAATCAACCACTGTGCGTGTATATGTCCGTGTGTGTGTTGATTTGGTGTGCGTGTTCATTTTGTGTGTATGTAGTGCGTGTGTGTGTGTGCAGTGTGTGCATGTGAAAGGTGTAATGTGTATGTTACGGGAAGAACAACTGTTTTCCTCATCGATGACAGTTTAACAGGGCCCTCTGCCTCTGGCGCAACTAACCCAAGAATTAGAGTTTGCCATCAAAATATTGATGGAGGAGAGGATGAAGAAAGACTTAAGAGAATCATAACTCTCCTTCCTCCAAGTAGTCTGAAGAGACCTGACCAGATGGAAGGAGTCAAAAATAAGAACAAGGCAATCCATAACTGTACATAAAGATCTCTGCTAAGATGACAAGTCCACGCAGATCTAGTAAACTTCAGACAAAAGCAACATTTTCATCTCATTTGGAGAAAGAAAGTTGCAGCAGGCACAGGAGGTTGGTGGCACCTTAACTTGGGAGGACGGGCTAGTGGTAACAGCTGGAGCGGAATTACTTAAATGGTATCAAATACATCAAGCGTGATCATATGTTTGATGCCATTCCATTTGCTCTGTTCCAGCCATTATTATGAGCCGTCCTCCCCTCAGCAGCCTCCACTGGGAGAAGGGTAGGGGTAAATTCCATTTCAATTCAGGGGATGAATTCAAATTCTCGTGGACACGTAAAGCGATTTTGGATGCACTTCCACCTGAATTGAATTGGAATTGACCAACAACACTGAGCATCAGCAGTAATAGCACCGATACCATTTAGAGTCTGACATTCTTAGGCTATATATAGGCTAATAGCACCCTATTCCCTATGTAGTGCACTATATATAAAAAGTAGTGCACTACATAGGGAATAGAGCACCATTTGAGCCAGACACCTAGTAAAAGCTATGACTCCTCTTGTCTTTGGCTCTGGACCTGTTGAAGGCAGTTGGAGGGAGGGATGTGGTGTTGGGGTTTTGATGAGCCCAGCAGACGTCCCTGGCCATCAGGGAGATACCACTGTCCAAACACAGCGCCCCACTGGAGTGTGGGTAATGAACGATTCTGAGGGCCGGTGGAGCGAGACGGGGACGACGACACACGTGCACACACACACACACACACACACACACACACACACACACACACACACACACACACACACACACACACACACACACACACACACACACACACACACACACACACACACACACAGTATAAACAGACACATGATGCAAAGTTTAACACAATCAAATATAATGGTAAAAACACTGATGCTAGAGCAAACGTGGTGCATGCGTTATCAACTCATACAGACATGTGTGTATGTCATCCTAGAAAGGTCTTAATGTTCCAAAACGGAGATAGTGAAACAGTGAGGGCAGATGAGACTGACTGCTTGATGAAGGTCAGATCTGAAAAGACTAAAGTTAGACATCATAAATCAAACTTATTGGTCACTTGCACCGAATACAACAGGTGTAGACTTTACAGTGAAATGCATGCGTACGAGCCCTTTCCCAATGATGCAACGTTTTTAAAAAGTAGACAAATATTTGCTAAATAAAAAGGAAATAGTAACACAATAAAAACAATAACGAGGCTATATATAAGGAGTACCAGTACCGAGTCAATGTGCAGGGGTACAAGGTAGTTGAAGTATTTGAGGTAATACAGTATGTACATGTGGGTAGGGGTAAAAGTGACTTAGCATATCACACAGGAGGTTGGTTGCACCTTAATTTGGGAGGACAGGCTCCTAGTAATGGCTGGAGTGGAAAATGTGGAATGGTATCAAATACATCAAACACATGGGTTCCATGTGTTTGATGCCATTCCATTGGCTCCTCTCCAAACATTATTATGAGCCGTCCTCCCCTCAGCAGCCTCCACTGCTCAGCATATACAATAAACAGTGTAGCAGCAGCATATGGGAAGAGTGTGAAAGTGTGTCTATGTGTGAGTGTGTGTGGCGTCAATATGCATTTTGTGGGTGCGAGCATATGTAGTGAGTGTGTGTGTATGTGTGTGTGTGAGTTGGAGTGTCAGTGTAGTATCAGTGGGTGTGTGGGTAGAGTCTAATGAGTGTGCATAGAGCCAGTGCCAGGGAGAAATAAATAAATAATTAACAGGGTCAATGTAAACAGTCAGGGAAGCCATTTGATGAACTATTCAGCAGTCTTATGCCTTGGGGGTATTCAGGTGCCTTATGGTCACAGAACTGGTGCTCTGGTACCGTTGGCTGTGCGGTAGCAGAGAGAATAATCAAATCAAATCAAATTTATTTATATAGCCCTTCGTACATCAGCTGATATCTCAAAGTGCTGTACAGAAACCCAGCCTAAAACCCCAAACAGCAAGCAATGCAGGTGTAGAAGCACGGTGGCTAGGAAAAACTCCCTAGAAAGGCCAAAGCCTAGGAAGAAACCTAGAGAGGAACCAGGCTATGTGGGGTGGCCAGTCCTCTTCTGGCTGTGCCGGGTGGAGATTATAACAGAACATGGCCAAGATGTTCAAATGTTCATAAATGACCAGCATGGTCCAATAATAATAAGGCAGAACAGTTGAAACTGGAGCAGCAGCATGGCCAGGTGGACTGGGGACAGTAAGGAGTCATCATGTCAGGTAGTCCTGAGGCATGGTCCTAGGGCTCAGGTCCTCCGAGAGAGAGAAAGAAAGAGAGAAAGAGAGAATTAGAGAGAGCACACTTAAATTCACACAGGACACCGAATAGGACAGGAGAAGTACTCCAGATATAACAAACTGACCCTAGCCCACCGACACATAAACTACTGCAGCATAAATACTGGAGGCTGAGACAGGAGGGGTCAGGAACAGTCTATGACTTGGGTGGCTGGAGTCTTTGAGAATGTTTAGGGTCTTCCTGACACCGCCTGGTAAAAAAAGGTTCTGGATGGCAACTAATTTGACTCCAGTGATGTACTGGGCCGTACGCACTACCCTCTGTTGCCATACCAAACGGTGATGCAGCCAGTGATGCAGCCAATGTCAATGGTGCAGCTGTAGAACTTTTTGAAAATCTGAGGGCCCATAACAAATCTTTTCAGCCTCCCAAGGGGCAGGTGATGTCGTGCCCTCTTCACAACTTTGTTGGTGTGTTTGGACCATGATAGGTCCTTAGTGATGTGGACACCGAGGAACTTGAAGCTCTCGACCCGCTCCACTATAGCTCCAACAATGTGAATGGGGGCGTGTTTGGCTATCTGTTTCTTGTAGTCCACGATAAGCTCCTTTGTCTTGCCCACATTGAATGTGAGGTTTTTGTCCTGGAACCACACTGCCAGGTCTCTGACCTCCTCCCTATAGGCTGTCTCATCGTCGTCGGTGATCAGGCCTACCACGGTTGTGTTGTCAGCAAACCTTTAAAAATGTATTTAATTTTTATTTAACTAGGCAAGTCAGTTATGAACAAATTCTTATTTACAATGACGGCAAACACCGGCCAAACCCGTACCACTCTGGGCCAACTCTGCAGTCCCTATGGGACTCCCAATCATGGCTGGTTGTAATACAGCCTGGATTCGAACCAGGGTTAAGGTAGTGACGCCTCTAGCACTGAGACACAATGCCGTAGACCGCTGCGCCACTCGGGAGCACCGAGTGATGGTGTTGGAGTCATGCGTGGCCACCAAGTCATAGGTGAACAGGGAGTACAGGAGCGGACTGAGCACGCACCCCTGGGGGGCCCCCATGTTGAGGGTCAGTGTGGCGGATGTGTTGTTGCCTACCCTCACCATCTGAGACCGGCCTGTCAGGAAGTCCAGGATCCAGTTGCAGAGGAAGATGTTCAGTCCCAGGATCCTTAGCTTAGTGATGAGCTTGGAGGGCACAATTGTGTTGAATATTGAGCTGTAGTAAATTAACAGCATTCTCACATAGGTGTTCCTTTTGTCCAGGTGGGACATGGCAGTGTGGAGTGCAATAGAGATTGCGCCATCTGTGGACCTATTGGGTCGGTATATGAATTGGAGTGGGTCCAGGGTTTCTGGGATGATGGTATTAGCATTTCATGGCTACAGATGTGAGTGCTACGGTGCGGTAGTCATTTAGACTGTTTACCTTGGCATTCTTAGGCACAGGGACTATGGTGGTTTGCTTAAAACATGTATGTATTACAGACTGGGTCAGAGAAAGGTTGAACATGTCAGCGAAGACACTTCCAAGCTAGTCAGCGCATGTTTTGAGTATGTGTCCTGGTAATCCGCCTGGCCCTGCGGCCTTGTGAATGTTAAGCTGTTTAAAGTTCTTACTCACATTGGCTACGGAGAGCGTGATCAGACAGTCGTCCGGAACAGCTGGTGCTCTCACGCATAGTTCAGTGTTGCTTGCCTCGAAGCGAGCATAGAAGGCATTTAGCTTGTCTTGTAGGCTTGCATCACCGGGCAGCTCGCAGTTGGATTTCCCTTTGTAATCCGTGATAGTTTTCAAGCCCTACCACATCTGACGAGCGTCAGAGACGGTGTAGTAGGATTTGATCTTAGTCCTATATTGACACTTTTCCTGTTTGATGGTTCGTCAAAGGGCATAGCGGGATTTCTTATAAGCGTCCGGATTAGTGTCCTGCTCCTTGAAAGTGGCAGCGCTAGCCTTTAGCTCAGTGCGGATGTTGCCTGTAATCCATTGCTTCTGGTTGGGATATGTACGTACGGTACGGTCACTGTGGGGACAACATTGTCTAAGCACTTATTAATGAAGCCCCTGACTGATGTGGTAAACTCCCCAATGCCATTGGATGAATCCCAGAACATATCAAATAAAAAATCCAATTTTATTTGTCACATGCGCCCAATACAACAGGTGTAGACCTTACAGTGAAATGCTTACTTACAAGCCCTTAACCAACAATGCAATTTTAAGAAAAATAAGTGTTAAGAAAGTATTTACTAAAATAAACTGAAGTAAAAAATAAATAAATACAAAGAACAAAAAACAAAAGAACAAATAATTAAAGGGCAACAATAAAATAACAGTAGCGAGGCTATATATAGGGGGTACCGGTACAGAGTCAATGTACGGGGGCACGGGTTAGTCGAGGTAATTGAGGTAATATGTACATGTAGGTAGAGGTAAAGTGACTATACATAGACAATAAACAGAGAGTAACAGCAGCATAAAAAAATGGGGGAGACAAATGCAAATAGTCCAGGTAGCCATTTGATTAGCTGTTCAGGAGTCTTATGGACCTAGACTCGGGGCTCTGGTACTGCTTGCTGTGCGCTAGCAGAGAGAACAGTCTTTGACTAGGGTGGCTGGAGTCTTAGGGCCTTCCTCTGACACCGTCTGGTATAGAAGTCCTGTATGGCAGGAAGTTTGGCCCCAGTGATGTACTGGGCCATACGCACTACCCTCTGTAGTGCCTTGCGGTCAGAGGCCGAGCAGGTGCCATACCAGGCAGTGATGCAACCACTCTCGATGGTGCAGCTGAATAACTTTTTGAGGATATGAGGACCCGTGCCACATCTTTTCAGTCTCCTGAGGGGGCATTGGCATTATCGTTCCCTCTTCACGACTGTGTTGTAGCCTACGGGCGATATGGCTATCACTTATTATTGATATCTAGGCTACATAGTGCATTGAAATCTAGGCACATTGCTTCTCTCTCATTTAGCTCCATTTGCGCCTTACGAATTGTGGTTGTTGTAACAGCTTTCTTCTGTGGCTGAAGGAGAGGACCAAAGTGCAGTGTGGTTAGTGTTCATCATGTTTAATAAAGACGGTAAATGTGAACACTATAAAATACAAAACAACAAATGTGAAAAACTGAAACAGTTCTGTCTGGTGCAGACACACGAAGACAGAAGACAACCACCCACAAAAACCCAACACAAAACAGGCTATCTAAATATGGTTCCCAATCAGAGACAATGACTAACACCTGCCTCCGATTGAGAACCATATCATGCCAAACATAGAAATGGGAAAACTAGACACACAACATAGAATGCCCACTCAGCTCACGTCCTGACCAACACTAAAACAAAGAAAACACAAGAGAACTATGGTCAGAACGTGACAGTACCCCCCCCCCCCCAAGGTGCGGACTCCGGCCGCAAAACCTGAACCTATAGGGGAGGGTCTGGGTGGGCATCTGTCCGCTGTGGCGGCTCTGGAACAGGACGTGGACCCCACTCCACCATAGTCTTTGTCCGCTTTAGTGTCCTCCTAGGAACGGCGACCCTTGCCGCCGACCCTGACCTGGGAACCCTAATAAATAGGCCCACAGGACTGCAGGACTGAGGGACACCTCTGGACTTAACAAATTCCTCCGGACTGAGGGGCAGCTTCGGACTGAGGGGTAGCTCCGGACTGAGGGGTAGCTCAGGACTGAGAAGTAGCTCAGGCTGGTTGACGGCTCTGGCAGCTCCTGGCTGGTTGACGGCTCTGGAAGCTCCTGGCTGGTTGACAGCTCTAGCAGCTCCTGGCTGGTTGACGGCTCTGGCGGCTCCTGGCTGACTGACGGCTCTGGCGGCTCCTGTCTGGCTGACGGCTCTGGCGGCTTCTGGCCGGCTGACGACTCTGGTGGCTCCTGGCTGGCTGACGGCTTTGGCGGCTCCTGGCTGGCTGACGGCTCTGGCGGATCCTGGCTGGCTGAAGGCTCTGGCGGTTCTGGCAGCTACAGCAACAAGCTGTAGCCTATATTTGGCACAAATGCTGCCCAAACTGTGGCCTTCCCGACTGTAGGCATACCGGTAACTGCCAAAATAAAGGAAATACTTGAGTAAACAATGTCAGCGAGCTTTACTCCAGTTGACGCTTGGCATTACGCATGGTGATCTTAAGCTTGTGTGCAGATACTCGGCCATGGAAACCCATTTCACAAAGCTCCCGACGTGCTTCTTGTATTGAAGTTGCTTCCAGAGGCAGTTTGGAACTTGGTAGTGAGTGTTGCAACTGAGGACAAGCAATTTTTACGCGCTTCAGCACTCGGCAGTCCCGTTCTGTGAGCTTGTGTGGCCTACCACTTCGTGCCTGAGCCGTTGTTGCTCATAGACGTTTCCACTTCATAATAACAGCACATAAAGTTGACTGGGGAAGCTCTAGTGAACTGACGAACTGACAAACTGACGAACTGACTTATTGGAAAGGTGGCATCCTATGACAGTACCATGCTGAAAGTCACTGAGCTCTTAAGTACGGGCCTTTATAGTGCCAATGTTTGTCTATGGAGATTGTATGGGTGTTCTTGATTTTATACACCTGTCAGCAACAAATGTGGCTGAAATCCACTCATTGTAAGAGGTGTCCACATACTTTTGGCCATGTAGTGTACATACATAACCATACATAACATTATCCTGAAATAGATGTTCTTTAATTGGTAGTATTCATTTTTTGTCTTCTTCTAATGCGCCTTAAGCAGGTTGATGTTTATTGCGATGAGTCTTGTCCTTATTAAGGCAGAAATTAGCGATTTCCGCTATATTGTAAAACTTTCTGAAAACTAAAATATGTTTTTTGGTCTTAATTTAAGGTTAGGCATTAGGGTAAGCAGTGTGGTTAGGGTTAAGTTTAAAATAAGATTTTGTGACTGTGCCAGCTAGTGACCACTCTGCAGAGCTGCTTCAACAAGATTCATGATGAAAAGCATAACCTGTGCCTAATAAGGAAAGAAATCAGATTAGGTCTACATTACTGACTTTGGGTGATCCAAAAGTTACGTTACTGATTACATTTTTGGACAGGTAACTAGTAATTAAAATGGTTTACATTTAGAAAGTAACCTACCAAACCCTGACTACAACAACAAAGAACAAACCCTGACTACAACAACAAAGAAGTTACTGCAAACAACGAACACAATTGTTTCATCTTGGACATAATTGCACACACAATAGAAGAGCACAAAGTTTTTACCGTGCTGCTCAAAGCTCTTCATTTCGGCAACAAAAGCAATAACAATGGTGGTAGGACAGCAAGTGGTGCTGTTTCCCCTACTGCGGATTCCTTCTTTAAAAGTATACTTCGGGATTGTATCTACTTCCCCAGAGTCAGATTAACTTGTTGATACCATTTGTATGTGTCTGTGTCCAGTATGAAGGAAGTTAAAAGTTGTTTTGTGAGCCAATGCTGACTAGTGTTAGCGCAATGACCTGAAGTCCATGTTAGTTAACAACTTCCTTCAAACTGCACGCAGAGACAAAAATGGTCTCCACAAGGTCATCTGACTCTGGGGAGCTAGATTAAGGGCCTCATTGCCAAAATCCTGAAGTATCCCTTTAATAAGTGTTGATGGTGTATCGGAGGCTGCCTACTCACACAGAACCTACTCCAGTCTTCCTCCACAGGCGTTCACAAAAGATGACAATCAGCAAGTATCTTAATATTGTGTGATGGAGGCCTATGTGGTTTGATTCCAGGAATAACTAAGAATCAAGTGACTGGTAAATGAGGCCAAGTGTTGATTCTTGATTAACGCTGCTCTCTGGTGGTACACTTGAAACACAGCAACATGTGTACCATCATTCACCATCATTGCTGTGTGGTATAGCCAGTAGGGAAATGAAAGGCTAAACGATAGGCTAGTGATACAACCAGTCTCCGAACTATGGGGGGAGGAGCCTTCTGCTCCCTTGCCCCTCGCCTATGGAATGCTCTCCCTGACCATCTGAGAGATGCGCCATCATGTGGAACTTTTAAAACAGGCCTTAAAACCCACTTCTACAGACTATTTTTCAAAGTGCTAGTCCTAATCTAAAATGTATTTAGCACCTAGCCCACTATTGCTATTTTACCTGGCTCTTATTCTAAATGTACAGTTGAAGTCGGAAGTTTACATACACTTAGGTTGGAGTCATTAAAACTCATTTTTCAACCACTCCACAAATGTCTTGTTAACAAACTCGAGTTTTGGCAAGTCGGTTAGGACATCTAATTTGTGCATGACACAAGTCATTTTTCCAATAATTGTTTACAGACAGATTATTTCATTTATAATTCACTGTATCACAATTCCAGTGGGCCAGAAGTTGATATACACTAAGTTGACTGTGCCTTTAAACAGCTTGGAAAAGTCCAGATAAGGATGTCATGGCTTTTTATTTGTATTTTATTTCACCTTAATTTAACCAGGTAGTATAGTTGAGAACAAGTTCTCATTTACAACTGCAACCTGGCCAAGATAAAGCAAAGCAGTGCGTCACAAACAACAACACAGTTACACATGGAATAAACAAACATACAGTCAATAATAAAATAGAAAAAGTCTATATAAAGTGTGCAAATGAGGTATGGGGATGAGGTAGTTGGATGGGCTATTTACAGATGGGCTATGTACAGGTGCTGCTCTGACAGCTGGTGCTTAAAGTTAGTGAGGGAAATATAAGTCTCCAGCTTCAGTGATTGGGTGAATATATATATTTTCCAAAGTAGAGCTTTGAGTTTAATCTAAATCAAATGTTATTTGTAACATGCTCCGAATACGACAGGTGTAGACCTTACAGTGAAATGCTGAATTACAACAGGTGTAGACCTTACAGTGAAATGCTTACTTACAAGCCCTTAACCAACAATCCTTTAAGAAGTTTCAAGAAAAAATAAGTGCTAAGTAAAAAAATAGTAAAAAAAAAAGTAAAAAATTGAAAATAAAAGTAACAAATAATTAAACAGCAGCAGTAAAATAACAATAGCGAGGCTTTATACAGGGGGGTACAAGTACAGCGTCAATGTGCAGCGGGCACTGGTTAGTTGAGGTAATTGAGGTAATATGTACATGTAAGTACGGTTAAAGTGACTGCATAGATCATTAACAGAGAGTAGCAGCATCGTAGAAGAGGGGTCTGGGTAGCCCTTTGCTTAGCTGTTCAGGAGTCTTATGGCTTGGGGGTAGAAGCTGTTAAGAAGCCTCTTGGACCTAGACTTGGCGCTCTGGTATCGCTTGCCGTGCGGTAGCAGAAAGAACAGTCTATGACTAGGGTGACTGGAGTCTTTAACAATTTTTAGGGCCTTCCTCTAACATCGCCTGGTATAGAGGTCCTGGATGGCAGGAAGCTTGGCCCCAGTGATGTACTGGGCCGTATGCACTACCCTCTGTAGTGACCTTGCGGTTGGAGGCCGAGCAGTTGCCATACCAGGCAGTGATGCAACAAGTCAGGATGCTCTCGATGGTGCAGCTGTAGAACCTTTTGAGGATCTGAGGACCCATACCAAATCTTTTCATTCTCCTGAGGGGGAATAGGCTTTGTCGTACCCTCTTCACGACTGTCTTAGTGTGTTTGGACCATGATAGTTTGTTGGTGATGTGGACACTACAGCCCAGTCGATGAGGATGGTCCACAATCGTCTCCTTTGTCTTGATCACGTTGAGGGAGAGATTGTTTTCCTAGCACCACAGAGGGCCAGGGCTCTGACCTCCTCCCTATAGGCTGTCTCATTGTTGTCGGTGATCAGGCCTACCACTGTTTTGTCATCTGCAAACTTGATAATGGTATTGATAACTCTGTAATGAAAAGCGCTATACAAATGAAATGTATTATTATTTATTATTATTTTGAATGGGACACCTGGTCATCATGTAGAAGGGTTGTTTAGGTGTTTGGAATGTTAACCAGTTGTTATAGTGTGCCATGTCTGCCCTCACCAGGGTAGGCCTTAATGACCAAACACATTTAGCCACTGATTATAATGCTGTTTAATAAACATGTCAAATATAAGATATAGCTATTGTTATAATGAATGGAGGATAGAGAATGGCTTTTATCTAACACAGATGTTGGCTTGGTGAGGTTATAATAGGCAGCGTGTGCCTATGGCCTATGGTAGCCTAGCTACATACCGACTGTAGGGCCAGATACCTGCTATGGAACAGAATGCTTTGCCATCAAACAAAATACATCTTTGTATCATGCATTTTCACACACGATAGAAGAGGCCTTGATGGAAAGGGGGGATGAGTTGAGCATGAATGTGTCAGTGTCCCTCAAATTCAAATATTTGACATGTTATTTTTGCTCTCACTGTAGGGGACTGAAGGAACGCATCCAATCCTGCTCAGTGCGTGATGCGCAGCCGTGAGTCATGACCGCAAACATGGCACGATAGCACAGGGGCGGGTTTGTTATACCTAACCTGTATGCGCCCTGCCTATAGGCCTACCGCGTCTACAGCTCCCCTGTTGTCATTGGGCACTTCATATGTCAATCTGAACACCAAACGCAGCGCCTCCTCGCAATTATCGCGGTTGCATAAAAATATATGATTAATCTGTTATAGAGGCGAATTTGGTTTCGTTCGGAATGAGGCTTTGACTCCATTCGAGCAAAACTACCCGTACAAAACATTATTATAGCACAGGACATCAACATTTAACATTTAACCGATGCTCATTTACAGCAGGTGGCGTTGCTTGTATAATCTATAATCGCGTTTCGATCCGGACCTTGGATTGGATCTGCCTGTTGTTCAGATTCAGCACTGGACAGCGACCGATTTTGTCGCTCGGACATTCAAAACGACAAGGAATCCTCGAGAAAGGGTAGGTCTAAATGAGAAATGGCTATAGAAAAATAATAGAATGAATCATGTCGATGTATTTATTATTAACGTGTTGCCTGTAAGCAAAACATAATATTCGTTGCAACGTGTATCATTTGGTGTAGGTTATTTTTCATCTTGATGCATGTAATCTATGGAATTATGTCTACAAATTTGCACGGCTTTATAGATGACTTTTAGACACAGATTTTAACAGGACCTCATTCCCCAAATGCCCTTGAAAATAATGATGTGTGTGGTGTTGCAGACAAACAACTGCGCAATCCTACTCTGACTGCCTCGCTTTCCTTGTCTCCCCTCAGTCGAATCGACCCTTGCTTGGCTCGGGGCAATGCGCGGCTAGATGACTTCACTACATCAACAAGCACCGTAGCCCTGGACTAAATATATCACCACACCCCCCTGCCTTCTCTCTTCCTTCTCTCTCATCTTGAGCGCCTCCCGCCCGCTAGCACCATGGGTAACCGAGGAATGGAGGATTTGATCCCGCTGGTCAATAAACTCCAGGACGCTTTCAGCGGCATCGGTCAGAGCTGCAATCTTGACCTGCCACAAATCGCGGTAGTCGGCGGACAGAGCGCTGGCAAGAGCTCGGTGTTGGAGAACTTCGTTGGCAGGTAGGTTCAACGAGTAACAGCCAAGCACAACACGTCAAATTCATTACTAATACTAGGGCTAGAAATAATCCAATCTCCTGTTAACCTTGGGGATGTCCTGTCACGGCCAATTTATCCTCAGTCGTGTCCATCCCCGTCACGTTTTGTTTTCCCAGAGGACGCACGCGCGGTGGCGTCCCTGTTCATCTCGTAGCCAGGAGCTCGAGCTCGTCTCCATCTTATTTTCAACGCACATTCCTATTGCATTGCAGGCTATATGACAGGGGAGCCGGTATTTGGGTTACCGCAACACCCTCGGGATTTCAGCCCCATCCAGCCTGTTTCATTCCTTGAAATATCAATTTCTTCAGTAGCTCTACCATTTAAACAGAGACAACATTTGTTTTCAATCACTTTACACAAATCCATGTCTCTATTTGTAAACTGTACATATATAATGTCTATAGGCCTACAGTATTGGGTTGAAATATAACATGTCCACCCACCACCTGCATAAAGGTTGCTTTAGAACCCGAGATATCTGCTGTGGTCTCCTGGTTCCAATAGGATTTCTAGTCATTACAGCATAAACTGTATCAATACTGTATCAATACTGTATCAATACTGTATCAATACTGCCTATCTCACTGCTGTGACACAACTGACTATCCCTTTCTTATTTCTGTCAAACAAATGAGATTCATAGGCTGTTGTTGCTTCAGAGTGAATGAAGGACATAAACCTCTGTAGACGAAAGCATCTTTAGACGAAAGCATCTTTAGGTGAAGAGTAATTATTTGTCCATCGTTTTGCCTCTTGGTTTATTTCAAGACATCGATTTACCAATGAATGGATTGAAACTGTAATGCGAGACTGTATTGAATGAAGGCTGAATCATCTGGTTGAGTATTATATTACCAATTATCATTTGTCCCAAGACAAATGCGTGGGACAGATAGCCTAGCGGTAAGATTGTTGGGCCAGTAACCAAAAGGTCTCTAGTTTGAATCCAAAATAGACAAGGTGGTGAAAAATCGGTCAATGTGTCATTGAGCAAGGCACTTAAGCCAGATTGCTCCAGGGTCGCCGTTGATAATGGCAGACCCTGGCTGTAACCCCACTCTCTGAGGGTGTCTCAGGGGGAGTTGAGATATGCAAATACACATTTCCAATTCACACATGGGTATAATACATGCTTTTACATGTGTGAAATAGGACAAATACAAGTGCCTACATTATTATAAGTCTAATCCTCTGTGTCCTCTGTACTGTAGTTGATTAAAGGTATTTCGGATGTGGGTGTCTCAGAGAGTGAATGATTTTGTCTGTAAAATAAGTAATGAAATGACTGTTGTAAGGACTGTTGGATATACAGTACATATACCTGTCACCACTCTTCTCTCATCTCATTACATTGATATGATCAAGTCACTTCTGCTGTCAATCATGAAGAAGAGTTTCCATCGATTTTGTTCACTGTGGGATGAATTGGTACTGTACATTATGACACAGTGTGGCCCTTGAATGTGGGTTGTACATTAACAGATGCCATTGGATAGAGACAGAGGATGTTAAAGAGTAGTCTGACAAATCAGACAACTGTTTCTGAAATATGACCTATGTCTACAAATATTTACAGACAAACGTGAATGGTAAAGACAATGGTAAAGACTGGTAATTGACGCTATGTATAGAAGATGTTTCTGCTATCGCCAGGTTTGTATTCATTAGTGCACACCGTAGCAAAACGGGTTTCTTATTGGACAAGATTCCGGAGTCCCTCCCTGTTTGTCCGTTTTCTTCCATTTGGTCCCTAGAAAATATGACCCAGGTCCAGATAGATGAGGTGCATGGTTGTTGTCAGCAGCAGCATCAGTCAAAGCTCAGCCGGCCACCCCTGAGACCTGGGATCCAGCTGAGTAATGATCCTGCTGTCCAGGATTGGCTCCCCCACACCGCTGCTGAATGGACACCAGGGTTCTGACTCATCTTTTCTGCTAGCCCATAGATAGAGGGCAATCTCATGATCAATGTTCATCTAGCCTAGCCGTTGTTTAAATTGCGTCAGGATTGTAGCGTTCAACTGTGTGATGAGAAATGACAAGTGACCTAAACATACATATAGACAAGTGACATGCAAACACATGAGCCAACACTCACGCACACACACTCAATCTCTCTCTCGCCTGGTAGCAGACTGGTATGTACTAAAGTCATCATTTTCAGTTTATTTACAGTACAGTATGTGGTGAATTTTCAAAACTCGTAGTACAAAACTACAAACTGGTCACACTTGTTGCGTCTCACATTTAAAACCTTTCATTGTGCATTTATTTAGTTTGTAGACATATTTCACCACACAACCATTGATCCAAAATATAACTTGACTGTGAAATATAATGAACAACCAGTTCATCTAATAGCAAAAAATGTAAGATACATTTGTAAAAATTTTCCTTTGAATGTAGTATGCAACAGTACTGTAAATTACAGTACATTACTGTTTTCACATTAGGCAATACATTTGCACTTCCCATAAAATGCACTGAACATCACATTTCCAAAATGTCTACCTCATGAGTGACCATTGAAGGCATCTTTCACAATGTTATAAAATGAAAGGTACATCATGTTTAGCAGGCACTAGTTTGCATCAAGCCTATCTTGAGCATTTGGACACAGGTTCTCATCAAAATTGAAGTAAATATCCTCATTGTCCTCATGTACCTGGAGAAAAAACAAGCCTGATATAGGTCTGGATTCATCCATGACCTGAAGGAGAGTGGCATGGTCATGGCAATCTTCCCTCTGTATTCTATTTCACAGAATTGTAGTGGTACGTGTACTGTACGTGGCTTAGTTCATTAGAGCATGGCACTAGCCAGAGTTTTTGGTTCGATTCCCACTGGGGTCACATACAAAAATGTGTGGACTGTTGTCACTTTGGATAACAGTGTCAGCTACGTAAATTGCATATATTACAGTACTGTATTGGCAAATGCAATTTTAGTAAAGTACTGTAGCTTCATTTTGGATACATGTTTACTGTATAGGGACTGCATTTCTTTCTTGTTTTGGACTTTCTAGATTATTTGCGTATTTGTTTTATATTGTTATTGCATTACTGCATTTTAGGAGCTAGAAACACAAGCATTTCAATGCACCTACTATAACATTGTCACGATGTTTGTAATAATTGTCGGACCAAGGCGCAGCGTACGTAGAGTTCCACATTATTTATTAAAGAAAGTGAAACTTAGAAAAATCTAAACAATAAAGAATAAACAAACCGTGACGACAATGCAGTGCTAACAGGCAACTAAACATAAACAATATCCCATAACCCACAGGTGGAAAAAATGCAACTTAAGTATGATCCCCAATTAGAGACAACGATTACCAGCTGCCTCTAATTCGGAATCAAATCATATCAAATTTTATTTGTCACATACACATGGTTAGCAGATGTTAATGCGAGTGTAGGGTAATGCTTGTGCTTCTAGTTCCGACAATGCCGTAATCACCAACAAGTATTCTAACCTAACAATTTCACCACAGCTACCTTATACACACAAGTGTAAAGGGATGAAGAATATGTACATAAAGATATATGAATGAGTGATGGTACAGAACGGCATAGGCAAGATGCAGTAGATGGTATCGAGTACAGTATATACATATGAGATGAGTAATGTAAGGTATGTAAACATTATATTAAGTGGCATTGTTTAAAGTGGCTAGTGATACATGTATTACATAAAGATGGCAAGATTAAGTAGGTGGTATAGAGTACAGTATATACATATGAGATGCGTAATGTAGTTATATTAAGTGGCATTGTTTAAAGTGGCTAGTGATACATGTATTACATAAAGATGGCAGGATGCAGTAGGTGGTATAGAGTACAGTATATACATATGAGATGAGTAATGTAGTTATATTAAGTGGCATTGTTTAAAGTGGCTAGTGATACATTTTTTTGCATGTATGGCGGCAGCCACTCAATGTTAGTGGTGGCTGTTTAACAGTCTGATGGCCTTGAGATAGAAGCTGTTTTTCTGTCTCTCGGTCCCTGCTTTGATGCACCTGCACTGACCTTCTGGATGATAGCGGGGTGAACAGGCACTGGCTCGGGTGGTTGTTGTCCTTGATGATCTTTATGGCCTTCCTGTGACATCGGGTGGTGTAGGGGTCCTGGAGGGCAGGTAGTTTGCCCCCCCCGGTGATGCATTGTGCAGACCTCACTACCCTCTGGGGAGCCTTACGGTTGTGGGCGGAGCAGTTGCCGTACCAGGCGATGATACAGCCCGACAGGATGCTCTTGATTGTGCATCTGTAAATGTTTGTGAGTGCTTTTGGTGACAAGCTGAATTTTTTTTGCCTCCTGAGGTTGAAGAGGCGCTGCTGCGCCTTCTTTACCACGCTGTCTGTTTGGGTGGACTAATTCAGTTTGTCCGTGATGTGTATGCAGAGGAACTTAAAACTTTCTACCCTCTCCACTACTGTCCACTACTAGCTGGCTGTACCATCTCCGATAGAGTGTCTCGAGTGAGCCATGTTTCCATGAAGAAAAGAACGGTACAGTCTCTGATGCCTCTCTGGAATGCAACCCTTGCTCGGATTTCATCAACCTTGTTGTTAAGAGACTGGACATTGGCGAGTAGTATGCTCGGGAGCGGTGCATGATGTGCCCGTCTCCGGAGCCTGACCAGAAGACCGCTTCGTCTGCCCCTTTTACGGCGTCGTTGTATTGGTTCGGCGGCTGGGATCCGATCCATTGTCCCGGGTGGTGGGCAAAACACAGGATCCGCTTCGGGAATGTCGTATTCCTGGTCGTAATGATGGTGAGTTGACGTTGCTCTTATATCCAGTAGTTCCTCCCGACTGTATGTAATAAAACCTGAGATTACTTGGGGTACCAATGTAAGAAATAACATGTAAAAAAACAAAATACTGCATAGTTTCCTAGGAACGCGAAGCGAGGTGGCCATCTCTGTCGGCCCCGGAAGTATCATACACAAACACCAACATAGAAAATGAAACCTAGAACCCCACATAGAAATAATAAACTAGACTAAAACCCCTAGTCCCTCTACCATAGAAAATACAGTCTTTCTATGGTCAGGACGTAACAGTACTCCCACCAAAGGTGCGGACTCCGACCGCAAAACCTGAAACATAAAAGGGAGGGTTAGGGGGGGTGTCTAGTGTCGGTGGCGGTTCTGGTGCGGGGCAAAGTACCCGCTCATCCGCCAGCATCGGGGGCGGCTCTGGTGCGGGACGAAGTATCCGCTCATCCTGCGGATCCAGCCATGGACCCAGGCTGAACACGGTGCCTGGACTGGACCTAGATGCCGGGGAAGGCTCCTGCCTTGGAGCGGGACTGGACTCCATGTCTGGACTGGACATCGACCCAGGGGAAAGCTCCCGCCACGGAGCGGGACTGGACGCTGTGCCTGGACTTGGCACCAACGCCGAAGAAGACTCTGGCCTTGGAGCTGGACTGTTCGCCATGCTTAGACTGGGCATTGGCGCAGGGGAATGCTCCGGCTAGGGAGCAGGAGGTTCCGGACCATTGACAGTCGCAGGAGGTTCCGGACCGTGGACCGTCTCAGGAGGTTCCGGACCGTGGACCGTCTCAGGAGGTTCCGGACCGTGGACCGTCTCAGGAGGTCCCTGACTGTGGACCGTCTCAGGAGGTTCCGGGCTGTGGACCGTCTCAGGAGGTTCCGGACTGTGGACCGTCTCAGGAGGTTCCGGACTGGGAACCGTTGCCGGAAGCTCTGGACTGGGAACTGTCGCCGGTAGCTCTGGACTGGGCACCGTCGCCGGAAGCTCTGGACTGGCGAGGCGCACTGGAGGCCTGATGCGTGGGGCCAGCATAGGTGGCGCCAGACTGGTGACACGCAATTCAGGGCGAGTGCGAGGAGCAGGCACAGGACGTACCTGACTGGGAAGGCACACTTGAGGGAGAGTGTGAGGAACAGGAACAGGACGTACCGGACTGGGAAGGCACACTTGAGGGAGTGGGTTGAGGAGCAGGCACAGGACATACTGGGCTGTGGAGGCGCACTGGAGGTCTGGAGTGTTGAGCTGGCACAATATGTCCTGGACAAATGACAACCTTCGCACGGCAAGTGCAGGGAGCTGGCACAGGACGTACCGGGCTGTGGAGGGGCACTGGAGACACGGTGCGTAGAACCGGCACACATTGTACCGGAATATTAACACACTTCGCACGGCAAGTGCGAGGAGCTGGCACAGGACGTACTGGGCTGTGAAGACGCACTGGAGAACTGGTGCGTATAGCCGGCATCAATTGTACCGGAAATTTAACACACTTCTCAGGACGATTACGGGGAGCTGACTCAGGTGGCACTAAACTGATAACACGTTCTTTTGGGCAAATGCCGTGCATCCTCCACCAACTCAACAACTCTCCCATTTCTCTCTCCTCCAAATTCTCCCTCTTCTCTCAGACTGGCTCTGGTTCACTCCTCGGCTCCACCGACTGCTCCATTCACCCCCCCCCATTTTTTTTCTTGGGTTTTCTGTGGCCTTCCTCCCCGACGTCGTCGCTGTCCTCTCATGCTCCTAGGCGACTCCCGCCAAGGAAGGCGACCCTGTCCTGCCAGGATTTCCTCCCAAGTCCAGGATCCCTTCCCATCCAAGATCTCTTCCCAAGTCCAGGATACTTCCTCCTCCTCCTCCAGAATGGTCAGGCAGGCAGGTACAGAGTCCAGAAACAGGCAAGGGTCAAAACCGGGAGGAGTAGAAAAAGGAGAATAGCAAAAGGAATACGGGAAAAAACGCTTGTTGACTTGACTAAACATACAAGACGAACTGGCACAGAGAGACAGGAAACACAGGGATAAATACTCTGGGGAAAATAAGCAACACCTGGAGGGTGTGGAGACAATCACAAGAACAGGTGAAACAGATCAGGGTGTGACAATAACAGTCATCACCATAGTAGTACATTCTGGTGTATATCATACTTTTTATGTTTGTACTTCACAGACATACATTTTTATTTATGTAGTTCTCAAAATCTGTAGTAGACAAACCAGTTTACATGTCAAATCTACAGGTTTACCAAAGGGTTAAGTGATCATCGAGTAAAAGCAGTCAGATTAAGTAATAGTAAAATGTATTTAAACAAAAGAGAAGAGACTCATTTCAAAGTAATGTGAGCATTGCAGTGTGGAAGGCAATTACTTTATATGAACATGTACCGTGACATTCGGAAAGCATTCAGACCCCTTGACTAAAATTGATTAAATAATTTTTTACTTCATCAATCTACACACAATATTCCATAATGACAAAGCAAAAACAGGTTTTAAGACATTTAAAAATGGAAATATCACATTAAAAACGTTTTTTGACTAGGTAGGGCAGCTAATAAAAACACATTCTTATTTACAATGACGGACTAACCTTGCCAAACCCTGACGAATGCTGGGCCAATTGTGCGCCACCATATGGGACTCCCGATCACGGCCAGAAGTGATTCAGACTGGATTCAAACCAGGGACTGTAGTGACACCTCTTGCACTGAGATGCAGTGTCTTTGAACGCTGCCCCACTCGGGAGCCCAGACCCTTTACTCAGTACTGATTAAAGCCTCAAGTCCTCTTGGGTATGACGCTACAAGCTTGGTACACCTGTATTTGGAGAGTTTCAACCATTCTTCTCTGCAGATGCATTCAAGCTCTGTCAGGTTGGATGGGGAGTGTTGCTGCACAGCTATTTTCAGGTCTCTCCATGAGTGTTTGATCAGGTTCAAGTCCGGGCTCTGGCTGGGCCACACAAGGACATTCAGAGTCTTGTCCCAAAGCCACTCCTGTATTGTCTTGGCTGTGTGCTTAGGGTCGTTGTCTTGTTGGAAGGTGAACCTTCGCCGAAGTCTGAGGTCCTGAGCGCTCTGGAGCAGATTTTTATCAAGGATATCTCAGTACTTTGTTCCGTTCATCTTTCCCTCGATCCTGACTAGTCTTCCATTCATGCCAAAGAGTTCAATCTTGGTTTCATCAGACCAGAGAATCTTGTTTCTCATGGTCTGAGAGTCTTTAGATGCCTTTTGGTAAACTCCAAGTGGGCTGCCATGTGCATTTTACTGAGGAGTGGCTTCCATCTGGCCACTCTACCATAAAGCAGACACAGGAGGCAGGTGGTTAGGAGGCAGATGGTGGAGTGCTGCAGAGATGGATGTCCTTCTGGAAGGTTCTGCCATCTCTCCAGAGGAAGAACTCTAGAGCTCTGTCAGAGTGACCATTGGCTTCTTGGTCACCTCCCTGACCCAGGCCCTTCTCTCCCAATTGTTCAGTTTGGTAGGAAGAGATGATGGCTCCAAACCTCTTGGTGGTTCCAAACTTCTTCCATTTAATCTAGGGCAGGCTCCACTAGCGGAACCCCTCAACAACATTCCGCTGAAAAGGCAGCGTGCAAAATATATATATGTATATTTTTTAGAAATATGGAACTTTCACACATTAACAAGTCCAATACAGCAAATGAAAGATACGCTTCTTGTTAATCTACCCATCATGTCCAATTTCAAAAGGCTTTACAGCGAAAGCACAACATATGATTATGTTAGGTCATAGCAAGTCAAAAAAACACACAGCCATTTTTCCAGCCAAAGATAGGAGTCACAATAAGCAGAAATATAGATAAAATGAATCACTAACCTTTGATGATCTTCATCAGATGACACTCATAGGACATCATGTTACACAATACATTTATGTTTTTTTTCCGATAATGTGCATATTTATATCCAAAAATCTCAGTTTACATTTGCGCATTACGTGCAGTAATGTTTTGATTCCAAAACATCCGGTGATTTTGCAGAAATACTCATAATAAACATTGATAAAAGATACAAGTTTTATGCACAGAATTAAAGATAGACTTCTCGTTAATGCAACCGCTGTGTCAGATTTTTAAAAAACTTTACGGAAAAAGCATAATCTGAGAACGCCGCTCAGAGCCCAATCCAGCCAAAGAAATATCCGCCATGTTGGAGTCAACAGAAGTTAGAAATAACATTATAAATATTCACTTACCTTTGATGATCTTCATCAGAAGGCACTCCCAGGAATCTCAGTTCGACAATAAATGACTGATTTGTTCCATAAAGTTCCATAAAGTCCATCATTTATGTCCAAATAGCCACAGTAATCCATCTTTATGAGGTGCGAGCACTTCGTCCAGACAAAAACTCGAAAAGTTCCATTACAGGTCGTAGAAACAAGTCAAACGATATATGGAATCAATCTTTAGGATGTTTTTAACATAAATCATCAATAAGGTTCCAACCGGAGAATTTCATTGTCTGAAGAAAAGCACTGGAACGAGAGCTAACTCTGTCCTGAGCGCGCGTCACGAGCCTGAGACACTCTGCCAGACCCATGACTTATTCAGCTCCCATTCCCCCCTCCTTTATAGCAGAAGCCTGAAACAAGTTTCTAAAGAGGGTTGACATCTAGTGGAAGCCGTAGGAAGTGCAACTTGACTCCATAGACACTGTGTATTCGGTAGGCCCAGCTTTGAAAAACTACAAACCTCAGATTTCCCACTTCCTGGTTGGATTTTTCTCAGGTTTTTGCCTGCCATATGAGTTCTGTTATACTCACAGACATCATTCAAACAGTTTTAGAAACTTCAGAGTGTTTTCTATCCAATACTAAGAATAATATGCACATATTAGCATTTGGGACAGAGTAGGAGGCAGTTCACTCTGGGCACGCTATTCATCCAAAAGTGAAAATGCTGCCCCCTATCCCAAAAAGGTTTTAAGAATGATGGAGCCCACTGTGTTCTTGGTCATTTTTCGTACCCATTTTTCGTACCCTTCCCCAGATCTGTGTCTTGACATAATCCTGTCTTGGAGCTCTACGGAAAATTCCTTTGGCCTCATAGCTTGATTTTTACTCTGACATGCACTGTCAACTATGAGACCTTATATAGACAGGTGTGTGCCTTTCCAAGTCATGTCTAATCAATTCAATTTACCACAGGTGGACTCCAATCAAGTTGTAGAAACATCTCAAGGATGATCAATGGAATCAGGATGCACCTGAGCTAAATTTTGGGTCTGAATACTTATGTAAATAAGGTATTTCAGTTTTTTATTTTTAATACATTTTCAAAAGTTTCGAACAACCTGTTTTCGCTTTGTCATTATTGGGTATTGTTTCTGTAGATTGCTGAGTCATTTTTTAAATTGAATCCATTTTAGAATACGTCTTTAACGTAACAAAATGTGGAAAAAGTCAAGGGGTCTAAATACTGAAACACTGAAACACTAATTAAGTTTGGTGGAAAAAAGACTATGATTTTGTGCATTGTACTTAGTCAATTGAAAATGTGGTTAGAGTTTTGAAACAACTGCCTTTTTGATGATCTATTTTGAGTTTTGTACAAAGAGTTGTGAACATGAACCACATACTTGTGAAAATGGCACCAAAGTGATAAAAATACTTTAAATGAGTGCTCTGCTACCTGCTGCTTTGCATGCTGTTCATGTTGACCTCTTGTGCATTAACTATTTTATTTCATCAGAATCAGATACGCGAATCAGGGACTGTTCAGGTGGTTCAGAGGGTAAACTGGACTGTATAATCAGTTGGATTTACCAAAGAGCCTGATGACATTTTCAGATCAAAATGTTTTTCGATTGATATTATCACATCTCTTCCTCTGTCATTATCAAAGAAGAGACCCTGTTTGGTTGTGTGCTGTGTGGTTTAATTCATTCTACATTATCTGGTTGGTTGTGTGTGTTCAGTAGGTGTGAGACTTTACATCATGGCAGTTAGTGTCTGTTGGTGGTTGGCCAAGGGTTCACAAGGCCTCAGTCTCCCATAGTGCAACACAGTCACTGTTACGTCTCTCTTCAGAAGGCATGGACCAAAACGCAGCGTAGTAAGTGTTCATGATTCTTTATTTATCAAAACACTCAAACAAAATAACAAAGTGAAAAACTAACAGTTCTGTAAGGCAAATATACTATACAGAAAACAACTACCCACAAAACACAGGTGGGGAAAAGGCTACCTAAGTATGATTCCCAATCAGAGACAGCTGCCTCTGATTGAGAACCACACTCGGCCAAAAACAAAGAAATAGAAAACGTAGAAATAAAGAAACTAGAATGCCCACCCTAGTCACACCCTGGCCTAACCAAAATAGAGAATAATAGCCTCTCTATGCTCCGGACTGGGGACCGTCGCTGCAGGCTCCGGACTGGGGACCGTCGCTGGAAGCTTCGGACTGGGGACCGCTGCAGGATCCAGACTGGGGACCGTCGCTGCCGGCTCCGGGCCATGGATCATCACTGGAGGCTCCGTGACATGGATCATCACTGGAGGCTTTGTGCCATGGATCATCACTGGAGGCTTCGTGCCATGGATCATCACAGGAAGCTTCGTGCCATGGATCATCACTGGAGGCTTCCTGCCATGGATCATCACTGGAGGCTTCGAACGTGGAGCCGGAATAGGTCTCACCGGACTGGGGAGATGCACTGGAAGCCTGGTGCGTGGACCAGCGGATACACTGGGCAGTGTCCCACCAGGGCCCACCAGGCTGGGGAGACATACTGGAGGCCTGGTACGTGGAACCAGAATAGGTCTCACCGGACTTGGGAGATGCACTGGAAGCCTGCTGCTTGGAGCAGCGGATACACTGGGCAGTGGAGGCGCACTGGAGGTCTCAAGCGTAGAGTTGGCACAACCCATCCTGGCTGGATGGTTACTATCGCCTGGCAAATGCGGGGCGCTAGCACAAGACAAACTGGGCTGTGCAGACGTACTGGAGACACAGTGCGCAGAGCCGGCGCAGGATATCCTGGGCTGAAGAGACGCACTGGAGGCCAGGAGCGCTGAGCCAGCACCATCCGTCCTGGCTGGATGCCCACTCTCGCCCGGCCAATGCGGGGAGCTGGAATATAGCGCACCGGGTTGTGACTGCGCACTAGAGACATGGTGCGCATCACAGCATAACACGGTGCCCGACCAGTCACACGCTCCCCACGGTAAGCACAGGGAGTTGGCTCAGGTCTCCACCCTGACTCCACCAAACTCCCCGCGTGCCCCCCCCCCCCAATTTTTTTGTTTGGGGCTGCCTCTCGTGCTTGCCTCATTGCCATGACTCCTGGTATCGCCGTAGTTCCTCCCTTGCTGTTTCCGCCTGTTTCCATGGCAGCATCTTGTCCCCTGCCATAACCTCATCCCATGTCCATGAGGTCCTCCACTCACTCTTCTCCCGGGCCCAGGATCCCTGCTCCTCCTGGCCACGCTGCTTGGTCCTTTGGTGGTGGGTAGTTCTGTCACGTCTCTCGTCAGAATGAGGATCGGACCAAAGCGTAGCGTGGTAAGTGTTCATAATTCTTTATTTATCAAAACACTCGAACAAAATAACAAAGTGAAAAGCTGCCTCGCTTGGGAACCACACTCGGCCAAAAACAAAGAAATAGAAAACATAGAAATAAAGAAACTAGAATGCCCACCCTAGTCACACCCTGGCCTAAGCCTCTCTATGGCCAGAGTGTGACAGTCACTAGTAGTGTCACCTTCAACCTAGTCTCCCATATCCAGACACCATCTTTTTGTCAAATTTAAACTTGCCTCCTCTCTTTGTAACTTTCCTGATTGTCTGTCCCTCTGTGTAACTGTCCTGATTGGCTGTCCCTCTGTGTAACTGTCCTGATTGGCTGTCCCTCTGTGTAACTGTCCAAATTGGCTGTCTCTAGGGTTGGCACAATTATAGTATAATCATGGAACCGACAATTATGGACAATAATTGTGAACAAAAAATATTATTGTCATAATCATCTTAATATTCATTTTAGGAGTAGGCGGATATGCTGTAGTTGTATTCATTAGGTATGTTGTAGTTGTATTCATTAGGTATGCTGTAGTTGTATTCATTAGGTATGCTGTAGTTGTATTCATTAGGTATGTTGTAGTGGTATTCATTAGGTATGTTGTAGTTGTATTCATTATGGATGTTGTATTCATTAGGTATGCTGTAGTTGTATTCATTAAGTATGCTGTAGTTGTATTAATTAGGTATGCTGTAGTTGTATTCATTAGGTATGCTGTAGTGGTATTCATTAGGTATGTTGTAGTTGTAATCTTTAGGTACGTTGTAGTTGTATTCATTACGGATGTTGTATTCATTAGGTATGCTGTAGTTGTATTCATTAGGTATGACATAGTTGTATTCATTAGGTATGTTGTAGATGTAATCATTAGGTATGTTGTAGTGGTATTCATTAGGCATGTTGTAGTTGTATTCATTAGGTATTTTGTAGTTGTATTCATTAGGTATGTTGTAGTTGTATTCATTAGGTATGATGTAGTTGTATTCATTAGGTATGTTGTAGATGTAATCATTAGGTATGTTGTGGTGGTATTCATTAGGTAAGTTGTAGTTGTAATCATTAGGTATGTTGTAGTTGTAATCATTAGGTACAGTATGTTGTAGTGGTATTCATTAGGTATATTGTAGTTGTATTCATTAGGTATGTTGTAGTTGTATTCATTAGGTACAGTATGTTGTAGTTGTAATCATTAGGTATGTTGTAGTTATATTCATTAAGTATGTTGTAGATGTAATCATTAGGTATATTGTAGTTGTATTCATTAGGTATGTTGTAGTTGTATTCATTAGTGATGTTGTAGTTGTATTCATTAGGGATGTTGTAGTTGTATTCATTAGTGATTTTGTAGTTGTATTCATTAGGGATGTTGTAGTTGTATTAATTAGGTATGTTGTAGTTGTATTCATTAGGTATATTGTAGTTGTATTCATTAGGTATGTTGTAGTTGTATTCATTAGGGATGTTGTAGTTGTATTAATTAGGTATGTTGTAGTTGTATTCATTAGGTATGTTGTAGTTGTATTCATTAGGTATATTGTAGTTGTATTCATTAGGTATGTTGTAGTTGTATTCATTAGGGGATGTTGTAGTTGTATTCATTGGGTATGTTGTAGTTGTATTCATTAGGTATGTTGTTGTTGTATTCATTAGGTATGTTGTAGTTGTATTAATTAGGTATGTTGTAGTTGTTTTCATTAGGTATGTTGCATTTGTATTCATTAGGTATGTTGTAGTTGTTTTCATTAGGTATGTTGTAGTTGTATTCATTAGGTATGTTGTAGTTGTTTTCATTAGGGATGTTGTAGTTGTTTTCATTAGGTATGTTGTAGTTGTATTCATTAGGTATGTTGTAGTTGTTTTCATGAGGTATGTTGTAGTTGTATTCATTAGGTATGTTGTAGTTGTTTTCATTAGGGATGTTGTAGTTGTTTTCATTAGGTATGTTGTATTTGTATTCATTAGGTATGTTGTAGTTGTTTTCATTAGGTATGTTGTATTTGCATTCATTAGGTTTGTTGTAGTTGTATTCATTAGTGATGTTGTAGTTGTTTTCATTAGGTATGTTGTAGTTGTTTTCATTAGGTATGTTGTATTTGTATTCACTAGGTATGTTGTAGTGGTATTCATTAGGTATGTTGTAGTTGTAATCATTAGGTATGTTGTAGTTGTAATCATTAGGCATGTTGTAGTTTTAATCATGATTGATGTTGTAGTGGTATTCATTAGGTATTCATTAGGTATGTTGTATTTGTATTCATTAGGTATGTTGTATTTGTATTCATTAGGTATGTTGTAGTTGTTTTCATTAGGTATGTCGTAGTTGTTTTCATTAGGTATGTTGTAGTTGTTTTCATTAGGTATGTTGTAGTTGTTTTCATTAGGTATGTTGTAGTTGTTTTCATTAGGTATGTTGTAGTTGTTTTCATTAGGTATGTTGTAGTTGTATTCATTAGTGATGTTGTAGCTCATTTCCAAATATGCATTATGATGCGTTACCAGCTTAAAACATTTTTTAACAAAAATGACAATCATTATAATAACCGAGGCTATTTGCGTGATAAATAATTGTTTCCCAAACGTCCATAATCATCACAGCCCTAGCTGCTTCTTTGTGTTGTTGTCTTGATTGGCTGTCTGTCTGCAGGGACTTCCTGCCCCGAGGCTCTGGGATCGTCACCCGCAGGCCCCTTGTCCTGCAGCTCATCAGTGCCAATGCAGGTAACACACACACCCATGCACGCACGCACGCATGCTTGCACACACACACACACACACACACACACACACACACACACACACACACACACACACACACACACACACACACACACACACACACACACACACACACACACACACACACACACACACACACACACAGACACACACACACAGACACAAACACACATACCTATCTGCATCTTTCTTCACAGAATGGGCAGAGTTCTTACACTGCAAAGGGAAGAAATTCACTGACTTCGATGAGGTTCGCCAGGAGATTGAGGCGGAGACTGACCGCATTACTGGGGCCAATAAGGGCATATCTCCCGTCCCCATCAACCTGCGTGTCTACTCCCCACATGGTACACATACCTAACCCCTCATCCACCCTCTTTCTCTATCTTACTCTCGCTCCCTCTCCCTCCCCCTCTTTTATCTCTCTCTCTCCCTCTCATATATATCTCTGTGCTCTCCTTCCCTACTGTGTGTTCATTAATATTCACTATTAGATGTGTCCTCCTCTCTCCTTTCCCCCCTGCCTGCAGTGCTGAACCTGACCCTGATTGACCTGCCAGGCATCACCAAGGTGCCCGTGGGGGACCAGCCAGTGGACATTGAGCAGCAGATCAGAGACATGATCATGCAGTTCATCTGCAGGGAGAGCTGTCTCATCCTGGCTGTCACTCCGGCCAACTCTGACCTGGCCAACTCAGACGCCCTCAAACTGGCCAAAGACGTTGACCCCCAGGGTAAGATTGATCATATTGCTATATCACATTATGGGGTTAGCTGATATTTTAAACACCTATCCAGACGTTGAGAGATCTCGCAGGCATCTGCAATGAAGTCAGCCATGAACGTGGTCTTTGTGTTGTGACTGACTTCTGCCTTTGCCCCTTACCCTTTGACCTCTGACCCCAGGCCAGCGGACCATAGGAGTGATAACCAAGCTGGATCTGATGGATGAGGGAACAGACGCCAGGGAAGTCCTGGAGAACAAGCTGCTTCCCCTAAGGAGAGGTGGGACATCCCTTTCTCTCTGTCTCTTACTCACTGTTTCTCTGTCTTTCTACCAATCTCTCTCTTTCTTTGTCCCTCTTTCTCCATCTCTAAGTCCACCGATCTACTTCAGTCATCTTTGGGATCAGCTTTTCGGTTCTATCCTCCGCACTCGCCTTACATTTTGGTCCCATTTTATTGTATCACAGTCATGTCTTTTCCATCATCCCATCTGTCTGTGTGTTGCCAGGTTATATTGGAGTGGTTTCACACTGCCCATCTGTGTGTGTTGCCAGGTTATATTGGAGTGGTTTCACACTGCCCATCTGTGTGTGTTGCCAGGTTATATTAGAGTGGTTTCACACCGCCCATCTGTGTGTGTTGCCAGGTTATCTTGGAGTGGTTTCACACCGCCCATCTGTGTGTGTTGCCAGGTTATATTAGAGTGGTTTCACACTGCCAATCTGTGTGTGTTGCCAGGTTATATTGGAGTGGTTTCCCACTGCCCATCTGTGTGTGTTGCCAGGTTATATTGGAGTGGTTTCACACTGCCCATCTGTGTGTGTTGCCAGGTTATATTAGAGTTGTTTCACACTGCCCATCTGTGTGTGTTGCCAGGTTATATTGGAGTGGTTTCACACTGCCCATCTGTGTGTGTTGCCAGGTTATATTAGAGTGGTTTCACACCGCCCATCTGTGTGTGTTGCCAGGTTATCTTGGAGTGGTTTCACACCGCCCATCTGTGTGTGTTGCCAGGTTATATTGGAGTGGTTTCATACTGCCCATATGTGTGTGTTGCCAGGTTATATTGGAGTGGTTTCCCACTGCCCATCTGTGTGTGTTGCCAGGTTATATTGGAGTGGTTTCACACTGCCCATCTGTGTGTGTTGCCAGGTTATATTGGAGTGGTTTCACACTGCCCATCTGTGTGTGTTGCCAGGTTATATTGGAGTGGTTTCACACTGCCCATCTGTGTGTGTTGCCAGGTTATATTGGAGTGGTTTCACACTGCCCATCTGTGTGTGTTGCCAGGTTATATTAGAGTGGTTTCACACTGCCAATCTGTGTGTGTTGCCAGGTTATATTGGAGTGGTTTCACACTGCCCATCTGTGTGTGTTGCCAGGTTATATTGGAGTGGTTTCATACTGCCCATCTGTGTGTGTTGCCAGGTTATATTGGAGTGGTTTCACACTGCCCATCTGTGTGTGTTGCCAGGTTATATTGGAGTGGTTTCACACTGCCCATCTGTGTGTGTTGCCAGGTTATATTAGAGTGGTTTCACACTGCCAATCTGTGTGTGTTGCCAGGTTATATTGGAGTGGTTTCACACTGCCCATCAGTGTGTGTTGCCAGGTTATATTGGAGTGGTTTCATACTGCCCATCTGTGTGTGTTGCCAGGTTATATTGGAGTGGTTTCACACTGCCCATCTGTGTGTGTTGCCAGGTTATATTAGAGTGGTTTCACCCCTCCCATCTGTGTGTGTTGCCAGGTTATATTGGAGTGGTTTCACACTGCCCATCTGTGTGTGTTGCCAGGTTATATTGGAGTGGTTTCATACTGCCCATCTGTGTGTGTTGCCAGGTTATATTGGAGTGGTTTCACACTGCCCATCTGTGTGTGTTGCCAGGTTATATTAGAGTGGTTTCACACTGCCCATCTGAGTGTGTTGCCAGGTTATATTGGAGTGGTTTCACCCCTCCCATCTGTGTGTGTTGCCAGGTTATATTGGAGTGGTTTCACACTGCCCATCTGTGTGTGTTGCCAGGTTATATTGGAGTGGTTTCACCCCTCCCATCTGTGTGTGTTGCCAGGTTATATTGGAGTGGTTTCACACTGCCCATCTGTGTGTGTTGCCAGGTTATATTGGAGTGGTTTCACACTGCCCATCTGTGTGTGTTGCCAGGTTATATTGGAGTGGTTTCACCCCTCCCATCTGTGTGTGTTGCCAGGTTATATTGGAGTGGTTTCACACTGCCTATCTGTGTGTGTTGCCAGGTTATATTGGAGTGGTTTCACCCCTACCATCTGTGTGTGTTGCCAGGTTATATTGGAGTGGTTTCACACTGCCCATCTGTGTGTGTTGCCAGGTTATATTGGAGTGGTTTCATACTGCCCATCTGTGTGTGTTGCCAGGTTATATTGGAGTGGTTTCACCCCTCCCATCTGTGTGTGTTGCCAGGTTATATTGGAGTGGTTTCACACTGCCTATCTGTGTGTGTTGCCAGGTTATATTGGAGTGGTTTCACCCCTCCCATCTGTGTGTGTTGCCAGGTTATATTGGAGTGGTTTCACACTGCCCATCTGTGTGTGTTGCCAGGTTATATTGGAGTGGTTTCACACTGCCCATCTGTGTGTGTTGCCAGGTTATATTGGATTGGTTTCACACTGCCCATCTGTGTGTGTTGTCAGGTTATATTGGAGTGGTGAACCGCAGTCAGAAGGACATTGATGGAAAGAAGGACATCAAGATGGCTATGGCTGCTGAGAGGAAGTTCTTCCTCACTCACCCGGCCTACAGACACATGGCCGAAAAGATGGGCACCCCGTGCCTACAGAAAGTCCTCAACCAGGTAGGCTAACTAACAGACTGCAGACTGACCAGGTTATGAACTGTAACTGAGTCTCTCCTTCAGGTTATTACATCCTTGCTAATCATCCTAAATCCCAGCATAATAGGCTTGCTTAGCGACGTTATATTTAGGGTACTTTTTGTGTTGTGTTGCCATAGCAATTGACCAACCACATCCGCGACACGCTGCCGGCGTTCCGTAGCAAGCTGCAGACCCAGCTTCTGTCTCTGGATAAGGAGGCCGAGGAGTACCGGGGATACCGCCCTGATGACCCGGGACGTAAGACCAAGCAACTGCTGCAGTGAGTTCCACACTCACAATCAGGGTTTGGGTCAATTGCGTTTTGATTCAGTATATTCAGTAAATCAACTGAAATTCCAATTTAAATTGTGTGTGTAGGATGGTGCAGCAGTTCTCCGTGGACTTTGAGAAGCGCATCGAGGGCTCTGGGGACCAGGTGGATACTGTAGAGCTCTCTGGTGGAGCCAAGATCAACCGTATCTTCCACGAGAGATTCCCTTTCGAACTGGTCAAGGTTAGATAGCAGGCGGATGCATATCTTGTTTCCTGGGGTACTAGGCTGAAAAACAGTCTCTCAATCTCATTCTCAATCTCTCTTTCTCTCACTGTCTCTCTCTGTCAGATGGAATGTGATGACAAGGAGATGCGGCGGGAGATCAGCTACGCCATCAAGAACATTCACGGTATCAGGTGGGTGTTTATTTTATATTATTACTGTTTACCACTCTCATACCACCTCCACCTCTCACTCTCAAATCAAATCAAAGTTTATTTGTCATGTGCTCTGAATACAACAGGTGTAGACCTTACAGTGAAATGCTTACTTACAGGCTCTAACCTATAGTGCAAAAAAAGTGTCAGGTGAACAATAGGTAAGTAAAGAAATAAAAACAACAGTAAAAAAACTGTGAAAAATAACAGTAGCGAGACTATAAAAGTAGCGAGGCTACATACAGACACCAGTTAGTCAGGCTGATTGAGGTAGTATGTACATGTAGATATGGTTAAAGTGACTATGCATATATGATGAACAGAGAGTAGCAGTAGCGTAAAAGAGGGGTTGGCAGGTGGTGGGACACAATTCAGATAGCCCAGTTAGCCAATGTGCGGGAGCACTGGTTGTTTGGGCCAATTGAGGTAGTATGTACATGAATATACAGTGGGGCAAAAAAGTATTTAGTCAGCCACCAATTGTGCAAGTTCTCCCACTTAAAAAGATGAGAGAGGCCTGCAATTTTCATCATAGGTACATTTCAACTATGACAGACAAAATGAGAAAAAAATCCAGAAAATCACATTGTAGGATTTTTAATGAATTTATTTGCAAATTATGGTGGAAAATAAGTATTTGGTCAATAACAAAAGTTTCTCAATACTTTGTTATATACCCTTTGTTGGCAATGACAGAGGTCAAACATTTTCTGTAAGTCTTCACAATGTTTTCACACACTGTTGCTGGTATTTTGGCCCATTCCTCCATGTAGCTCTCCTCTAGAGCAGTGATGTTTTGGGCCTGTTGCTGGGCAACACGGACTTTCAACTCCCTCCAAAGATTTTCTATGGGGTTGAGATCTGGAGACTGGCTAGGCCACTCCAGGACCTTGAAATGCTTCTTACGAAGCCACTCCTTCGTTGCCCGGGCGGTGTGTTTGGGATCATTGTCATGCTGAAAGACCCAGCCACGTTTCATCTTCAATGCCCTTGCTGATGGAAGGAGGTTTTCACTCATAATCTCACGATACATGGCCCCATTCATTCTTTCCTTTACACGGATCAGTCGTCCTGGTCCCTTTGCAGAAAAACAGCCCCAAAGCATGATGTTTCTACCCCCATGCTTCACAGTAGGTATGGTGTTCTTTGGATGCAACTCAGCATTCTTTGTCCTCCAAACACGACAAGTTGAGTTTTTACCAAAAAAGTTATATTTAGGTTTCATCTGACCATATGACATTCTCCCAATCTTCTTCTGGATCATCCAAATGCTCTCTAGCAAACTTCAGACGGGCCTGGACATGTACTGGGTTAAGCAGGGGGACATGTCTTGCACTGCAGGATTTGAGTCTATGGCGGCGTAGTGTGTTACTGATGGTAGGCTTTGTTACTTTGGTCCCAGCTCTCTGCAGGTCATTCACTAGGTCCCCCCGTGTGGTTCTGGGATTTTTGCTCACCGTTCTTGTGATCATTTTGACCCCACGGGGTGAGATCTTGCGTGGAGCCCCAGAATGAGGGAGATTATCAGGGGTCTTGTATGTCTTCCATTTCCTAATAATTGCTCCCACAGTTGGTTTCTTCAAACCAAGCTGCTTACCTATTGCAGATGTAGTCTTCCCAGCCTGGTGCAGGTCTACAATTTTGTTTCTGGTGTCCTTTGACAGCTCTTTGGTCTTGGCCATAGTGGAGTTTGGAGTGTGACTGTTTGAGGTTGTGGACAGGTGTCTTTTATACTGATAACAAGTTCAAATAGGTGCCATTAATACAGGTAACGAGTGAAGGACAGAGGAGCCTCTTAAAGAAGAAGTTACAGGTCTGTGAGAGACAGAAATCTTGCTTGTTTGTAGGTGACCAAATACTTATTCTCCACCATAACACAATGCATATAGTCCGGGTAGCCATTTCATCTACTGTTCAGGAGTCTTATGGCTTGGGGGTAAAAACTGTTGAGAAGCCTTTTTGTCCTAGACTTTGCACACCGGTACCGCTTGCCATGCGATAGTAGAGAGAACAGTCTATGACTGGGGTGGCTGGGGTTTTGACCATTTTTAGGGCCTTCCTCTGACACCGCCTGGTGTAGAGGTCCTGGATGGCAGGCAGCTTGGCCCCAGTGATGTACTGGGCCGTACGTACTACCCTCTATGGTGCCTTGCAGTCGGAGGCCGATTAATTGCCATACCAGGCAGTGATGCAACCAGTCAGGATGCTCTCGATGTTGCAGCTGTTGAACCTTTTGAGGATCTCAGGACCCATGCCAAGTCTTTTTAGTTTCCTGGGGGGGAATAGGCTTTGTCGTGCTCTCTTCATGACTGTCTTGGTGTGTTTGGACCATTCCAGTTTGTTGGTGATGTGGACACCAAGGAACTTGAAGCTCTCAACCTGCTCCACTACAGCCTCGTCGATGAGAATGGGGGCGTGCTCAGTCCTCCTTTTCATGTGGTCCACAATCATCTCCATAGTCTTGGTTACTTTGAGGGATAGGTTGTTATTCTGGCACCACCCGGTCAGGTCTCTGACCTCCTCCCTATAGGCTGTCTCATCGTTGTCGGTGATCAGGCCTACCACTGTTGTATCATCAGCAAACTTAATGATGGTGTTGGAGTCGTGCCTGGCCATGCAGTCGTGGGTGAATAGGGAGTACAGGAGGGGACTGAGCACGCACCCCTGGGGGGCTCCAGTGTTCAGGATCAGCGTGGCAGATGTGTTGCTACCTACTCTCACCACCTGGGGGCGGTCCGTCAGGGAGTCCAGGATCCAGTTGCAGAGGGAGGTGTTTTGTCCCAGGATCCTTAGCTTGGCTTAGCTCCTATCCTCTTTTTCTTCCCACACACATTTGCTTTATTGACTGTTTTATTTTCTCTCTCTCTCTCTCTCTCTCTCTCTCTCTCTCTCTCTCTCTCTCTCTCTCTCTCTCTCTCTCTGTGCGCTGCAGGACTGGCCTGTTCACTCCAGACATGGCATTTGAGGCCATTGTGAAGAAGCAGATAGTGAAGATCAAGGAGCCGTGTATTAAGTGTGTGGACATGGTCATTCAGGAGCTGATCAACACCGTGCGCCAGTGTACTAACAAGGTAACCTTTTAGTTTAGTCAATCCTCATTATGATGATTATTTCCTAGGATGCACTGTAACAGGTTGCGTGGTATGGGTATCTGTGTATGTGTGTGTGTGTGTGTTTTCAGCTGGATTGCTTCCCCAGACTGCGTGAGGAAACCGAGAGAATTGTGACCTCACACATCAGAGACAGAGAGAGTAGGGCCAAGGACCAGGTAACACATACGTCTCTCTCTCTCTCTCTCTCTCTCTCTCTCTCTCTCTCTCACACACACACACACACACACACACACACACACACACACACACACACACACACACACACACACACACACACACACACACACACACACACACACACACACACACACACACACACACACACACACACACACACACACAGTACAAATTCACATGATTATGGTATAATTATTGACCCAGGGGCTGGTAATACTACGCTGTAATTGCCTGCATGTATTGTTGACCATATCTTTCTGTCTCCAATTTCAGGTGTTGCTGCTGATCGATGTCCAGCTCTCATACATCAACACTAACCATGAGGACTTCATAGGCTTTGCTAAGTAAATGACTGACTAGGCCTGCCTTTAATGGCCTGCTGTTTTCATTACATAGTGGAGATGGGGGTAAGGGTGTGAGCGTTCGAAACGGATACTGAATACCTGCAGACAATACTTTAACAGACCTCTCCCTCTCTTGTCTGCTTCCCTTTCTCCTGTGCTAACCTCCTATCTCTCTCTCTGTCTCTCTGCTGTCTCTATCTGTCTCTCTCTATTTCTTTGCTGTCTCTCTCTGTCGCTCTGCTGTCTCTTTCTGTCTCACTGCTGTGTCTTTCTGTCTCTCTGCTGTCTCTCTGCTGTGTCTTTCTGTCTCTCTGCCGTCTCTCTGCTGTGTCTTTTTGTCTCTCTGCTGTCTCTCTGCTGTGTCTTTCTGTCTCTCTGCTGTGTCTTTCTGTCTCTCTGCTGTCTCTCTGCTGTGTCTTTCTGTCTCTCTGCTATCTCTCTGCTGTGTCTTTCTGTCTCTCTGCTGTCTCTCTGTCTCTCTGCTGTCTCTATCTGTCTCTCTGCCGTCTCTCTGCTGTGTCTTTTTGTCTCTCTGCTGTCTCTCTGCTGTGTCTTTCTGTCTCTCTGCTGTGTCTTTCTGTCTCTCTGCTGTCTCTCTGCTGTGTCTTTCTGTCTCTCTGCTGTCTCTCTGCTGTGTCTTTCCGTCTCTCTGCTGTGTCTTTCTGTCTCCCTGCTGTCTCTCTGCTGTGTCTTTCTGTCTCTCTGCTGTCTCTCTGCTGTGTCTTTCTGTCTCTGCTGTCTCTCTGCTGTGTCTTTCTGTCTCTCTGCTGTCTCTCTGCTGTGTCTTTCTGTCTCTCTGCTGTCTCTCTGCTGTGTCTTTCTGTCTCTCTGCTGTCTCTCTGCTGTCTCTCTGCCGTCTCTCTGCTGCATCTCTCTGTCTTCTGCTATTTCTCACTCTCTCTTTGCTGTTTCTCTGTTGTCTCTCTCTGTCCCTCTTTGTTTCTCTGCTGTCTCTCTGCTGTCTCTCTGCTGTCTCTCTCTCTCGCTGTCTCTCCTCCATAGTGCACAGCAGAGCAGCAAGCAGAGCAGCAAGCAGAGTAATGCTGCAAGCCAGGTCAGCCAGGTAAGACATAGAGGAGGATCTGAACTACACACACACACACACACACACACACACACACACACACACACACACACACACACACACACACACACACACACACACACACACACACACACACACACACACACACACACACACACACACACACACGCAGAGGAGAGGAGGAAACAGGACCATAGAGGAGGAAACAGACCATAGAGGAGGAAACAGGACCATAGAGGAGGAAACAGGCCATAGAGGAGGAAACAGGACCATAGAGGAGGAAACAGGACCATAGAGGAGGAAAAAGGACCATAGAGGAGGAAAAAGGACCATAGAGGAGGAAACAGGCCCATAGAGGAGTAAACAGGACCATAGAGGAGGAAACAGACCATAGAGGAGGAAACAGGACCAAAGAGGAGGAAACAGGCCCATAGAGGAGGAAACAGGACCATAGAGGAGGAAACAGGACCATAGAGGAGGAAAAAGGACCATAGAGGAGGAAAAAGGACCATAGAGGAGGAAACAGGACCATAGAGGAGGAAACAGGACCATAGAGGAGGAAACAGGACCATAGAGGAGGAAACAGGACTATAGAGGAGGAAACAGGACCATAGAGGAGCAAACAGGACTATAGAGGAGGAAACAGGACCATAGAGGATGAAACAGGTCTATAGAGGAGGAAACGGGACCATAGAGGAGGAAACAGGCCCATAGAGGAGGAAACAGGACCATAGAGGAGGAAACAGGACCATAGAGGAGGAAACAGGACCATAGGGACACAGACTCTTATTTGTTTCTTTATCTATCATTCATTTGTACACACATGGTATGTATACTCCAGTACGTTATTCATCCATTACCTGTGTGTCGCATGTTTTTGCATTTCATGTTGATTTTGGGGACCTTTCGATAGCCTTTGTGTGTCTTTTTCACTTGGATGGTGACACTTATTATTATGTCAGTGTGTACAAACCAAATGGATGTTTTTACGCTCTGTTTCCCATCATCACTGTGTTTGAACCACTTCTATATCATCAAGGTGCCCCCATGCATTTCATCCCAAGCCCTTAGTGAGAATCTGAGCTGCCCTGTTTTGGGTGTGTGGTCTGGTTGGTGAGTATTACTCGTTGGGGTTAGGGTTGGGCTATGCCTGCTGCCTGCTTTAGCGGCAGCTAATGGGGATCCTAATAAAATAAAATAAAACATTTAAAAATACTTATTCTACTGCTCATTGAGTGTGGCTCCCTCTTGTGGCCACTTTGAGTGTGCTGCTGTTTATAGCTTTTCCCACTTCTCAAGTTTAACCAAGGTATGCTTGAACCCACTCAACTGCTATGGCAAATACATATGTCAAGTACTTTTAAATACTTGATCTGTGTTGATTTAGTTTGCCTGCTGTACAATGGAACCAATGGAATAGTCCCAAAAGTACAAACTCCAAGCTAAATCAACCACAACTCAAGTATTAGAATGTATTTGCCTTGATGAATTTGAGCCAGGTGTGGCAGGTTCCAGTCGTGAGGTTGTATCCAGACGTGGTACCCACGTAATGTGGTGCCCCAGGTGTTTTAACGGCCCACTTCCTTCCTGTTTCAGGCCTCCTCTCCTCCCGCCTCAGGCCTGATTGTAAGAGCAACAGTTTACATTACGACACTCCCTCATCCCTTTGACCACAGGGGGTTACCTTTCACAATCAGCCTCCCAATACAAATGGTGTTGTAAAAATCTTTGATTCGTGCAAACAACTGAACAAAATCAAGACTTTATAAATGAACTGTTTGGGTAACCCCCTTAGTGGTTCTATGCCATCTGAGACACCTAACTTAATATTCACTCAATCCTTGGGCTTGTTGTGCCTGCTGGTTAACACACCTAACACAATGGACACTGATGTATGATGTAGCACTAATGCTATAATGCTAATATTGTGTTTTTTGGGGATGTAATGAAGCACTAATAACCCAACAGCCACTTCTTAACACTGTGACACAGACCTGTGTTTGTGACTGTCACCCTAGTGCCTTGTTGTGCCAGGAGACTGTCACCGAACGGAACTCAGTCACATGTTGTGGTCTGGTTGAGTCACAAAGATACACACTGACACAATCGATTAACTTTGAGTTCTCACACAACACACTTTCTCATTGCATTTTATTATTCATACATCATATCTGTGCAAAAATTGGTTTGTTTATGTATAGTAGCCTAGCAAGCCAGGTTTGGTTATGTATAGTAGCCTAGCAAGCCAGATTTGGTTACGTATAGTAGCCTAGCAAGCCAGGTTTGGTTACATATAGTAGCCTAGCAAGCCAGGTTTGGTTATGTATAGTAGCCTAGCAAGCCAGGTTTGGTTACATATAGTAGCCTAGCAAGCCAGGTTTGGTTACATATAGTAGCCTAGCAAGCCAGGTTTGGTAATGTATAGTAGCCTAGCAACCCAGGTTTGGTAATGTATAGTAGCCTAGCAAGCCAGGTTTGGTTACATAAAGTAGCCTAGCAAGCCAGGTTTGGTTATGTACAGTAGCCTAGCAAGCCAGATTTGGTTACATATAGTAGCCTAGCAAGCCAGATTTGGTTACATATAGTAGCCTAGCAAGCCAGGTTTGGTTACATATAGTAGCCTAGCAAGCCAGGTTTGGTTACATATAGTAGCCTAGCAAGCCAGGTTTGATTACATATAGTAGCCTAGCAAGCCAGGTTTGGTTACATATAGTAGCCTAGCAAGCCAGGTTTGGTTATGTATAGTAGCCTAGCAAGCCAGGTTTGGTTACATATAGTAGCCTAGCAAGCCAGGTTTGGTTACATATAGTAGCCTAGCAAGCCAGGTTTGGTTACATACAGTAGCCTAGCAAGCCAGATTTGGTTACATATAGTAGCCTAGCAAGCCAGATTTGGTTACATATAGTAGCCTAGCAAGCCAGGTTTGGTTACATATAGTAGCCTAGCAAGCCAGATTTGGTTACGTATAGTAGCCTAGCAAGCCAGGTTTGGTTACATATAGTAGCCTAGCAAGCCAGGTTTGATTACATATAGTATCCTAGCAAGCCAGGTTTGATTACATATAGTAGCCTAGCAAGCCAGGTTTGGTTACATATAGTAGCCTAGCAAGCCAGGTTTGGTTATGTATAGTAGCCTAGCAAGCCAGGTTTGGTTACATATAGTAGCCTAGCAAGCCAGGTTTGGTTATGTATAGTAGCCTAGCAAGCCAGGTTTGGTTATGTATAGTAGCCTAGCAAGCCAGGTTTGGTTACGTATAGTAGCCTAGCAAGCCAGGTTTGGTTACATATAGTAGCCAAGCAAGCCAGGTTTGGTTACATATAGTAGCCTAGCAAGCCAGGTTTGGTAATGTATAGTAGCCTAGCAACCCAGGTTTGGTAATGTATAGTAGCCTAGCAAGCCAGGTTTGGTTACATATAGTAGCCTAGCAAGCCAGGTTTGGTTATGTACAGTAGCCTAGCAAGCCAGATTTGGTTACATATAGTAGCCTAGCAAGCCAGATTTGGTTACATATAGTAGCCTAGCAAGCCAGGTTTGGTTACATATAGTAGCCTAGCAAGCCAGGTTTGGTTACATATAGTAGCCTAGCAAGCCAGGTTTGATTACATATAGTAGCCTAGCAAGCCAGGTTTGGTTACATATAGTAGCCTAGCAAGCCAGGTTTGGTTATGTATAGTAGCCTAGCAAGCCAGGTTTGGTTATGTATAGTAGCCTAGCAAGCCAGGTTTGGTTACGTATAGTAGCCTAGCAAGCCAGGTTTGGTTACATATAGTAGCCTAGCAAGCCAGGTTTGGTTACATATAGTAGCCTAGCAAGCCAGGTTTGGTAATGTATAGTAGTCTAGCAACCCAGGTTTGGTAATGTATAGTAGCCTAGCAAGCCAGGTTTGGTTACATATAGTAGCCTAGCAAGCCAGGTTTGGTTATGTATAGTAGCCTAGCAAGCCAGGTTTGGTTACATATGGTAGCCTAGCAAGCCAGGTTTGGTTATGTACAGTAGCCTAGCAAGCCAGGTTTGGTTATGTATAGTAGCCTAGCAAGCCAGATTTGGTTACATATAGTAGCCTAGCAAGCCAGGTTTGGTTACATATAGTAGCCTAGCAAGCCAGGTTTGGTTACATATAGTAGCCTAGCAAGCCAGGTTTGGTTACATACAGTAGCCTAGCAAGCCAGGTTTGGTTACATATAGTAGCCTAGCAAGCCAGGTTTGGTTACATATAGTAGCCTAGCAAGCCAGATTTGGTTACGTATAGTAGCCTAGCAAGCCAGGTTTGGTTACATATAGTAGCCTAGCAAGCCAGGTTTGGTTACATATAGTAGCCTAGCAAGCCAGGTTTGGTAATGTATAGTAGCCTAGCAACCCAGGTTTGGTAATGTATAGTAGCCTAGCAAGCCAGGTTTGGTTACATATAGTAGCCTAGCAAGCCAGGTTTGGTTATGTACAGTAGCCTAGCAAGCCAGATTTGGTTACATATAGTAGCCTAGCAAGCCAGATTTGGTTACATATAGTAGCCTAGCAAGCCAGGTTTGGTTACATATAGTAGCCTAGCAAGCCAGGTTTGGTTACATATAGTAGCCTAGCAAGCCAGGTTTGATTACATATAGTATCCTAGCAAGCCAGGTTTGATTACATATAGTAGCCTAGCAAGCCAGGTTTGGTTACATATAGTAGCCTAGCAAGCCAGGTTTGGTTATGTATAGTAGCCTAGCAAGCCAGGTTTGGTTACATATAGTAGCCTAGCAAGCCAGGTTTGGTTATGTATAGTAGCCTAGCAAGCCAGGTTTGGTTACATATAGTAGCCTAGCAAGCCAGGTTTGGTAATGTATAGTAGCCTAGCAACCCAGGTTTGGTAATGTATAGTAGCCTAGCAAGCCAGGTTTGGTTACATATAGTAGCCTAGCAAGCCAGGTTTGGTTATGTATAGTAGCCTAGCAAGCCAGGTTTGGTTACATATGGTAGCCTAGCAAGCCAGGTTTGGTTATGTACAGTAGCCTAGCAAGCCAGGTTTGGTTATGTATAGTAGCCTAGCAAGCCAGATTTGGTTACATATAGTAGCCTAGCAAGCCAGGTTTGGTTACATATAGTAGCCTAGCAAGCCAGGTTTGGTTACATATAGTAGCCTAGCAAGCCAGGTTTGGTTACATACAGTAGCCTAGCAAGCCAGATTTGGTTACATATAGTAGCCTAGCAAGCCAGGTTTGGTTACATATAGTAGCCTAGCAAGCCAGATTTGGTTACGTATAGTAGCCTAGCAAGCCAGGTTTGGTTACATATAGTAGCCTAGCAAGCCAGGTTTGGTTACATATAGTAGCCTAGCAAGCCAGGTTTGGTAATGTATAGTAGCCTAGCAAGCCAGGTTTGGTTACATATAGTAGCCTAGCAAGCCAGGTTTGGTTATGTATAGTAGCCTAGCAAGCCAGGTTTGGTTACATATAGTAGCCTAGCAAGCCAGGTTTGGTTATGTATAGTAGCCTAGCAAGCCAGGTTTGGTTACATATGGTAGCCTGGCAAGCCAGGTTTGGTTACATATAGTAGCCTAGCAAGCCAGGTTTGGTTACATATAGTAGCCTAGCAAGCCAGATTTGGTTACGTATAGTAGCCTAGCAAGCCAGGTTTGGTTACATATAGTAGCCTAGCAAGCCAGGTTTGATTACATATAGTATCCTAGCAAGCCAGGTTTGATTACATATAGTAGCCTAGCAAGCCAGATTTGGTTACGTATAGTAGCCTAGCAAGCCAGGTTTGGTTACATATAGTAGCCTAGCAAGCCAGGTTTGGTTACGTATAGTAGCCTAGCAAGCCAGGTTTGGTAATGTATAGTAGCCTAGCAAGCCAGGTTTGGTTACATATAGTAGCCTAGCAAGCCAGGTTTGGTTATGTATAGTAGCCTAGCAAGCCAGGTTTGGTTACATATAGTAGCCTAGCAAGCCAGGTTTGGTTATGTATAGTTGCCTAGCAAGCCAGGTTTGGTTACATATGGTAGCCTAGCAAGCCAGGTTTGGTTATGTACGGTAGCCTAGCAAGCCAGGTTTGGTTATGTATAGTAGCCTAGCAAGCCAGATTTGGTTACATATAGTAGCCTAGCAAGCCATGTTTGGTTACATATAGTAGCCTAGCAAGCCAGGTTTGGTTACATATAGTAGCCTAGCAAGCCAGGTTTGGTTACATACAGTAGCCTAGCAAGCCAGATTTGGTTACATATAGTAGCCTAGCAAGCCAGGTTTGGTTACATATAGTAGCCTAGCAAGCCAGGTTTGGTTACATATAGTAGCCTAGCAAGCCAGATTTGGTTATGTATAGTAGCCTAGCAAGCCAGGTTTGGTTACATATAGTAGCCTAGCAAGCCAGGTTTGATTACATATAGTATCCTAGCAAGCCAGGTTTGATTACATATAGTAGCCTAGCAAGCCAGGTTTGGTTACATATAGTAGCCTAGTAAGCCAGGTTTGGTTATGTATAGTAGCCTAGCAAGCCAGGTTTGGTTACATATAGTAGCCTAGCAAGCCAGGTTTGGTTATGTATAGTAGCCTAGCAAGCCAGGTTTGGTTATGTATAGTAGCCTAGCAAGCCAGGTTTGGTTACATATAGTAGCCTAGCAAGCCAGGTTTGGTTACATATAGTAGCCTAGCAAGCCAGGTTTGGTTACATATAGTAGCCTAGCAAGCCAGGTTTGGTTATGTATAGGAGCCTAGCAAGCCAGGTTTGGTTATGTATAGTAGCCTAGCAAGCCAGGTTTGGTTACGTATAGTAGTCTAGCAAGCCAGGTTTGGTTACATATAGTAGCCTAGCATGCCAGGTTTGGTTACATATAGTAGCCTAGCAAGCCAGGTTTGGTAATGTATAGTAGCCTAGCAAGCCAGGTTTGGTTACATATAGTAGCCTAGCAAGCCAGGTTTGGTTATGTATAGTAGCCTAGCAAGCCAGGTTTGGTTACATATAGTAGCCTAGCAAGCCAGGTTTGGTTATGTATAGTAGCCTAGCAAGCCAGGTTTGGTTACATATAGTAGCCTAGCAAGCCAGGTTTGGTTATGTACAGTAGCCTAGCAAGCCAGGTTTGGTTATGTATCGTAGCCTAGCAAGCCAGGTTTGGTTTCGTATAGTAGCCTAGCAAGCCATGTTTGGTTACATATAGTAGCCTAGCAAGCCAGGTTTGGTTACATATAGTATCCTAGCAAGCCAGGTTTGGTTATGTATAGTAGCCTAGCAAGCCAGGTTTAGTTACATATAGTAGCCTAGCAAGCCAGGATTGGTTATGTATAGTAGCCTAGCAAGCCAGATTTGGTTACATATAGTAGCCTAGCAAGCCATGTTTGGTTACATATAGTAGCCTAGCAAGCCAGGTTTGGTTACATATAGTAGCCTAGCAAGCCAGGTTTGGTTACATACAGTAGCCTAGCAAGCCAGATTTGGTTACATATAGTAGCCTAGCAAGCCAGGTTTGGTTACATATAGTAGCCTAGCAAGCCAGGTTTGGTTACATATAGTAGCCTAGCAAGCCAGATTTGGTTATGTATAGTAGCCTAGCAAGCCAGGTTTGGTTACATATAGTAGCCTAGCAAGCCAGGTTTGATTACATATAGTATCCTAGCAAGCCAGGTTTGATTACATATAGTAGCCTAGCAAGCCAGGTTTGGTTACATATAGTAGCCTAGTAAGCCAGGTTTGGTTATGTATAGTAGCCTAGCAAGCCAGGTTTGGTTACATATAGTAGCCTAGCAAGCCAGGTTTGGTTATGTATAGTAGCCTAGCAAGCCAGGTTTGGTTATGTATAGTAGCCTAGCAAGCCAGGTTTGGTTACATATAGTAGCCTAGCAAGCCAGGTTTGGTTACATATAGTAGCCTAGCAAGCCAGGTTTGGTTACATATAGTAGCCTAGCAAGCCAGGTTTGGTTATGTATAGGAGCCTAGCAAGCCAGGTTTGGTTATGTATAGTAGCCTAGCAAGCCAGGTTTGGTTACGTATAGTAGTCTAGCAAGCCAGGTTTGGTTACATATAGTAGCCTAGCAAGCCAGGTTTGGTTACATATAGTAGCCTAGCAAGCCAGGTTTGGTAATGTATAGTAGCCTAGCAAGCCAGGTTTGGTTACATATAGTAGCCTAGCAAGCCAGGTTTGGTTATGTATAGTAGCCTAGCAAGCCAGGTTTGGTTACATATAGTAGCCTAGCAAGCCAGGTTTGGTTATGTATAGTAGCCTAGCAAGCCAGGTTTGGTTACATATAGTAGCCTAGCAAGCCAGGTTTGGTTATGTACAGTAGCCTAGCAAGCCAGGTTTGGTTATGTATCGTAGCCTAGCAAGCCAGGTTTGGTTTCGTATAGTAGCCTAGCAAGCCATGTTTGGTTACATATAGTAGCCTAGCAAGCCAGGTTTGGTTACATATAGTATCCTAGCAAGCCAGGTTTGGTTATGTATAGTAGCCTAGCAAGCCAGGTTTAGTTACATATAGTAGCCTAGCAAGCCAGGATTGGTTACATATAGTAGCCTAGCAAGCCAGGTTTGGTTATGTATAGTAGCCTAGCAAGCCAGGTTTGGTTACATATAGTAGCCTAGCAAGCCAGGTTTGGTTATGTACAGTAGCCTAGCAAGCCAGGTTTGGTTATGTATCGTAGCCTAGCAAGCCAGGTTTGGTTTCGTATAGTAGCCTAGCAAGCCATGTTTGGTTACATATAGTAGCCTAGCAAGCCAGGTTTGGTTACATATAGTATCCTAGCAAGCCAGGTTTGGTTATGTATAGTAGCCTAGCAAGCCAGGTTTAGTTACATATAGTAGCCTAGCAAGCCAGGATTGGTTATGTATAGTAGCCTAGCAAGCCAGGTTTGGTTACGTATAGTAGCCTAGCAAGCCAGGTTTAGTTACATATAGTAGCCTAGCAAGCCAGGATTGGTTATGTATAGTAGCCTAGCAAGCCAGGTTTAGTTACATATAGTAGCCTAGCAAGCCAGGATTGGTTATGTATAGTAGCCTAGCAAGCCAGGTTTGGTTACGTATAGTAGCCTAGCAAGCCAGGTTTGACAGAATGTGTAATCAGTGGAGGATGGGTACAGTAGGTTTAGCTTCTTTGTTGACCTGACAACTGTTCAGTGTCAGAATTTTCTTCATGACAATCACAACACCCACCACCACTATGGCCCCATCTCTTAATCCCTGTTCTCTAACCTCTGACCTCTGCCCCCTACCCTCTCTACAGGTCATCCGTAAGGGCTGGCTAACCATCAACAACATCAGCATCATTAAAGGTGGGGCCAAGGAGTACTGGTTTGTCCTGACTGCTGAGAGCCTGTCCTGGTTTAAGGATGATGAGGTGAGTTAGTCAACCCTCTTCAGGGTGGGTTAGTACGGTAGTCAATCACAGTAAGTTTGATGCAGTTTATGGCTAGATTTCTGGTGTTGGTGGATTGGAACATCATTTCTGGTTAATGTCTGGCAGAAGGGAGGACAGGGTAAACAAATGGTAGAGCATCCCAATGTCATAAGAGTCTCTTTTGTTTGATATATCTGTAGAGGACATTTTATAAATCATACCTTCTGACTACTCACTGAATCACAACTCAACGGTGGTTCCCCATTGGCTCTTCAGTGGGGTTTCCCCTCCCCTTGAGATGCAGGGTGCTCCTTGATTGACTGAATGTTGCGTTCATCATAGCTTGGTGGGCTGGTGTCTGTCTGCCTGTCTGTGCCTGCTGTACAGGTTCCAGGAAGTTCTGCACAGCAAGTGTAGACAGGCAGACACACGGCAACTCCCGGAGTCAGCCAATCCATGCACTGGTCAGCAGATGACATCCATAGGTCAGAAAGAGAGAGCGGGAAGAGGATATAAAATACTTTTGAGTCCTGTCCAGGGAATATGGCTGTGTATTGACCACATTCTGAACATAGAGAGGATTAAACTATGTGGACTGTTTGTGACCCTATCAGCTGTCTCGCCCACTTTGTCTGTCTTTGAGTTTCCCCATCTTTTCTTTCTGTCTCTCTTTCTCTCTCTCCACCTCTCCTCTCTCACTCCGTTGGGAGTTAAGGCATTTGGTTTTCTTTTGCACAATTGGAACAATCCCAAATCAAACCACTGGCCACACATACTCACACACATTATACAAACACACACATTTACACAAAAACGGTAATGTGTTGGTTTTATAAGGCATTATTTGATTATTAATAGGTATAGACATTAACTGGGTGGATCGTAGACATTCTCAAGTTGCATTGACTCTCAAGCAGTTCTGACATTCAACCAAGCATTTCTTTACTTTCCTTGTGCGTTTTACTGTATATTTATTCTACACACACACACACACACACACACACACACACACACACACACACACACACACACACACACACACACACACACACACACACACACACACACACACACACACACACACACACACACACACACACCTACACACACACACACACACACTTGATTAGACACACACACACACTCTAGCTCTGCACCCCCCCGTCTCTTTCTTGGTGCAGTTGGCAGTTTCTCTGGAACAGCACACATTCTTGGCAAGTTTTTAATCCAAACATCAGCCTCCAATGATTCAGTGGGGAGAAATCCCCTATTAAATGACAATATTCCTCCCTCTCTGTTTCTGAACCCAACACCTCTTCAATATCCAAACCATCTATCAGCAATGCCAACCCACAGCCTCTGAAATACCACCCTAACAGTACAGTAAAATACCCCTTCATTATGCAAACCATCTATCAGCAATACCAACCCACAGCCTCTGAAATACCACCCTAACAGTGCAGTAAAATACCCCTTCATTATGCAAACCATCTATCAACAATACCAACCCACAGCCTCTGAAATACCACCCTAACAGTACAGTAAAATACCCCTTCATTATGCAAACCATCTATCAGCAATACCAACCCACAGCCTCTGAAATACCACCCTAACAGTGCAGTAAAATACCCCTTCATTATGCAAACAATCTATCAACAATACCAACCCACAGCCTCTGAAATACCACCCTAACAGTGCAGTAAAATACCCCTTCATTATGCAAACCATCTATCAACAATACCAACCCACAGCCTCTGAAATACCACCCTAACAGTGCAGTAAAAGCACTCCCAACACCATTGCTAATCCTAGCAAGCATACTACACCCACCACTAATTCCAATCTCTATACAGTATACAACCCCAATACGGTACTTTACCCCAACAATACCACTGATTCCTATACATTCTCTCAACACCGCCATCTACTAACCCCACCAAACTACCAAACCACCAGGCCACTCCCCTCGCTGGTTTATTATATCATCAGTGAAGTAATATTTCTCGCTGATTTCCGCTTGCACACCCTGGGCAATATGAAGATCATCTTTCACACAATAGTTTGATCACAGAATGAAATGATTTACTATTATATTTAATCACTATGAGTTTGACTGTATATTTAGGCAACATAGTTACTGTAACCGCCCTACCCCAATGAAGTACTAGAAGTATGTGTTTGTATTTGAAGCAGGAGTTGATGGATGGGTTGACCACTGTTCTGTGTCTGATTCTATGGAGCCGCTGCTGCTCCTCCCTTTACTGCACCAGAGCCAATCAGGGCTGAATTCTTTGTGCAAGGGAGCCTATACATTTCTATTACTGTTGTTCTGTACATTTAGCAGAAAGACTGTTTCAAAGACATTACAACACATTGGTCTAGACCTGACTATGAAAAAAACAACTTTGTTATAGCATAGGCATTTTCTTCAGGAAACGGATGTTATACATGTGTTGCATAAATAAAATAAGTGTTTAAAAAAATACAGTTACAACAGCCACAAAGTACAAATAGGATGCCCTAGTGAGAACCGATAGTTAATACACACAGTAAAGGAGGAAGCAGAGACGAGCAGGCAGCTCTGGAAGATACTCCATGGTGGAGTGTGGCTAATCAAACCCACTCCTTGAAAGCCAATGTTTCCCCAAAGAGAAGAGAAGTGCTTCCCTGCCCAGTCTAACCAATGTGCAGACTACTGTACACCAGTATGACAATGAACAGGTAGTCTGAACACTGGGAGGACGGAGCCGGATAGACAGACTCAGAGTGTCAGGCCATTCCAGAGGCAGTAGGGCTGAACGGTTGCTGCTCTTTGCCTTCCTCCCTCATCCTCCTCCATTTTGGCATCAAGAAGTAGGGAACCCCCACCCGATCCCCAAAATCACTGTTTTCTTTTCACCAGTCTGCGTCACCTCTTCTCCCCCTCTCTCGTTAGGTTTTTTGTTTATTGTGTTTCTGTGTGTCGCTCCCATCGCGGTCCGTTTGGGTCATGCCGGCCAGGCAGAGTATCCAGGCTTGACGTGGCACATTCACTCAGATGACCGACCGGGACAGACTGGCTAAGCACTCTGGGAGGGGATATTACAAAAAAGAGAGAGGGAAAGAGAAAGGGAGGGAAAGAGAGTGAGAGAGATGGAGGAAGAGGGAGGGACCCGTGTGGCCATATATGGGTTGGAGTGACCCCTTGGGGAATACAAACTAGAGAGGTCTGCAAAGTGTATTTTTCATTTCTCATTTTCTACTCCCATTGCTTTGTCTAGTAATACCCTACCATGGCTCTGCAGGGGTCAGATCTAGGCACCTCTGTTGTTCCAGTTTTCTAAATCCTTCATTTTGTTTCTTCTTCAGGTCTCCCTCTCTTTCTTAACTTCACTCTGGAAGTTCTTCCCCTCCCTCCCTCCCTCCCTCCTTCCCTCCTTCCCTCCTCTCCTTCTCTCCTTCCTTCCTGCCCCCCTTGCCTCCTTCTCTCCTTCTCTCCTTCTCTCCTTCCTTCCCTCCCTCCCTCCCTCCCTCCCTCCCTCCCTCCCTCCCTCCCTCCCTCCCTCCCTCCCTCCCTCCCTCCCTCCCTCCCTCCCTCCCTCCCTCCCTCCCTCCCTCCCTCCCTCCTTCCCTCCGCCCCTCCTTCTCTCTGTCTCTCTGTACTGTTAAGCGGTAGCAGATGTTGAGTCAACACCAGCCTGTCATTTAATCTCTCCCCCCCTCTCTCCTTTTCTCACTCTCTCTCTCTACCTCTCCCTCTCTCTCTATCCCTCTCTCAACCTCCTTACCCGACAAATCAGGCAGGAAGTGGGCCCCCCTGGAATGGAAAGAAAAAATATTGAAGAAATAAGAGGGGGAGGGTTAATAGAGAGAGAGAGAGAAAGAGAGAGAATGTGAGAGTGAAGAATTGAGATGGTGAGGATGGAGAGATGGATGGATTGAGTGATGGAGAGATGGACGGATTGAGTTATGGAGAATTTTACATTACTTTTTACTCTCCATCTTGACTTGTTGCACCCACCTTTAAAACTTTGTCATGCTCAGTGTTATCCAGACAAGCAGCCCTCTGTTTCTTCTGATGAGTCCCCTGAGTCCCCTGAGTCCCCTGTGTTTCTCCACATCTGTGTTTCCATAGCCAGAAGGTTTCCTCCAGCCCAGCTCCCCCTCCCGTAGCAAGAAGGTGTCCTCCAGCCCAGCTCCACCTCCCGTAGCAAAAAGGTTTCCTCAAGCCCAGCTCCCCCTCCCGTAGCAAGAAGGTTTCCTCCAGCCCAGCTCCACCTCCCGTAGCAAAAAGGTTTCTTCCAGCCCAGCTCCCCCTCCCGTAGCCAGAAGGTTTCCTCCAGCCCCAGCTCCCTCTCCCGTAGCCAGAAGGTTTCCTCCAGCTCAGCTCCCTCTCCCGTAGCCAGAAGGTTTCCTCCAGCACCAGCTCCCTCTCCCATAGCCAAAAGGTTTCCTCCAGCACCAGCTCCCTCTCCCGTAGCCAAAAGGTTTCCTCCAGCACCAGCTCCCCCTCCCGTAGCAAAAAGGTTTCCGCAAGCACCATCTCCCCCCCCCCGTAGCCAGAAGGTCTCCTCCAGCCCAGCTCCCCCTCCCGTAGCCAGAAGGTTTCCTCCAGCACCAGCTCCCTTTCCTGTAGCCAAAAGGTTTCCTCAAGCCCCAGCTCCCCCTCCCGTAGCCAAAAGGTTTCCTCCAGCACCAGCTCCCTCTCCCGTAGCCAAAGGTTTCCTCCAGCACCAGCTTCCCCTCCCGTAGCCAAAAGGTTTCCTCCAGCACCAGCTCCCTCTCCCGTAGCCAAAAGGTTTCCTCCAGCACCAGCTCCCCCTCCCGTAGCCAAAAGGTTTCCTCCAGCACCAGCTCCCCCTCCCGTAGCAAAAAGGTTTCCTCAAGCCCCATCTCCCCCTCCCGTAGCAAAAAGGTTTCTTCCAGCCCAGCTCCCCCTCCCGTAGCAAGAAGGTTTCCTCCAGCCCAGCTCCCTCTCCCGTAGCCAGAAGGTTTCCTCCAGCCCCAGCTCCCTCTCCCGTAGCCAGGTTTCCTCCAGCCCCAGCTCCACCTCCCGTAGCCAGAAAGTTTCCTCCAGCCCTAGCTCCCTCTCCCGTAGCCAGAAAGTTTCCTCCAGTCCCAGCTCCCTCTCCCGTAGCCAGAAAGTTTCCTCCAGTCCCAGCTCCACCTCCCGTAGCCAGAAAGTTTCCTCCAGCCCTAGCTCCCTCTCCCGTAGCCAGAAAGTTTCCTCCAGTCCTAGCTCCACCTCCCGTAGCCAGAAAGTTTCCTCCAGCCCTAGCTCCACCTCCCGTAGCCAGAAAGTTTCCTCCAGTCCCAGCTCCACCTCCCGTAGCCAGAAAGTTTCCTCCAGTCCCAGCTCCACCTCCCGTAGCAAGAAGGTTTCCTCCAGCCCAGCTCCACCTCCCGTAGCCAGAAAGTTTCCTCCAGTCCCAGCTCCACCTCCCGTAGCCAGAAAGTTTCCTCCAGCCCAGCTCCCCCTCCCGTAGCAAGAAGGTTTCCTCCAGCCCAGCTCCACCTCCCGTAGCAAAAAGGTTTCTTCCAGCCCAGCTCCCCCTCCCGTAGCCAGAAGGTTTCCTCCAGCCCCAGCTCCACCTCCCGTAGCCAGAAGGTTTCCTCCAGCCCAGCTCCCTCTCCCGTAGCCAGAAGGTTTCCTCCAGCACCAGCTCCCTCTCCCGTAGCCAAAAGGTTTCCTCCAGCACCAGCTCCCTCTCCCGTAGCCAAAAGGTTTCCTCCAGCGCCAGCTCCCCCTCCCGTAGCAAAAAGGTTTCCTCAAGCCCCATCTCCCCCTCCCGTAGCCAGAAGGTCTCCTCCAGCCCAGCTCCCCCTCCCGTAGCCAGAAGATTTCCTCCAGCACCAGCTCCCTCTCCCGTAGCCAAAAGGTTTCCTCAAGCCCCAGCTCCCCCTCCCGTAGCCAAAAGGTTTCCTCCAGCACCAGCTCCCTCTCCCGTAGCCAAAAGGTTTCCTCCAGCACCAGCTCCCCCTCCCGTAGCCAAAAGGTTTCCTCCAGCACCAGCTCCCTCTCCCGTAGCCAAAAGGTTTCCTCCAGCACCAGCTCCCTCTCCCGTAGCCAAAAGGTTTCCTCCAGGACCAGCTCCCCCTCCCGTAGCAAAAAGGTTTCCTCAAGCCCCATCTCCCCCTCCCGTAGCAAAAAGGTTTCTTCCAGCCCAGCTCCCCCTCCCGTAGCAAGAAGGTTTCCTCCAGCCCAGCTCCCTCTCCCGTAGCCAGAAGGTTTCCTCCAGCCCCAGCTCCCTCTCCCGTAGCCAGGTTTCCTCCAGCCCCAGCTCCACCTCCTGTAGCCAGAAAGTTTCCTCCTGCCCTAGCTCCCTCTCCCGTAGCCAGAAAGTTTCCTCCAGTCCCAGCTCCACCTCCCGTAGCCAGAAAGTTTCCTCCAGTCCCAGCTCTACCTCCCGTAGCCAGAAAGTTTCCTCCAGTCCCAGCGCCACCTCCCGTAGCCAGAAAGTGTCCTCCAGCCCTAGCTCCCTCTCCCGTAGCCAGAAAGTTTCCTCCAGCCTCAGCTCCCTCTCCCGTAGCCAGAAGGTTTCCTCCAGTCCAAGCTCCCTCTCCCATAGCCAGAAAGTTTCCTCCAGCCCCAGCCCCAGGCCCCCCCTCCCTCATCCCATAGCCAGAAGGTTTCCTCCAGCCCCAGGTCCCCCTCCCTTACAGATGTACCATGGAGAACGACTGTGTCTTGACCAACACACTAATGACTTCCACATGTAGGCTTTCTCTTTCTCTCTCCCTTACCCTCCCTCTCCTGCCCCGCTCTACCTCTCACTCTCATTATTCTTCCCTTTTTCCACCTCCCCTCTATCTCCCCCTCTGTGCTCCCCCACCCTCTCTCCTCTCCCCTGAGCTCCACCTAAATTCTCCCTGTCCTTGTCTCCACATTCCCCTTCTCTCTCTTTTCCCTGGATCGTCGCCCAATTAAGCCAACCTCTTTATTAAAAATCGAACCAAAAAATATACATCATTTGACACACAAAGATCAGACAGTAATCAGAAAAGAAGTATGCATATCCATGCTATGGTTCTTTGCATTTGCTTGTTTCTATTGTCAAACCTGATGGCCTCTTCCTTTCTGTTTCTGTTTCTCAGGAGAAGGAGAAGAAATACATGCTCCCTCTTGACAACCTGAAGGTGCGAGACGTGGAGAAAGGCTTTATGTCCAGCAAGCACGCCTTCGCCATCTTCAACACCGAGCAGAGGTCTGGAACCAGACACATCCTAATAGAGTTAACTTTTAATATTGTAGCGGTACACAAGGGTTCTTCGGCTGTGCCCTTAGGGGAACCTTTTTGGTTCCATGTAGAACTCTGTCTGTTTTCCAGGTAGAACTCTCTGTGAAACCCATAAGGGTTCTACCTGGAACCAAAAATGGTTATTCAAAGAGTTCACCTATGCGGACAGCCGAAGAACCCTTTTAGGTTCTACTGTAGATAGCACCTTTTTTTCTAAGTGTACTTTTACTTGAAATATTCCTACTTTGGTACCACTACTTCTAATAACACAAACTGTACAGGAAGACAGAAACCAATGTGGCTGGTGGGCTTCTTCTCTTCCTAGGCTTTATTTAACTAGATGGGCCTGCCACCCCCTGCCTTGACCCCTAAGGGGACCTGGAAGCAGTGTATCTAACTTCCTCCTCCCCTCCCCTGTGTTGTGGTCCGACAGGAACGTGTACAAGGACAACCGTTTCCTGGAGCTGGCCTGTGACACTCAGGATGAGGTGGACAGTTGGAGGGCTTCTCTCCTACGCGCTGGGGTCTACCCCGAAAGATCTTCCAATGTGAGTGACTGCTGCACGGGCCACCAGCGTTGGGGACAATTCCATTTCCATTCAGTCTATTCACAAAGCCAGCCGAATTGGCTGAATCTAAATGGAATTGACCTCGACCCTGGTGCCCACCACTGTGACCACTTCCTATCACCCCATATTAGTCACTGACTCACTGTAACTCCTGTCTACCACATCTTACGTATTACCCATGACTACCCCTCACTCCCTTCCCATGTTGCAGTTCTGTCATATCTATTCTTATTATTTATAAATTTTTCTTAAACCTGTGTGCTTGCATGGTAATGTACATTGCTAAATATGCATTTTGAATGTACAATCCAGCATACAGTACCAGTCAAACATTTGGACACACCTACTCATTCTAGGGTTTTTCTTTATATTTACTATTTTCCACATTGTAGAAGAATAGTGAAGAATGGAATCATGTAATAACCAAAAAAGTGTTAAACAAATGAAAATATATTTTATATTTGAGATTCTTCAAAGTAGCCACCCTTTGCCTTGATGACAGCTTTGCAGACTCTTGGCATTCTCAAAACCAGCTTCACCTGGAATGCTTTTCCAACAGTCTTGAAAGAGTTCCCATATATGCTGAGTACTTGTTGGCTCCAACTCATCCCAAACCATCTCAATGGTCAGGTGATTGTGGAGGCCAGGTCATCTTATGCAGTACTCCATCACTCTCCTTCTTGGTCAAATAAAATAGTCCTTACACAGCCTGGGGGTGTGTTGGGTCATTGTTTTGTTGAAAACCATATAATAGTTCCACTAAGCGCGAACCAGATGGGATGGTGTATCGATGCAGAATGCTGTGGTAGCCATGCTGGTTAAGTGTGCCTTGAATTCTAAATAAATCACTGACAGTGTCCCCAGCAAAGCACCCCCACTCCATCACACCAGATTTCCACCGGTCTAATGTCCATTGCTCGTGTTTCTTGGCCCAAGCAAGTCTCCTCTTATTATTTGTGTCCTTTAGTAGTGGTTTCTTTGCAGCAATTCAACCATGAAGGATTGATTCACGCAGTCTCCTCTGAACAGTTGATGTTGAGATGTGTCTGTTACTTGTACTCTGAAGCATTTATTTGGGCTTCAGTTTCTGAGGCTGGTAACTAATGAACTTCTCTGCACCAGAGGTAATTGGGTTTTCCTTTCCTGTGGCGGTCCTCATGAGAGCCAGTTTCATCATAGCGCTTGATGGTTTTTGCGACTGCACTTGAAATAACTTTCACATTTCTAGAAATGTTCCGCGTTGACTGACCTTCATGTCTTAAAGTAATGATGGACTGACATTTCTCTTTGCTTATTTGAGCTGTTCTTGCCATAATATGGACTTGGTATTTTACCAAATAGGGCTATCTTCTGTATTCCACCACTACCTTGTCACAACACAACTGATGGGTCATATCCATTAAGAAGGAAAGAAATTCCACAAATGTACTTTTAACAAGGCACACCTGTTAATTGAAATGCATTCCAGCTGACTACCTCATGAAGCTGGTTGAGAGAATGCCAAGAGTGTGCAAAGCTGTCATCAAGGCAAAGATTGGCTACTTTGAAGTTTCTCAAATATAAAATACATTTAGATTTGTTTAACACTTTTTTGGTCACTACATGATTCCATGTGTGTTTTGATGTCTTTAATATTATTCTACAATGTAGAAAATAGTATGAATAAAGAAATACACTTAAATGAGTAGGTGTGTCCAAACTTTTGACTGGTACTGTATGCTTTTACAATTAAAAAAAGTCATATCTCTCCTATCACTTCCCAAGTGACTCATCATATCACTTTAATCTCTCCATCCTCTCTGTCTTTCTCCCTGAAGATTGATGTAAGTGTGAAGATGATGTAACTAGTCACAATAGCTGTAGGCTACATTTTGTTGATATGCTATTCGTACCCTTTTTAAAAGCCTGTGCTATGGTTGTTTCTGATGTACAGAGCTTTGTGATTTCCGTTTGTAATGAAAAGCGCATTACAAATAAAGTTATTATTATTTGTCATTGATAAACACAATTTTTCTGCATCTAAAGATGCAAACCACTAGCTCTGTATTGATAAATACAGGTGTGTTAAAACTAAAAGCCCTTTTCCTCCAGGTGGAGAGTGAGGGCGGCGGCTCCTCGTCCTCGTCCCAGGACAACTTTTCCATGGACCCTCAGCTGGAGCGAAAAGTGGAAACCATCCGCAACCTGGTCGACTCCTACATGGCCATCGTCAACAAGTGCATCCGCGACCTCATGCCCAAGACCATTATGCACCTCATGATCAGCAACGTAAGAGACCTCTGCTTCACGCTGGCGTAGTGATATCAGAACTGGGTTCAAATGGTAGTTGAAATCTTTAAAATACCTTCAGCGTCAGCTTGAGCCTGACTGGTGGGCAACTTTTTAGATTATTCTAATGGTTTCTTTGTGCTAGGAAAGCTAAATCAAATCAGATTTTATTTGTCACATAAACAACAGTTGTAGACCGATGGAAAGTTAAATATATACAGGAAGTACCAGGTAATAACATGGCAATATACAGGAAAGTACGAGGTAATATGATGGCTATATACAGGGAGTACCAGGTAATAACATGGCTCTATACAGGGAGTACCAGGTAATAACATGGCTATATACTGAGAGTACCAGGTAATAACATGGCTCTATACAGGGAGTACCAGGTAATAACATGGTTCTATACTGAGAGTACCAGGTAATAACATGGCTCTATACAGGGAGTACCAGGTAATAACATGGCTCTATACAGGGAGTACCAGGTAATAACATGGCTCTATACAGGGAGTACCAGGTAATAACATGGCTCTATACAGGGAGTACCAGGTAATAACATGGCTCTATACAGGGAGTACCAGGTAATAACATGGCTCTATACAGGGAGTACCAGGTAATAACATGGCTCTATACAGGGAGTACCAGGTAATAACATGGCTCTATACAGGGAGTACCAGGTAATAACATGGCTCTATACAGGGAGTACCAGGTAATAACATGGCTCTATACTGAGAGTACCAGGTAATAACATGGCTCTATACAGGGAGTACCAGGTAATAACATGGCTCTATACAGGGAGTACCAGGTAATAACATGGCTCTATACAGGGAGTACCAGGTAATAACATGGCTCTATACAGGGAGTACCAGGTAATAACATGGCTCTATACAGGGAGTACCAGGTAATAACATGGCTCTATACAGGGAGTACCAGGTAATAACATGGCTCTATACAGGGAGTACCAGGTAATAACATGGCTCTATACAGGGAGTACCAGGTAATAACATGGCTCTATACAGGGAGTACCAGGTAATAACATGGCTCTATACAGGGAGTACCAGGTAATAACATGGCCCTATACAGGGAGTACCAGGTAATAACATGGCTCTATACAGGGAGTACCAGGTAATAACATGGTTCTATACTGAGAGTACCAGGTAATAACATGGCTCTATACAGGGAGTACCAGGTAATAACATGGCTCTATACAGGGAGTACCAGGTAATAACATGGCTCTATACAGGGAGTACCAGGTAAAAACATGGCTCTATACAGGGAGTACCAGGTAATAACATGGCTCTATACAGGGAGTACCAGGTAATAACATGGCTCTATACAGGGAATACCAGGTAATAACATGGCTCTATACAGGGAGTACCAGGTAATAACATGGCTCTATACAGGGGGTACCAGGTAATAACATGGCTCTATACAGGGAGTACCAGGTAATAACATGGCTCTATACAGGGAGTACCAGGTAATAACATGGCTCTATACAGGGAGTACCAGGTAATAACATGGCTCTATACAGGGAGTACCAGGTAATAACATGGCTCTATACAGGGAGTACCAGGTAATAACATGGTTCTATACAGGGAGTACCAGGTAATAACATGGCTCTATACAGGGAGTACCAGGTAATAACATGGCTCTATACAGGGAGTACCAGGTAATAACATGGCTCTATACAGGGAGTACCAGGTAATAACATGGCTCTATACAGGGAGTACCAGGTAATAACATGGCTCTATACAGGGAGTACCAGGTAATAACATGGCTCTATACAGGGAGTACCAGGTAATAACATGGCTCTATACAGGGAGTACCAGGTAATAACATGGCTCTATACAGGGAGTACCAGGTAATAACATGGTTCTATACTGAGAGTACCAGATAATAACATGGCTCTATACAGGGAGTACCAGGTAATAACATGGCTCTATACAGGGAGTACCAGGTAATAACATGGCTCTATACAGGGAGTACCAGGTAATAACATGGCTCTATACAGGGAGTACCAGGTAATAACATGGCTCTATACAGGGAATACCAGGTAATAACATGGCTCTATACAGGGAGTACCAGGTAATAACATGGCTCTATACAGGGAGTACCAGGTAATAACATGGCTCTATACAGGGAGTACCAGGTAATAACATGGTTCTATACAGGGAGTACCAGGTAATAACATGGCTCTATACAGGGAATACCAGGTAATAACATGGCTCTATACAGGGAGTACCAGGTAATAACATGGCTCTATACAGGGAGTACCAGGTAATAACATGGCTCTATACAGGGAGTACCAGGTAATAACATGGTTCTATACAGGGAGTACCAGGTAATAACATGGCTCTATACAGGGAGTACCAGGTAATAACATGGCTCTATACAGGGAGTACCAGGTAATAACATGGCTCTATACAGGGAGTACCAGGTAATAACATGGCTCTATACAGGGAGTACCAGGTAATAACATGGCTCTATACAGGGAGTACCAGGTAATAACATGGCTCTATACAGGGAGTACCAGGTAATAACATGGCTCTATACAGGGAGTACCAATACCGAGTTGATGTGTAGCGGTACGAGGTAATATTTTTATTATTTTATTTAACCTTTATTTCTCTAGGCAAGTCAGTTAAAAACAAATTCGTATTCACAATGATGGCCTACCCCGGCCAAACCCGGATGCCCCTGGGCCAATTGTGCACCGCCCTACGGGACTCCCAATCACAGCCAGATGTGATGCAGCCTGATGGCTATATAGACATGGCTAAATACAGGGAGTAGCTGTAACGAGTCGATGTGTAGGGGTATGATGTAATTGAGGTAGCTATGTACATATAGAAAAGGGGTAAAGTGAGTCAATGCATATAGTACAGGTAGCCATTTGATTAGCTATTTAGCAGTCTAGTTTAGCAGTCTAGTTTAGCAGTCTAATGGCTTGGAAGTAGAAACTGTTCAGGGTCCTATTGGTTCCAGACTTTCTGCATTGGTAAATCAAACAGGCTGGGTTACCGTAACGCACTAGCTGACAATTATTGTTGTAATAAGGGCTTTATAAACATATCTGAATGAGTGATTGATTTATTCATCAATTCTCTCTCCTGCCACCAGGTGAAGGACTTCATCAACGCGGAGCTGCTGGCCCAGCTGTACTCAGCCGGGGACCAGGGTGCCCTGATGGATGAGTCCCAGGAGCAGGTCCAGAGGAGGGATGAGGTCCTCAGGACCCACCAGTCCCTGAAGGAGGCCCTGGCCATCATAGGAGACATCTCCACCACCACCATCTCCACCCCCATGCCGCCACCCGTGAACGACTGGCGCAGTGGAGGAGGCAACAGGTAGGCATCCTGGTAGTCCATTGAGAAGGACTACCCTAGACCCTAGACATTGATCTAAGTGTAGTGGAGTCAACTCTTGTTCTAATAATGGTGAAGATGTTGGGATTGGCCAGCAGGAGACCCGGGTTTGCACTGATTTCCAAGAAGACTATGTTATTATTATTATTTTTATTTTTTACTTGGATAGTGTTGCGAAATAAAAAAAGGAAATCATAAATAGTTAAGTCTATATTATCTGTTATGTCAAGAATATGTCATACACGAGAGGTCACTGAGGGCCATATCTCCATCCCCCCAGGTCTCCTCCAACCAGCCCCACTGGTTCCAGGAGGATGTCATCAGGCCAGCGCCCTAGTCCCGGAGGGGGGCGAGGGGCTCCACCCCCTCCTAACCGCCCAGGACCCCTGGGGCCCTTCAACAACAGTGCTGATAGCCCCCAGGTCCCCAGCCGCCCCAACCGGGCCCCTCCCAGCATCCCCAGGTGAGGCCAGCCCAGGGCCTATGTGCTCCTTTATGGCTCAGTTGGTCAGAGCATGATCGTGTGTACTAAGAGCAAGGGTTTAATTCACACAGGGATCACAAACTAAAAATGTATGCACTCATTGTAAATTGCTTTGGCCTTTAGATGAAAGGGCCTGATATGTATACATAGAGACCACAGGAGGTAGGTGGCACCTTAATTGGGGAGGACGGGTTGGTGGTAATGGCTGGAGCGTAATAAGTGGGACGGTATCAAATACATCAAAGACATGGTTTCTATGTGTTTGATGCCATTCCATTTGCTCCGTTCCAGACATTATTATGAGCCGTCCTGCCTTCGCTAGCCTCAACTGATAGATACACTGAACACTATTTGGTACCCATTACTAGTGGTAACGATCAGTTTTTCCTGACCATATAACCTGACTCAGCTCCCTACATCATGTATAGAAGTTCCACTGTCTAATTTAAAGGGGAATATTTTAAGGGTTATTATACTGAACAAAAATGTAAACGCAACATGTAAAGTGTTGGCCACATGTTTTATGAGCTGAAATAAAAGATCCCAGAAATGTTCCAAACGTGTCTCAAGTTGAGGGAGTGTGCAATTGACATGCTGACTGCAGGAATGTCCACCAGAGTTGTTGCCAGAGAATTGAATGTTCATTTCTCTATCATAAGCCCCCTCCAAAGCCATTTTAGAGATTTTAGCAGTACGTCCAACGTGTAATCACGCCAACCCAGGACCTCCACATCCGGTTTCTTCACCTGCGGGATATTCTGAGACCAGCCACCCAGACAGCTGATGAAACTGAGGAGTATTCCTGTCTGTAATAAAGCCCTTTTGTGGGGAACAACTCATTCTGATTGGCTGGGCCTGGCTCCCAAGTGGATGGGCCTATGCCCTCCCAGACCAATCCATGGCTGCACCTCTGTTGACCCAATTTATTTAAATTGACTGATTTCCTTATATGAGCTGTAACTGTAGAGTAGGGGCCTGAGGGCACACACTTAATGTGTTGTGAAGTCTGTTGTGAAAGTATTGTAAGGTTTTTAAAATTGTATAACTGCCTTAATGTTGCTGGACCCCTGCCTTGGCAGCAGCTACTGGGGATCCTTAATACAAATACCAAATACATTTTTTTATTTTTTATTGTTGCATGTTGCGTTTATATTCTTGTTCAGTATCGTTCAACTAAAAGATACAAACACATTCCAGTAGTTTGTGGTTACTGAAGCAAGGAAGTCCACCAGCTGAAGTATTTCTCAACACCACTTCCAAATTCAGGATGCCACTTTTTCTCTGTTTCTTTCTCTGAAGTCACTATTTCTCTTTTAACACCTGTCCTTTATGCTATTGCTAATTGCCTGTTTTTAACCCTTTTTCAACTAACTTAACTCTCTGCTTCTCTCCAACTCTCCTACTCTCTTCTCTCTCTCTCTCTCTCTCTCTCTCTGTCATACTTCGTCCTCTAAACACTACTGCCCTCCCACCCTCCCTTCCTCCCCCGCCCCCAGTCGGCGACCTCCTCCTTCTCCAACAAGAAATGTCCCCCCATCTTAAGCAGTCAAAGGAGCTTGTGATCCCTTAAGGGCCTAGCGCTCATCCCCTAGCGCTCATCCGTCCCCATACCAACCCCATTCCCCCTATCCTCCACAAGCCCCTCTTCTGTCTATCCTTTACATAGTGCAGACATTGAACCTTTTGCCCTCTGTCCCTGACCCCTGACCTCACGCCAGGTGACGATCGATGTCCATGTATCTATGTACAGTATGGTGCTTGTCTTGTGGTGTATCTTTCTGTATGTGTGCTTGTGCTCACCTGTGGTCCAGGTCTGTTTAGCAGATCCAGTTCCGACTGAGTTTCAGCCCCTAGAAAACCTCCATCTCCCTTACCTAGAACCCAACTTGCTGTCCCTAGAACCCCATCCTCACCCTCCACCCACCTCCACCTAGACCCCACTTGCTGCTTCTTTACATATCTATGCTCAGCAGTGGCACTGCCCTACCCATTCCAAAATGCAGCATGGCACATAGGTTGCTTTTATTGCATGTGTGTGTGTGTGTGTGTGTGTGTGTGTGTGTGTGTGTGTGTGTGTGTGTGTGTGTGTGTGTGTGTGTGTGTGTGTGTGTGTGTGTGTGTGTGTGTGTGTGTGGGAGGGGGACTAATTGGCCTATCTAGGCCAAGTTAGTTTTAGTATCATATATTACATATTGTACAACACCTTCTTTCTGTGGGTTATTGGCTAGGTGTTCGTTCTTCTCTTAGAGAGGAAAGAATATGTCTTAGTGGAGTGTGTGTGCGTGTGTGTGTGAATGTAAGTGTGTGCATATATTTGTGCATATATATGTGTGTGAGAGTGTGCCAACACGTGTGCATGTATTGTCTGTCTGCACGTTGGTTTGATGTTTGAGTTGTAAGCTGTTAATAAATCAAGACCCTTGGGACTAATTTGATGTTGGATTACTGTGTGATTTGTTCCTGTGTTGTAGTAGCAGTCAATACACATAGAACAAGGCTGAGGACATTGTTCAAAGCAAAACAGCCTCAATAAATGGTATGCCTGTATCTACTGTATCACTGGTCAAGTGGAGATCTTCCTCACACCTTTAAGCTCAAACTCACAGAGGCTGGCTGGCGAGATGGAAGGAAGTATTCCCAACACACAGAGAGACAGAGAAATACACTGATATTACCGGCCACAATTATGGGAAGATACATATCTCTGTGTGACTGAGAACAGTGACATTCTCCATTTAGCCTTTGCCTCAGGTTGGACTCAAACCTCCCCTGTGTTCATGACTGATCACATGCCACTTCAGAACTGTGTAAAACATATCCTTCTCTCACTGTCCTCCTCCTCTCCCCGTCCTCTCCTTTTCTCCTCTCCCTCTCCCTCCCCAGTCCCGAGTCCAGTCAGCCACTGTGCCCAGAGCTTAAGGTGGATTTGTGTAAAGTGCTCTCTGTCAGTTTGTTATTGTGTATGTATGTGGTCCTCTTTTGAGACTGTGTTCTGCAGTACATACATACACACCAAGGTATTAATTATACAGAGGTGACTGTTGACTATAATGACCTTGTTACAATCTAGCGCTTGTTCTCTCAATGTCTCTAGTGTTCTCTCGCTCTACTTCTCTAAATAGATCAATTAGACCGCCATAGTGGCATGAGTTACAAGTCTGTATTGCCAAAGTTAATTATAGAAAGGAAATCATACAATATCAAGCAGAACATCAACAATGTGGTTCCTATAGTTATGAAAATATATTGTATGTAGGAGGATTTAGATTAATTGGGAATTGAATTGCAACAGTGGTTCTTTTCTTTCTGTGTGTCTGTATCTCTCTTCAATAAACTATTCCCCTCCCACTTTCCCTTTGTCCAAAATGTTTCTCTTCAAAATATATTAATCTGATTAACCCATGCAGGCTAAACTATTAGCCCCTCCACTGGAAACAGTAGCTGAACATACAAGTTGTTGAAAGGACATTCACAGACTGCACTGCACATAATACTAAGACAGAAGGTTTGTTTAAATGAATCAGATATGAAACTCAACTAAAATCAACTGATTTTATTGTGGTGGATTTATTAGGCCATCATCACCATGATCTATAATGATAGTTATACAGACAGGAACAGTACACTTATTTTCCCAGAGATGGCGCTGATTAGCCATAAGTAACTGCAGGCCGTCACTTATTATCAGGCAGATGAACACGTCCTCATCAGCATTGAGTTGCATTGCATCACTTTTGTTTTTCTTTTGACACGAAGTACTGTTCTACACAGAGTAGACTATGTTTTAAAAAAAAGTTGTAATATGTACAGAATAATTTTGTTATTGTCATAGCTGGGCTATTTTCTAAAAGACAATGAGAAAATAAAGCTACTCGGAATACATATTTTTCTTTTGAAAGCTCCAACTTGTCCATGTGGGGTCAAACGACATTAGGAGGGCTAGCTCGGAACTGCTGAAAATTGATTTTAAAGAACTGATTCTAAGTATGAAAGATTCCAAAAAGCGGCCAATTATTTCAGGCCCGGTACCATCAATGGGCCACGGCTGTGAAAGATTCTGCAGGCTACTGACATTACACACCTGGCTAAAAGACTACTGTAGCTCGGCTGCCATAACTTTTATAGATAACTTTAACAATTTTTGGAAACAGAAGATGCTCTACAGGAATTATGGAGTCCATCAAATCATCCTGGCTCCTGGACTCTGTCCGCGCATTTCAAGGCTGCATTGAGACAATGACTTATCCATGACCCAGGCCCTGCTCAGATAATCCCCACCATTGTGTCGCTGAGCTGTTGTAGTGCTGCTGCAAATGTACATTGGCCCAGGGGTATTAGCAGTCATCATGTAAGAACATGTAATTTATGTCCCTCTAACTCCCCTCAATGCCTCTGTCAATCCTACAGCTATTGTATGCAGTAAAACAGTCCTGTAGCTTAGCATCTGCTTCGTCTGACCACTTTTTTATTGATCTAGTCACTGGTGCTTCCTGCTTTAATTTTTGCTTGTAAGCAGGAATCAGGAGGATAGAATTATGTTCAGATTTGCCAAATGGAGGGCGAGGGAGAGCTTTTTATGTGTCTCTGTGTGTGGAGTAAAGGTGGTCCAGAGTTTTTTCCCCTTTGGTTGCACATTTAACATGCTGATAGACATTTGGTAAGACGGATTTAAGTTTCCCTGCATTAAAGTCCCTGGCTACTCTGGGTGAGCGTTTTCCTGTTTGCTTATTGCGGAATACAGCTCATTCAGTGCGGTCTTAGTGCCAGAATCAGTCTGTTGTGGTATGGAGACAGCCTTGAAAAATACAGATGAAACTCTCTAGGTAGATAGTGTGGTGTACAGCTTATCATGAGATACTCTACCTCAGGCGAGCAAAACCTCGAGACTTCCTTGCATATCGTGCATCAGCTGTTATTTACAAAATTACATAGTCCACCTCCCCTTGTCTTACCAGACGCCGCTGTTCTGTCCTGCAGATACAGCGTATAACCAGCTAACTGTATGTTGATAATGTTGTCGTTCAGACATGAAGCATAAGCTATTACAGTTTTGAATGTCCCGTTGGTAGTTTAATCTTCCACGTAGGTCATCGATTTTATTTTCAAAAGATTGCACGTTTGCTATTAGAATGGAAGGAAGTGGGGGATTACTTGATCGCCTACGAATTGTCCGAAGGCAGCCCGTCCTCTGGCCTCTTTTTCTCTGCCAAATTACGGTGATCTGTGCCTGTTCCCTCGGAAGCAGTATATCATTCAAGTCGGGCTCGTCGGACTCGTTAAAGGAAAAAAAGGATTCTGCCAGTCCGTTTTGAGTAATCGCAGTCTTGATGTCCAGAATATGTTTTCGGTCATAAAAGTTGGTAGCAGCAACATTATGTACAAAATAAGTTACAAACAAAGCAAAGAAACGAACAAAAAGCACAATTAGTTAGGAATACGTAAAACGTCAGCCTTGTTCTCCGGCACCATCTTGTCCACTAAATACCTCCCCTTAATCTGGCCCTTCCTTAGGTTCCTTCCCCAGGCAGTATTGTTTCTGTTATTCATGTCTAGACACTACTCCTACGTTGGATCGTTCCATGTTATTTGTCATATTAAACTTACCACCTGCACCTGCTTCTCAACTCCAGTGTCTACGTTACACCCACTAAACGCAAACCAGATGGGAAGGCATATCGCTGCAGAATGCTGTGGTAGCCATGCTGGTTAAGTATGCCTTGAATTCTAAATAAATCCCTGACACGTTCACCAGTAAAGCCCCCCTACACCATCACACCACCTCTTCCATGCTTCATGGTGGGAACCACACATGCGGAGATCATCCGTTCACCTACTTTGCATCTCACAAAGACACGGCGGTTGGATCCAAAAATCTCAAATTTGGACTCATCAGACCGAAGGACAGATTTCCACCGGTCTAATGTCTAATGTCCATTGCTCGTGTTTCTTGGACCAAGCAAGTCTCTTCTTTTTTTCTTTTTTTTTTACAGAAATTCGACCATTAGGCCTGATTCACGCAGTCTCCTTTGAACAGTTGATGCTGAGATGTATCTGTTACATGAACTCTGCGAAGCATTTATTTGGGCTGCAATCTGAGGTGCAGTTAACTCTAATGAACTTATTCTCTAAAACAGAGGTAACTCTGGGTCTTCCTTTCATGTGGCTGTCCTTATGAGAGCCAGTTTCATCATAGCGCTTTATGGTTTTTGCGACTGCACTTGAAGAAACTTTCAAAGTTTTTGACATTTTCCAGATTGACTTTATCTTTGCTTATTTTGAGCTGTTCTTGCCATAATATAGACTTGGTATTTTACCAAATAGGGCTATCTTCTGAATACCACCCCTACCTGGACACAACACAACTGGCACACCTGTTAATTAAAATGCATTCCAGGTGACTACCTCATGAAGCTGGTTGAGAGAATGCCAAGAGTGTGCAAAGCTGTCATCAAGGCACAGGGTGGCTACCTTGAATAATCTCTAATATAAAATATTTGATTTGTTTAACACCTTTTTGGTTACTACGTGATTCTACATTTTATAGTGTTGATGTCTTAACTATTATTCTACAATGTAGAAAATAGTACAAATAAATAAAAACCCTGGAATGAGTAGCTGTGTTCAAACTTTTGACTGGTACTGTACATGGAGAGCTAACATTAATAATATGCACGTCAATCTCTCTCGGTTTAAAGTAGAGGAGAGATTGACTTCATCACTACTCTTTTTTTGTGAGAAGTATTGACATGTTGAATGCACCGAGCTGTCTGTTTAAACTACCAACACACAGCTCAGACACCCATGCATACCCCACAAGACATGCCACCAGAGTTCTCTTCACAGTCTCCAAGTCCAGAACAGACTATGGGAGGCACACATAGAGCCATGACTACAGGGAAATCTATTCCACATCAAGTAACCCATGCAAGCAATAAAATCTGATTGAAAAAAGAAGAAGATAAAAATACACCTTATGGAACAGCGGGGACTGTGAAGAGACACACACACAGGCACAAACACACGCACACACACACTCACTCATGATAACATACACATTATACACACGTACACATGGGTTTTGTGTTGTAGATAATGTGGTAGTAGAGTAGTGGCTGGCCTGTGGGCACACACTTTAGGTGTTGTGAAATGTATTGTAATGTTTTTAAAATTAACTGCCTTAATTTTGCTGGACCCCAGGAAGCGTAGCTGCTGCCTTGGCATCAGCTAATATGGATCCTTAATAAATACAAACACAAACAAACACACACAAAAAAAGCTCAAATCAAATCAAATAGTATTTGTCACATGCACTGAATACAACAGGTGTAGATAGACTTTACAGTGGAATGCTTACTTACAAGCTCTTTCCCAAAGATACAGAGTTAAATGGATGCACAAGAATAAAGCTATACAAGGAGTATTTTCAAAGAATACTTCCAACTCATCAATTAGTAATTTGCCAATTTCCTGTAAAGGTCCATTCCCCTATATAGTACTCAACAACAAAATGTTTTTTTAACTGTCACATTTTACACTCATTTGTATCATAGTTCAAAATCAGAGTATGGGGATTTGACAGCGACACACTGGTACACCACATTTCTACGAACATTACTGCGCAACAGCGTTGCTGCGTTTTCATTGGACAGAGCCGGGGACGCGGCGGATGACACAGCTATCGCGTTGGCGGAACGCAAGGTCTCCTGCTCCAGTGGATTTGACAGGAGCCAACAGTTCAACACAACACCACTTTCAGGGAACTAGAAGTTAGGTTTCGGACCTGTAACTTGTAGTAGAAGTTAGACATATTCACGTTGAGTTAAAACATACAACTGTTGAATAACCACAGTATTGATACATGTGTAGGGAGACGGTGATAATGTTGGACCCTGCGGGATGATGATGAAGAAGAGATTGTGGCGAGTTATGTCAGCGTGCCTACTTGTGTTATTACTGTGTTGGTAAGTTGTTAGCTCTACGGTACTTTTATTTTCATAACAAGGTATGTGTTTTACCTCACTAGATAACTATAGCATCTCGTTAGCCAAAACATGTTGGAATAGATGCTATATTAACGAGAACCACGGCAAGCATAGCGTTAACTGGCTTGCTAGCCAGGTTAGCTAGCTAAGTTACCTACTAACTACAAAATTACAGCCTAGGCTGTAGATAGCGAACGTTAGCTAGCTAGCTAGTGTTCGCCAGTAGCGTTCGCTAGCTCAGACAAATGCAGTTTGTATTTTAACAATTCATATCGTATTGCCTCAGCCTGCCTCCATCACCAGAAAGTGGAGTATAGGACCCTAATAGTAACTTAACTAGTTACATAATATCTCTATCATACTAAATAGGGTAGGTTAAATAACACACTATTGCTGAGTTGTTGCACGGCCTGTATTGATTTCTAATATGTTCTGTTAGCCACATAATACATTTTACCCTGACCTGATAGTTAAGGATTTACAGCCTATTTAGTCACTCAGCTAGCAGGCTCGCTGCTTTTAGGTCCTGACCCCTGGCTGTAAATCCTTCATCACCAAAGTTCAGAGGCTCCATCCAGAGGTGATGAGAATCTAGGATAGGCTTAATGGAGAAGAATGCACCAGGTTTACTGTAATGGCGCACATGAATGCTGCATTGATGCTCAGACAGAAATTCCAATGGCCTGAAGTCCTTTCGAGGAAAGTGATGCTTCTTGGCCCTTACATTTTTCAAAGTGTAGCACTAGTCCGGCTCAGCGAGATGATGTTGCATGCACAAAGTAAACACAGTAGTGCAGAGATTGACATTAAGGTCTGAAAGGCACTCGGCCATGGCATTGGGCAAGTGAGGAGTATTTTTGGGTTGCCAGAAAATTATCACTTGCCCGAAAAATAGGCTAGCTATTTACACCTACACACGGGATGAACTAGACATAGCAGACTACTGGAATTACTTGTATATTGGTTGTTATCAGTAAAAAAACAAATCGGCAATAAGGCAACCCTTCATTTCCACAACTAAGAGTGTTGAAGCGCAAGGCTAACTTCTGTTATTTTGTTCCCGTAGCTATCAAGTTGTAGAAGCGTGCAGTGCACAGATACTGTGTGAGAGTAGTCTTGCATCGTGCTCATTTGGGGTGCTGCTCGTTGCAACGTCATCTCGCTGAGTTTACTTTAAAATGTACCTGGCCTAGGCTGTAATTTTGTAGTGGAAACTCATTAATGAGCTAAGCATCTGGAAAGTACCTAGTTAGGTGAAATGTGATGTGTAAACCTCCCCCTGAACTTTGTACTGCTATGATATGGCATGTTCATGGCTATCTCCTTCCTCAGACTGCAGTGTTGGAGGCTACCCCTCCTTAATTCTACTCAGGCATGAAGGAGTATTATTGACAGTCCCACCCCTGGATGCAAATCTAACTTTCTCAATGTACCAATAATCTGCCCTTTATCCTGAAGTGTGCACTTGTTCACTTCCCTTCAAGGATTCAAGAGGGGAGAGTCCACTTCAGGAGGGTGTGTTTATGCTCAGGGAAGAGTGCTCAGTCACAATCACACCTTGGGTGTATCACTGTAAATGAGTCATAGAATGTGCCAGTTAGGCTGCTACTCCCTTATCTTGTTTCTCATGTGTTGTTAGAGGGAATTGAGCCAAAATCTGCCATCTAACACTGGTCCCTGTATTCACATGATCATATTATGTCCGCCCACAGTTGATTCTTGCTGAAACTACCGGTAGTACTATTAGGCTTGGGCGATATACCATTTATACCGTATACCGATGGTATGATTTTCAATACTGTTACTACAGGGGGGGGGGGGCGTGCTATGCCACTGCTTATAACAAACTACAAGTAAAAACTGCAATATCTAACTTTTTTGGAGACCAGACCAAATTCACATAGAATTCTGAGTTATAAATGTGTCATTGTCATTGAAAGCAAGTATAAGAAGCTGTATATTTCTTTGCTTCCCATTCTTAAGTTTTGGTTTTTGACATCAAAACTATGAAATAACATTTGGAATCATGTAGTAACCAAAAAAGTGTTAAAATCAAAATATATTTTATATTTGAGATTCTTTAAAGTAGCCACCCTTTGCCTTGTTGACAGCTTTGCACACTCTTGGCATTCTCTCAACCAACTTCATGAGGTAGTCATCTGGAATGCATTTCAATTAACAGGTGTGTCTTAATTTGTTGAATTTCTTTCCTTCTTAATGCGTTTGAGGCAATCCGTTGTGTTGTGACAAGGTAAGGGTGGTATGCAGAAGATAGCCCTATTTGGTAAAAAAAAAACAGCTCAAATAAGCAACGAGAAACGACAGTCCATCATTACTTTTAAGACATGAAGGTCAGTCAATCCGGAAAATTTCAAGAACTTTGAAAGTTTCTTCAAGTGCAGTCGCAAAAACCATCAAGCACTATGATGAAACTGGCTCTCATGAGGACCGCCACAGGAAAGGAAGACCCAGAGTTACCTTTGCTGCAGAGGACACGTTCAGTAGAGTTAACTGCATCTCAGATTGCAGCCCAAATAAATGCTTCACAGAGTTCAAGTAACGAGACACATCTCAACAGGTTTAGTGAATCAGGCCTTCATGGTCGAATTACTGCAAAGAAACCACTACTAAAGGACACCAATATGAAGAAGAGAATCATGGGCAATGGACATTAGACTGTTGGAAATCTGTCCTTTGGTCTGATGAGTCCAAATTTGAGATTTTTGGTTCCAACCACCATGTCTTTGTGAGACACAGAGTAGGTGAACGGATGATCTCTGCATGTGTGGTTTCCACCGTGAAGCATGGAGGAGGAGGTGTGATGGTGTGGGGGTGCTTTGCTGGTGACACTGTGATTTATTTAGAATTCAAGGCACACTTAGCCAGCATTCTGCAGCGATACGCCATCCCATCTGGTTTTCACTTAGTGGGACTATCATTTGCTTTTCAACAGGACAATGACCCAACACACCTCCAGGCGGTGTAAGTGCTATTTGAGCAAGGAGAGTGATGGAGGGCTGCATCAGATGACCTGGCCTCCACAATCACCCGACCTCAACCCAATTGAGATGGTTTGATGAGTTGGACCACAAGGAAAAGCAGGCAACATGTTCTCAGCATATGTGGGAACTGCTTCAAGACTGTTGGAAAAGCATTCCAGGTGAAGCTGTTGAGAGAATGCCAAGAGTGTGCAAAGCTGTCATCAAGGCAAAGGGTGGCTACTTTTTAAGAATCTCAAATATAAAATATGTTTTGATTTGTTTAACACTTTTTTTGTTACTACATGATTCCATGTGTGTTATTTCATAGTTTTGGATGCGTTCAATATTATTCACAATGTAGAAAATAGTAAAAATAAAGAAAAATCCTTCAAAAATCAAATCACATTTTATCGGTCACATACACATGGTTAGCAGATGTTATTGCTAGTGTAGCGAAATGCTTCTAGTTCCGACAGTGCAGCAATATCTAACAAGTAATCTAACAATTCCACAACTACCTAATACACACAAATCTAAGTAAAGGAATGGAATAAGAATATACAGTGCCTTTGAAAAGTATTCACCCTCTTGGCAGTTTTCCTATTTTGTTTCATTACAACCTGTAATTTAAATGGATTTTTATTTGTTTTTCATGTAATGGACAGACACAAAATAGTCCCAATTGGTGAAGTGAAATGAATAAAAAGTGGTGCATGTATATGTATTCACCACCTTTGCTATGAAGCCCCTAAATAAGATCTGGTGCAACCAATTACCTTCAGAAGTCACATAATTAGTTAAACAAAGTCCACTTGTGTGCAATCTAAGTGTCACATGATCTGTCACATGATCTCAGTATATATACACCTGTTCTGAAAGGCTCCAGAGTCTGCAACACCACTAAACAAGGGGCACCACCAAGCAAGCGGCACCATGAAGACCAAGGAGCTCTCCAAACAGGTCAGGGACAAAGTTGCGGAGAAGTACAGATCAGGGTTGGGGTATAAAAAAATATCAGAAACTTTGAACATCCCACGGAGCACCATTAAATCCATTATAAAAACATTGAAAGAACATGGCACCACAACAAACCTGCCAAGAGAGGGCTGCCCACCAAAACCCACTGGCCAGGCAAGGAGGGCATTAACCAGAGAGGCAACAAAGAGACCAAAGATAACCCTGACGGAGCTGCAAATCTCCACAGCAGAGATTGGGATATCTGTCCACACTTTAAGTCGTATGCTCAACAGAGCTGGGCTTTACGGAAAAGTGTCCAGAAAAAAGACATTGCTTAAAGAAAAAAATAATCCAACACGTTTGGTGTTTGCCAAAAGGCATGTGGGAGACTCCCCAAACATATGGAAGAAGGTACTCTGTTCAGATGAGACTAAAATGGAGCTTTTTAGCCATCAAGGAAAACGCTGTCTGGCAGAAACCCAACATCTTTCATGTATCTTGGCATGTTCTCCACCAGTCTTCCTGATGCAAAAATTCAAGCAGCTCGCCTTTGTTTGATGCTTGTGACCATCCATCTTCCTCTTGATCACATTCCAGAGGTTTTCAATGGGGTTCAGGTCTGGAGATTGGGCTGGCCATGACAGGGTCTTGATCTGGAGATCCTCCATCCACACCTTGGTTGACCTGGCTGTGTGGCATGGAGCATTGTCCTACTGGAAAAACCAATCTTCAGAGTTGGGGAACATTGTCAGAGCAGAATCAACTTTTCTTCCAGGACAACCTTGTACGTGGCTTGATTCATATGTCCTTCACAAAGACAAATCTGCCCGATTCCAGCCTTGTTGAAGCACCCCCAGATCATCACCAATCCACCAAATTTCACAGTGGGTGCGAGACACTGACTTGTAGGCCTCTCCAGGTATTGCACCAACTGTGAAATTTGGTGGAGGAACGGTGATGACCTGGGGGTGCTTCAGCAAGGCTGGTATCAGGCTTATTCCACCAAATACTGATTTCTGAACTCTTCCTAAGTTAAAACATTAGTATTGTGTTTAAAAATGAATATGAACTTATTTTCTTTGCATTATTCGAGGTCTGACAACACCGCATCTTTTTAGTTATTTTGACCCGTTGTCATTTTCTGCAAATAAATGCTCTAAATGACAATATTTTTTATTTGGAATTTGGGAGAAATGTTGTCAGTGGTTATAGAATAGAATAAAATAAAAATGTTCATTTTACCCAAACACGTACCAATAAATAGTAAAACTAGAGAAACTGATAATTTTGCAGTGGTCTCTTCATTTTTTCCAGAGCTGTATATGGATGAGCAATGACCGAGCAGCATAGGCAAGATGGTATACAATACAGTATATACATATGAGATGAGTAATGCAAGATATGTAAACATTTATTAAAGTGGTATTATTAAAGTGACTAGTGATGCATTTATTAAAGTGGCCAATGATTACAAGTCTGTATGTAGGCAGTAACCTCTCTGTGCTAGTGAGGGCTGTTTAACAGTCTGATGGCCTTGAGATAGAAGCTATTTATCAGTCTCTCGGGCCCAGCTTTGATGCACCTGTACTGACCTCGCCTTCTGGATGGTAGCGGGGTGAACAGGCAGTGGCTCGGGTGGTTGTTTTCCTTGATGATCTTTTTGGCCTTCCTGTGCTATAGGTGTCCTGGAGAGCAGGTATTTTGCCTGCGTTGTGCAGACCGCACCACCCTCTGGAGAGCCCTGTGGTTATGGGCGGTGCAGTTGCCGTACCAGGTGGTGATGCAGCCCGACAGGATGCTCTCAATTGTGCATCTGTAAAAGTTTGAGGGTTTTAAGTAACAAGCCAAATTTCTTCAGCCTCCTGAGGTTGAAGAGGTCCTGTTGCGCCCTTTTTACCACACTGTCTGTGTGGGTGGACCATTTCAGTTTGTCTGTGATGTGTATGCCGAGGAACTTAAAACTTTCCACCTTCTCCACTGCTGTCCCATCGATTTGCATAGGGGGTGCTCCCTTTGCTGTTTCCCGAAGTTCACGATCATCTCCTTTGTTTTGTTGACGTTGAGTGAGAGGTTGTTTTCCTGACACTGCACTCCGAGTGCCCTCATCTCCTCCCTATAGGCTGTCTTGTCGTTCTTGGTAATCAAGCCTACTACTGTTGTCGTCTGCAAACTTTCTGATTGAGTTGAAGGTGTGCATGGCCACGCGGTCGTGGGTGAACAGGGAGTACAGGAGGGACTGAGCAGCAATGAATGAGTAGGTGTGTCCAAACTTGACTGGTACTGTATATCATTTTTTCTTTTATTTGTATAGCTCCCCTTGTGTGCACTTCCGGTAATACCATATACCCTGGTATGGTACAGAAACGGTATGAAAATCTGGATACCGCCCAACCCTAAGTATTACTACTCATTCTAACTACAACTCATAATTCAAATTCCTCAGACTTGTAGGGATGTATGCTAGGCTTATGGTGTTGATTACATTACATTTTACTGCAGTATATTTGGCAAGTAGGCCTACTTTTGCTTTACTGCCTAGTTACTTTCTACTGCCTATTGTTAAAGTGGCCACACACTCTAATACATAATTTCTCGTCCAACGAAAACACCATGGCTCCTTAGAGGTTACATTAGGGCTGTTGGATCTGAATTAAAAGTTAAACACCCTACAACCTATATTATTTGTGTCTTACCAGACTCCAGTGGCCAAGCACATTAGACTACTTGCCCTATAAATTCACTGCTAGACAAGGCCACGTTAGTGGTGCAGCTGTTTGACACTGCAGCTTAACACAATGACCTCTGTCCCCAGTAGAAATGTGACATTGTTGTGAGTGGACTTATTTAAAGCCTTGCCATGACCAGCGATCTCTGTTGTCCCGTGCCAAGATTCACAAGACAGCTGTGACATTGACTTGACACACTGTCAGACTGTCAGCAGACAGTGGCATGCGCTTTTTAATTTTCCCTGTGCAGCCACATGGCATAAGGTTTTGACTTTGACCTCCCACCTCCAGCCTGGCCTGCCCCCCACAGTGATAAGATACACTGTGAGAGAGAGACACTGTCAGACACCTAGGCATTCCCATGTCGCCTCTTTCAGCTCTGAAACTGCTGGGAAGCAGCTTCCTCTGTTTGACTATGATTCCTTCATTGATTCTTTGAAATCAAGTTGTTTTTCTTCTGGTCAAGGCTTGTACTTGTTGGAACGGTAAACATAGTGACACTAGGTTACAGTATATTTCCACACATTAATAGCATTAGGGTCAATTTAATCTAAATTCAGGAAGTAAACTGAAATTCCAAATCCCCTATTCCCATTACTCTCACTCTGGCCCCCATGCCTAAATCAATAACACTGATGTCTTCTCCTATGTTATCTCAGGCACCCCACTAAATATGTTAGCTGCACAGAGCAACCCCCAGAGGCTCAGACCCAGAGTCTGAAGGAAGATCCTGGCGACAGGTCCCATCACAAGGTACATCAACTGCTTCACCTGTTTGGACCATACGTTTCAATCATGCCTTTTGTTACATACCTAGTATAACATATCAACAACTCTCTTGTTGATATGATACCTGTTTCTTTAATGTTGGATACGACAACTAATGTTCACTTCCGGTCCGTCAGGGTGTTGTTCAGTTAGAGGATGGCTGGGGGTCACAGTATGTCCAGCACCTATCTGAAGAGGAGGTGCTGCCAGAGGGAGAGGAGGTGGAGACACAGCAGCGGGGCCTAGCAGAGGAGGAGGGGGCGGGGACTCCAAGCACTGAGGTGGAGAACAAGGAGCATGTTCAGGTACTTATGTTTTGGTTATGTTTTTATTTGGATCCCCATTTTGCTGTTAGAATTGAGATCTAGATCTACTCTTCCTGGGGTCCAAAAGGTAGAGGTTCTGCAGTGATGAATCATAAGAAGTAGACCTGAAGAACTACTCCACTCTGGCTTTCTTACTGTATGTGAAGCAGATGTCTATTTCTTCAGTTCAAGAGCAGATTGAGATTTGCATACCATCCACCAGACTTATTGACCAAACCTATTGATTGTTCCTGAAATCTTTGTATCATAAAACACATACTGCGCAGGCAGGTGGATGGTTGCCATGGACCATCAATATTAAGTTCGGTCTTTTACTGACAGTGCAGTGATAATGTTTTCCAGACGTTGGACCTGGAGGATTCTGAGAAGGAGCCAGAGACAGCAGAACCAGAGGCCGAGCCAGAGACAGCAGAACCAGAGGCCGAGCCAGAGACAGCAGAACCAGAGGCCGAGCCAGAGACAGCAGAACCAGAGGCCGAGCAAGAGACAGCAGAACCAGAGGCCGAGCCAGAGACAGCTGAACCAGAGACAGCAGAACCAGAGGCAGCAGAACCAGAGGCCGAGCAGCCACCTCCAGAGCCCGTTGTCACCCAAGAGCTGCAGCCAACACCCACCTCTGACCTATTCCCTTTTTCCTCTGCCCTCAACCCCGTCACTGAAGACCCCTCCATGTCCCATGGCTCATCCTCTAGTGTACCAGAGGATACTTTGTCTGATGTCCCTGTACCGGAATTCAGCGATACTGATCTTGCCACAGACGACTGTGAAGCTGGAGAAACCAACCCCTTTGATGAATCCTGGACCTGCCTGAGTAGCGGCTCCAACATCCAGGACCAGAGTCCCAGGTATTGTGACTTGGAATGTAGAATGTACATCTCGCAAATCTTTTCCTGAAACGCTTATTTTTAAGTCTTGTGAAAGCAAAAAGTATTTTGTAGAATTCTCACAAACGATCCAGGAAACCAAACCAGGGAATTGAATTTCATATGTGAAAATGCCCTAACCTTAACTTGTGTTCGCTCCTTGAGAGCTAATGGCTTTAGCAGAAATGGCTAACACAGTCAAGTGGCGCACAGGAGGCTCAGGTTCGACCCCAGTTGCTTTTACCAGTGTTTGAATGTAGGCTTTCTTTCTATTGTCTCCCTCTGTAGTCTTCCTGTTGTCCTGGAGAAACTTAACAACGCTCAAGGAAAAGGCACCAAGACCGACAACACCTCCCACATGTTGAAAGAACGGGTAGAGATACACCAACATTTGTTGCATAGAAATAATGTTTTCTGATGCTTATAGTCCCAAAAGTGCAAACTCCAAGCTTAATTAAGCCCAGCTTAAATGCTTGAGTATATGATGATTGAAGTAAATATTTGAACTGAGTCTGATGTACTGTTGACTGCTGTTGCCAGGCCTTGAGCTCACACATCGCCACAGAGAAGGATCCTAATGTGGCAACCAAGGATGCGGAGGACATCCCCACCTTTGACGAGTGGAAGAAGAAAATTATGGAGAAGGAGAACAGTAAGATAGATGGTGTTCCTTATCTCACACACTCACTCACTCACTGGTTTTGATTTAAAACTGTATCTCTCTTCATAGCTCTGGCCACTCACATCTCCACCAACGGCGCTGTAAAGAAGGTGCAGAAGAACTTCAACAACTATGCCTCAGTGGAGTGTGGCGCCAAGATCCTGGGTTCTAACCCAGAGGCTAAGGTATCTATTTCAAACTGTCACCCTCCAAACCCATCTAAATATTCAGTTGATACAACTGATTTTAATAGCTAGCTTTATATTGACGGAAGGATCTTGTTTTCTGTCAGAGTACTTCAGCCATATTAATGGAGAGCATGGATCATTACATGTTAAACCCCTGCAGCAACAAGATCTGGTGAGTGTGTGCGTGCGTTTGGAGATCCCTCGCCCCTTCTCTCGCTCTCTCTCGCCCCTTCTCTCGACTCTGTCTCTCGCCCCTTCTCTCGCTCTCTCTCGCCCCTTCTCTCGACTCTCTCTCTCGCCCCTTCTCTAGACTCTCTCTCTCGCCCCTTCTCTAGACTCTCTCTCGCCCCTTCTCTAGACTCTCTCTCTCGACCCTTCTCTCGACTCTCTCTCTCGCCCCTTCTCTCGACTCTCTCTCTCGCCCCTTCTCTCGACTCTCTCTCTCGCCCCTTCTCTCGACTCTCTCTCTCGCCCCTTCTCTCGACTCTCTCTCTCGCCCCTTCTCTCGACTCTCTCTCTCGCCCCCTCCTCTCTTTCTCGCCCCTTCTCTCTTTCTCGCCCCTTCTCTCTTTCTCGCCCCTTCTCTCTCACTCGTCCCTTCGCTCTCTCTCGCTCTCTCACCCCTCCTCTCTCTCGCCCCTTCTCTCGACTCTCTCTCGCGACCCTTCTCTCGACTCTCTCTCTCGCCCCTTCTCTCGACTCTCTCTCTCGCCCCTTCTCTCGACTCTCTCGTCCCTTCTCTCACTCTCTCTCTCGCCCCTTCTCTCGACTCTCTCTCTCGCCCCCTTCTCTCTTTCTCGCCCTTCTCTCTCTCTCGCCCCCTTCTCTCTTTCTCGCCCTTCTCTCTTTCTCGCCCCTTCTCTCTCTCTCGCCCCTTCTCTCTTTCACGCCCCTTCTCTCTCACTCGCCCCTTCTCTCGACTCTCTCACTCGCCCCTTCTCTCGACTCTCTCACTCGCCCCTTCTCTCGACTCTCTCACTCGCCCCTTCTCTCGACTCTCTCTCTCGCCCCTTCTCTCGACTCTCTCTCTCGCCCCTTCTCTCGACTCTCTCACTCGCCCCTTCTCTCGACTCTCTCTCTCGCCCCTTCTCTCGACTCTCTCTCTCGCCCCTTCTCTCGACTCTCTCTCTCGCCCCTTCTCTCGACTCTCTCTCTCGCCCCTTCTCTCGACTCTCTCTCGCCCCTTCTCTCGACTCTCTCTCTCGTCCCTTCTCTCGACTCTCTCTCTCGCCCCTTCTCTCGACTCTCTCTCTCGCCCCTTCTCTCGACTCTCTCTCTCGCCCCTTCTCTCGACTCTCTCTCTCGCCCCTTCTCTCGACTCTCTCTCTCGCCCCTTCTCTCGACTCTCTCTCTCGCCCCTTCTCTCGACTCTCTCTCGCCCCTTCTCTCGACTCTCTCTCTCGTCCCTTCTCTCGACTCTCTCACTCGCCCCTTCTCTCGACTCTCTCTCTCGCCCCTTCTCTCGACTCTCTCTCTCGTCCCTTCTCTCGACTCTCTCTCTCGCCCCTTCTCTCGACTCTCTCTCGCCCCTTCTCTCGACTCTCTCTCTCGTCCCTTCTCTCGACTCTCTCTCTCGCCCCTTCTCTCGCTCTCTCTCGCCCCTTCTCTCGCTCTCTCTCGCCCCTTCTCTCGACTGTCTCTCGTCCCTTCTCTCGACTCTCTCTCTCGCCCCTTCTCTCGACTCTCTCTCTCGCCCCTTCTCTCGACTCTCTCACTCGCCCCTTCTCTCGACTCTCTCTCTCGCCCCTTCTCTCGACTCTCTCTCTCGTCCCTTCTCTCGACTCTCTCTCTCGCCCCTTCTCTCGACTCTCTCTCTCGCCCCTTCTCTAGACTCTCTCTCGCCCCTTCTCTAGACTCTCTCTCTCGACCCTTCTCTCGACTCTCTCTCTCGCCCCTTCTCTCGACTCTCTCTCTCGCCCCTTCTCTCGACTCTCTCTCTCGCCCCTTCTCTCGACTCTCTCTCTCGCCCCTTCTCTCGACTCTCTCTCTCGCCCCTTCTCTCGACTCTCTCTCTCGCCCCTTCTCTCGACTCTCTCTCTCGCCCCTTCTCTCGACTCTCTCTCTCGCCCCCTCCTCTCTTTCTCGCCCCTTCTCTCTCACTCGTCCCTTCTCTCTCTCTCGCTCTCTCACCCCTCCTCTCTCTCGCCCCTTCTCTCGACTCTCTCTCGCGACCCTTCTCTCGACTCTCTCTCTCGCCCCTTCTCTCGACTCTCTCTCTCGCCCCTTCTCTCGACTCTCTCGTCCCTTCTCTCACTCTCTCTCTCGCCCCTTCTCTCGACTCTCTCTCTCGCCCCCTTCTCTCTTTCTCGCCCTTCTCTCTCTCTCGCCCCCTTCTCTCTTTCTCGCCCTTCTCTCTTTCTCGCCCCTTCTCTCTCTCTCGCCCCTTCTCTCTTTCACGCCCCTTCTCTCTCACTCGCCCCTTCTCTCGACTCTCTCACTCGCCCCTTCTCTCGACTCTCTCACTCGCCCCTTCTCTCGACTCTCTCACTCGCCCCTTCTCTCGACTCTCTCTCTCGCCCCTTCTCTCGACTCTCTCTCTCGCCCCTTCTCTCGACTCTCTCACTCGCCCCTTCTCTCGACTCTCTCTCTCGCCCCTTCTCTCGACTCTCTCTCTCGCCCCTTCTCTCGACTCTCTCTCTCGCCCCTTCTCTCGACTCTCTCTCTCGCCCCTTCTCTCGACTCTCTCTCGCCCCTTCTCTCGACTCTCTCTCTCGTCCCTTCTCTCGACTCTCTCTCTCGCCCCTTCTCTCGACTCTCTCTCTCGCCCCTTCTCTCGACTCTCTCTCTCGCCCCTTCTCTCGACTGTCTCTCGCCCCTTCTCTCGACTCTCTCTCTCCCCTTCTCTCGACTCTCTCTCTCGCCCCTTCTCTAGACTCTCTCTCTCGCCCCTTCTCTAGACTCTCTCTCTCGCCCCTTCTCTAGACTCTCTCTCTCGCCCCTTCTCTCGACTCTCTCTCTCGCCCCTTCTCTCGACTCTCTCTCTCGCCCCTTCTCTCGACTCTCTCTCTCGCCCCCTCCTCTCTTTCTCGCCCCTTCTCTCTTTTTCGCCCCTTCTCTCTTTCTCGCCCCTTCTCTCTCACTCGCCCTTCTCTCTCTCTCCTTCTCTCACTCGTCCCTTCTCTCTCTCTCGCTCTCTCACCCCTCCTCTCTCTCGCCCCTTCTCTCGCTCTCTCTCTCGCCCCTTCTCTCGCTCTCTCTCGCCCCTTCTCTCGACTCTCTCTCGCGACCCTTCTCTCGACTCTCTCTCGCCCCTTCTCTCGACTCTGTCTCTCGCCCCTTCTCTCGCTCTCTCTCGCCCCTTCTCTCGACTGTCTCTCGCCCCTTCTCTCGACTCTCTCTCTCGCCCCTTCTCTAGACTCTCTCTCTCGCCCCTTCTCTAGACTCTCTCTCTCGCCCCTTCTCTAGACTCTCTCTCTCGCCCCTTCTCTAGACTCTCTCTCGCCCCTTCTCTAGACTCTCTCTCGCCCCTTCTCTAGACTCTCTCTCTCGACCCTTCTCTCGACTCTCTCTCTCGACCCTTCTCTCGACTCTCTCTCTCGCCCCTTCTCTCGATTCTCTCTCTCGCCCCTTCTCTCGACTCTCTCTCTCGCCCCTTCTCTCGACTCTCTCTCGGCCCCTCCTCTCTTTCTCGCCCCTTCTCTCTTTCTCGCCCCTTCTCTCTTTCTCGCCCCTTCTCTCTCACTCGCCCCTTCTCTCTCTCTCCTTCTCTCACTCGTCCCTTCTCTCTCTCTCGCTCTCTCACCCCTCCTCTCTCTCGCCCCTTCTCTCGCTCTCTCTCTCGCCCCTTCTCTCTCTCTCTCGCCCCTTCTCTCGCTCTCTCTCGCCCCTTCTCTCGACTCTCTCTCGCGACCCTTCTCTCGACTCTCTCTCTCGCCCCTTCTCTCGACTCTCTCTCTCGCCCCTTCTCTCCACTCTCTCGTCCCTTCTCTCACTCTCTCTCTCGCCCCTTCTCTCGACTCTCTCTCTCTCTCGCCCCCTTCTCTCTTTCTCGCCCTTCTCTCTTTCTCGCCCCTTCTCTCTCTCTCTCGCCCCTTCTCTCTTTCACGCCCCTTCTCTCTCTCTCGCCCCTTCTCTCGACTCTCTCACTCGACCCTTCTCTCGACTCTCTCACTCGCCCCTTCTCTCGACTCTCTCACTCGCCCCTTCTCTCGACTCTCTCTCTCGCCCCTTCTCTCGACTCTCTCTCTCGCCCCTTCTCTCGACTCTCTCTCTCGCCCCTTCTCTAGACTCTCTCTCTCGCCCCTTCTCTCGACTCTCTCTCTCGCCCCTTCTCTCGACTCTCTCTCTCGTCCCATCTCTCGACTCTCTCTCTCGCCCCTTCTCTCGACTCTCTCTCTCGCCCCTTCTCTCGACTCTTTCTCTCGCCCCTTCTCTCGACTCTCTCTCTCGCCCCTTCTCTCGACTCTCTCTCTCGCCCCTTCTCTCGACTCTCTCTCTCGCCCCTTCTCTCGACTCTTTCTCTCGCCCCTTCTCTCGACTCTCTCTCTCGCCCCTTCTCTCGACTCTCTCTCTCGCCCCTTCTCTCGACTCTCTCTCTCGCCCCTTCTCTCGACTCTCTCTCGCCCCTTCTCTCGACTCTCTCTCGCCCCTTCTCTCGACTCTCTCTCTCGCCCCTTCTCTCGACTCTCTCTCTCGCCCCTTCTCTCAACTCTCTCTCTCGCCCCTTCTCTCGACTCTCTCTCGCCCCTTCTCTCGACTCTCTCTCGCCCCTTCTCTCGACTCTCTCTCTCGCCCCTTCTCTCGACTCTCTCTCTCGCCCCCTTCTCTCTCTCTCGCCCCTTCTCTCTCTCTCGCCCCTTCTCTCTTTCTCGCCCCTTCTCTCTCACTCGCCCCTTCTCTCTCTCTCTCTCGCTCGCCCCTTCTCTCTCTCTCGCTCTCTCACCCCTCCTCTCTCTCGCCCCTTCTCTCTCTCTCGGCCCTTCTCTCTCTCTCTCGCCCCTTCTCTCTCACCACTTCTCTCTCTCACCCCTTCTCTCTCTCTCTCTCTCTCTCTCGCCCGTCTCTCTCTCTCTCAGGTTCATCATCGAGCTGTGCGATCCCATCCAGGTGAAGCAGTTGGACATTGCTAACTTTGAGCTCTTCTCCTCCACACCCAAAGACTTCCTGGTCTCCATCAGTGACAGGTTTGATTTTTAGCCATAAATCTGGGGCATGTTCATTAAGGCACGCATGGAAAAATGTTTTAAACCATTTAATTACTGAAATGAAAATTTGCTGTTATTGGACAAGTTCATATAGTCTCTCCCTGTTTCAGTCAGTTTTCTTCTTCTTGGTGCTTTATGAACACAACCACAATGGGAATATCTTGATTTTATATCTTTCAAACTGTCATTTGATGATGAACATCATACATGTTACTAAAATAGTCAGTACTACTGCACTAATATGGGTTGAACAATAGGTTGAATGATGTTGAGTGTTGGATGTGTTGGATGATTCTCCCTCAGGTACCCGACCAACAAGTGGGTGAAGCTGGGCACTTTTCATGCTCGGGAGGAGCGCACTGTTCAGAGTTTCCCTCTGGACGAGCACCTGTATGCCAAATATGTCAAGGTGTGTATGGCATTCTCCTGCACCTTCTGTTATCTACCCCCTCTTTTACTCCCATTCTAGTCATCCAGGTCTCTCTTGGGAAGAGGTATTCTGACTTCAATGGGACTACTTGATTAATTACAAATAAAATCAAGATTACAGTAGCCCCCTTTACTCTGTTATGGCCCTCTCCTTCACAAGTAGGTCAAACTCAAATCCCGCTCTGGGCTGTTTGTGTGTTCGTGCTGGTCCTCTCATTCTAGAGTAATGTTTTACAAATGTACAAAACATTGGAGCCTTTCTCGTCTTTAAACTGATGCTTCTGTACCTCTTCTCTGAAGAGCGGAACAGGAACCAGCATTGATTCATTGTTCCTATTTTAAATGCATGTACGCTTCTTGTAATTACTTGTTTCTCTTCCTTTGTTTCTCCTGCTTCAGATGTTCACCAAGTACATAAAGGTTAGCCTATTTATATCTTAGAGGTGGTTGGTCTGTGGAGGAGCATGTAGAGGGTTGAAGGGAAGGGCTTTAGTGTTACAATGCTAACAGTAGGAGAATCTTGCTAACTGATCAGCACCAGCTTACACTAGGCCAGTCTACCTGGCCATGCTGCTGCTCCAGTTTCAACTTCCACCTGACTGTGCTGCTGCTCTAGTTTCAACTGTTCTGCCTTATTATTATTCGACCATGCTGGTCATTTATGAACATTGAACATCTTGACCATGTTCTGTTATAATCTCCACCCGGCACAGCCAGAAGAGGACTGGCCACCCCACATAGCCTGGTTCCTCTCTAGGTTTCTTCCTAGGTATTGGCCTTTCTAGGGAGTTTTTCCTAGCCACCGTGCTTCTCCACCTGCATTGCTTGCTGTTTGGGGTTTTAGGCTGGGTTTCTGTACAGCACTTTGAGATATCAGCTGATGTACGAAGGGCTATATAAATAAATTTGATTTGATTTGATTTGAGGTAGCAAATAATCCTTCTATCTAGATAAAGCCACTGAACATATCTCTAATCATTATAATTCATCTAGTCATGTCAGTCATGACATTCTTTAAAGGGCAACTCCTCTGATAGAAAACAGCCTATGTGGCATCGATGTGAGTCAGAAACATTTATTTTAGTGTCAAAGTTGACTACAAAGTGTAAATAGGATTACTTTTGTTCATTAAGTCTGTCTCGTCTATAACTGTATTACTTGAGGGTTGGGTTTTGAGTTTGACAATGCTCACTTGCCTTTTTCATCTTAGATTCATTCAGACTAATTGGAAGAAGGAATACTGACTTTGCTGCTATGGTGTCTCATGGGGGACAAACATCTAACTACCACATCAAACCATATTCCCTTGACTGAAATCTTGACTTTTCTTAATGAACATCAGAGAAACACATTTGGAATCGTTGCATTTAGTCTCTTTTAGTGTGTAGGGCAAGGCGGTTCATCACAGCTTCAAAGTGCCTGTAATAGCTTGTCGCTGACCAGCCAGACAATCATCAATGTTAACAACAACTAACTTGAATTTGACTATTTGTCACACGATTTCAGTAACAATTTAACCACTGGCCAAATCATAGCTTTGCCAAGTGTTCATATTGCAACATGCTTATTATCACTGACAGTGTAGAACAGTCCCACCATGCACTAATGCTTGTTTCCTGGATATAAATGATGTCTGTGTTTCATCGCAGGTGGAGCTGGTCTCTCACCATGGATCTGAACACTTCTGCCCCCTTAGTCTCATAAGGTAGGCAATGAATGGAAAAACATTTAGTTAATGGAAGTTTTTCTCTGGAGAGACCTGAGAATAGCTGTGCAGCGACGCTCCCCATCCAACCTGACAGAGCTTAAGAGGATTTGCACAGAATAATTGGATAAACTCTCCAAATACAGGTGTACCAAGCTTGTAGCGTCATACCCAAGAAGACTCGAGGCTGTAATCACTGTTCTACAACAAAGTACTGAGAAAGGGATCTGAATGCTTATGTAAATGTGATAGCATTTACAAAAAAATACAAATACAAAAAAAATACATTTTGCTAAAATGTAAAAAAGTTTTTTGTCATTATGGGGTATTGTGTGTAGATGAGGGGAAAAAACGATAATATATTTTAGAATAAGGCCGTAACGTGAAAAAGTGAAGAGTCTGTATACTTTCTGAAGGCACTGTATACGAGTGTGAGGCGGCAGGTAGCCTTGTGGTTAGAGCTTTGGGCCAGTAACCGGAAGGTTGCTGGATCGAATCCCTGAGTTAACAAGGTAAAATTATGTTGTTCTGCCGCTGTGCAAGGCAGTTAACCCACTGTTCCCCGGGCGCCGAAGATATGGATGTCGATTTAAGGTGGTTCAGAGGGGTTGGGTTAAATGCGGAAGACACATTTCAGTTGAATACATTCAGTTTGACAACTGATAAGTTTACCCCATGTCGCCCCTCACCAGTCTTGCATCTGGAGCTGCTAGTGTTGTACTGTTGAACTGATCTCTCTCTCTTGAAGCTGCCTTGTCAGGGGCACTGGGAGGCAGCTCTGGCTGTCAGAGTTTGCAGGACATTTTGTCTTCAAAAAGTACAGCCACTCGCTTTTTTTCTCCTACAGAGGCATTAATAGTTGTAAAACAAAAAGACAGCTGGGACCATACGGGCTCATTGTATTCTTGTGGGACTTAAACACACATTTGTAGTATTTGCTAACTCTCAGTTTGATGTTAGTTTAAACATTTAAGGAGTTTAAACTTTTTATTTTAGGATATCTTAGCTATCATTTGTTATGTTATTACTGGGCTCCTGGTGTATCTCTGTCTGCCCTCTGGTGACTGCTAGACAGTATAACACGTCTTCCTTTCTGTTGAAGGGTTTTTGGAACGAGTATGGTGGAGGAGTATGAGGAGATCGCTGACCCCCTGGACAGACCAGACGACCAGGATGACGACCTCGGTGAGAGCCTCCTGTTCTTCTGAAATACTTGTCAATATTCTCTAAACCATCATGGTCATAAACATATAAATAAAATGTCTCTGGTCATACGTATCAGACAGGGAATGCATGATAAGATATGACGCATTCATCAATGTACATTAACATGTAATAACAAGTACACAGCAACATGTTCACCTTATGACGAGACTAGATGTAATATGTCAACAAAGTCCTTATACAGGTGTTAGGTTGTAAATATCAGAGTAAGAAATTGACGGACACTATGAAACCTCTAACCCTAGACTATGGCACCTCTCATGTCTCTAGTAGAACTTATGATTCACAATATTTAACATTTAGGAATCCCAACCCATCACAGGTTAATGTCATTTGTACCTCTCACCTTTGAACTGTTTGGATGTTGTTCCTGGTGAGTGTGATGTTATCTCTCCTGTGTTTGTGTGACCTTCAGATTATCCTCCTGGATACGTTCCTGCAGAGGACAAGGCTTCAAATGACCTCATAGGATCAGCCAAGGGTGAGTTAGACACATACAACCAAATAAATATCCCATTACACCAGTCACACAACTATGGTTTCATCCTGCGTATAAGTGTCTTTGAGACTCACAGGGTTCCCACCCCTCTTAGTATTAAAAAAATGAGATCTGTCATACCTGAGTCTGTAAACCCTTTGTGACGTCTATGTGGGGAGGGTTTCAATGACTGGTATAAGTATTCACTCATGGGCTGTCTTGTTCCAGACGTCATTCTGAACATGGTGAACAACATTAAAGTCAACGTGCTGGGGGGAGGACCAGGTGAAGGGAACTTCTCAGGCCAGACCGTGAACCTGACTGTCGTTACATCATCTGACCCTGACACCACCACCACCCTCAGCCCAGTGTAAGTACCAGCCAACCAGTCCTTTTTTTTCACTTAGTCTTTCACTTGATATAGATCTACAATAATGGAAGACATTTTGTCATTTAAACTGCTGAAGTGTTTATTTTTTAAAGTCTGACGGCAATGGTATTTACCAGAGTATATTAGAAGTCAGCTAAATGGGATAGTTTGTGATTCCTATGATAATAAATCACATTTATGTTAGGGCCGGCAGGTTACCGTGCTTGGATGTGCATTATTGGTATTTTATAGCTGTAATAGCTTACGTCCCTGTCTCTCTTTCTCTGTGTCTTTCTCTCCCTGTTTCTGTCTCTCTTTCTCCGTGTCTTTCTCTCCCTGTTTCTGTCTCTTTCTTCCTGTTTCTCCCTGTTTCTGTCTCTGTTCTCAGGCCTGACGCTGTAGAGGTGGAGCAGCCTGAAGTACTAGAGGACCCTGATGTCACTACCACAGAGGAACCCAAACCAGAGCATGTAACTAAAGAGGAGCAGGTAGTCTCTCCTATAGAGGAGGAGGAGGTCCAGTCTATAGTCACCATGCTGGAGGAGGAAGAGGATGGGAGGGAGAGAGAGGACCACCGTTGCCCTGGCCATCGACAGCAAGAAAGCCTTGACTACTGTGGTCCATCTTCCTCCTCTTCTTGCTCCTGCTCAGCCTCCCTCCAGGAGTACCTCGTTCACCAGTGTTCCTTTCAGAGAAACTATACCAGCCAGGAGAGGAAACCAGAGGCTACTCCAGCTCCAGTCACCCCCACCACCCCGTCACAGCAGCTGCCCATCTCCCCCACGCCCACCCAGACACCCCAGCATTCACACACTCAGGGGGAACAACCCCAGGAGAGAGAGCCCAGCTCTGCCCATGGGGAGAGAGAAGCCAGGCCCACTGACACCCCACCACACCTTCCATGGGTTGAGACTGAGGCAGTGGAAGAGGTAGAGCCCAGTATGGAGCTGCCCCACCTAGAGCCCAGCCAGACCTCCACCCTGCCCAGACCCAGCTCCACCGACACCCCCAGCTCTGCCGCCAGGCCCACACCTGCCGTGGCGCCTCCACTCCACACCTTATCCAAAGACATGCCTGGGCAGAAGCACCCCATCACTGGGGCAGAGAAAAGCCAGGAGGTGCAGCAGGGGGAAATCAGGCAGCCTCCCACTGTCGCCACCTCCAGCTCCAGTGACCCAGTGGAGCAGAGCTGGGGAACCCCTGTAGAGGAGAGGCCCTGTCCTGAAGTCCAGCCTGTAGAACAAGACAACATCCCGGTCATCCACCAACCACATGTGACTGATCCACTCCCCCCACCCCTCCTCACTACCTCCACCCCCACAGAGCAGCAACAGCCTCTGGGATCCCCACTTAAACCAGCGGGTGCCGGCGGCGGCAACACTACTCCCGAGGAGCAGAACTCTGTCCCCGTCGTGGTCATGACGGAGCCCCCCTCGCATGGCCATGGCCAGGCCGTGGCCACGGAAACCAAGGGGGAAGCGGAGCTTGTGGAGGACATTGTCTTCACCCCGTCGCCCAATGGCAACGGGCAGCAGCTGCCTCGCCCCACCTCCTTCCAGCCCCCCTCTCCTTCCCCTTTAGACTTCTATGCAGAGCTCCACAACGCCACGGAGCAGGGGAACGGGAACCCGATGCACGGCTCCACCAGCCAGAAGGAGTCTGTGTTCATGAGGCTCAACAACCGCATCAAGGCCCTGGAGATGAACATGTCGCTGAGCGGACGCTACCTAGAGCAACTCAGCCAGAGGTACGGTGGCCTCAGCGATTCACGGATGGCCATTGGCTGAGCATTGAGCACCATGCTGCTGGTTTTATTTAACTGTCAGATGTCAGACCTATTGGAACTAGAGTTAGTCAATTGAAGGTTTAGATGGTGATGCTGATACTTCTGTGTGTTTTGTTGAAGGTACCGAAGGCAGATGGAAGAGATGCAGAGGGCTTTCAACCAAACCATCATCAAACTGCAGAACACATCCAGGAAGGCAGAGGAGCAGGTGCGGAGTGGAGGGGGACCTACAATGTGTTTGTCTAGAACGTTACATACTGCGTAGCCTATCTTAAGATGGAGTCTCAGGCGGGTATCGCACAGTTTTGGCCTTTAAATTATTTATTTTTTTAACCATTATTTAACTAGGCAAGTCAGTTAACAACAAATTCTTATTTACATGGATGGCCTAGGAACAGTGGGTTAATTGCCTTGTTCAGGGGCAGAATGACAGATTTTGTCATCTAGTCACTCAAAATTGCAGGGAGGGTGTCATTTGCAATGTATGGGAATATGGCTTGTGAGAGTGTTTGTGATTGGTCAGCTCAAAAGTTTCCTTTGTCCCTATAGGACCAGAGACAGACAGAGTCCATCCATTCGTTGCAGGGCCAACTGGAGGATGTCACACAGCTGGTGCTCAACCTGTCTGTGAGAGTCAGCCAGCTGCAGAGCCAGGTAGATACTACATCATTTCTACCCTATTGAATACAGCAGGTTTGGGGTCAATACATTTAAATTCAGTCAGTGGGAAGTGAACTAAAGAACAATTAACCTCATTGCTTTTCAACAGGGAAGTTTTCCATCTGAATTGACATGAATTTGAACCCAACCCTGGAATGAAGCAGTAAAATGTATTCTATATTTCTTTACACCCCTTACCAATCACAGCACATGGCTACAGTGTGCTAACTTGACCCTGTCTCTGTTGTAGGTGACAGACAGGCAGAGTTACCTCCTGCTGTGCCTGGTGTTGTGTTTGATCCTGGGCCTGCTTCTGTGTTTCCAGCACTGTCGCATGGCTGCCATGCAGCCTCCCTCCACAGACCCTCCTATAACCTACAGCTACTGCTCCCCAGAGAGGTATCTACACTCACATCCTCTGTTATGTTCCACTATGGGGAACACCAGGGGTTGTGATTATGTACTGCTTATGAATGGGTTACGAATGTGTAATGAAGTCCTTACATAGGTACCCTTCAATTGGTGTTACCACATCTCATCCAAGGGACACCACACACTCACCTGCACATTATTGTTGACATACATGAAGTGTCATCAGGATGCTGTGTTTAAAGTAACTGTCCAGTGTTTCCAGGTTTCTATGAAATATGACCTATAATTAATTACAATATGAGTGAAATAGTTTTCCTTCCAAATGTTTTATTTATTTTTTAAGTATGTTAAAAAGCAGCTTTTCTGTGTTGGAGTGGTCTGGGCGTATACCGGTCTTTAAAGATATTCACGCGAGAAGACCTCTGATTGGCCAGTGCAACATCCTCTGAGGAAATATCAAGCATTTTTTAAACGGTCTATTTGAGATACATGTTTGAGGTGGGGTTTTTGAAGTGTTTTTTTTTTTCTTTTTCTCCAATTGATGCTTTTGCCACATACGAGTATAGGACATTATTTGGGTATGAGTTAACAATATGAACTTTTAAAAGTGAGATTTTCACTGGACAGTTACTTTAAGTCTGAGTCTAATTCATCCTGTCTCCTCCCCTCAGGCGGTTCTCTGAATATGAAGACATGAGCTTGAAGAGACGAGCCTCATATCCTCTCCTGCACTCTGATTCCTTCCAGTTACCTACCACTGAAGGCAAGTTTACTCATGACTATGTATGTATGTATGTATGTGTGTGTGGAGGAGTGTGTACTTCATTCCAAGGTTTGTGGTAGCCCATTCATAGACTCTATCCACCTTAGTGGCTGTCTATTCATGAAGGTACCTTCTGGCTGGGGGAGTTTTGTTAACACAGGTCTTAAACTGATAACTTATGGTGACACCCGGTCTTAAACTGATAACACACATTGCTTGCGGTACGATTTTGGAAACATAACTTCTCGCTGATATGAAAGATGCGTTCCTTTATTAAAAGAAACTGTGTTAACGGTTCCACTTAGCCATATTTACATGTTACATTGCTTTTTTATGGAAGACAGAGGCGACCTACTGTGCTCATTAGCTATCTAGCATGCTCGAACACCTGTGTGTTGTGATTGTAGTTTACATGGTCCCACCAGTAAGCGGTGTTTATAGCTGAGAACCCTTGGGATAAGGCAGAATGCCTTGGGTTCTCGAGAGCAAGGTTTGTGGTTGCTGTTTGGCTGATTTTATAATATTGTTTCACAATCAGTTTTTAAAAATATAATTTGCTTTCTATTTTCACCTTGTGCTTGCAGGTGCAGAGTCACTGCAAACTGTTGAACCAATACATTTTCCACCAGCTAATAAAAAGGTATGGATGGAACAGTGTCGCTATCTCAAGGAAATTCTCAACACTCTCTCACATATAAACTGTATCATGTATAACTGTATCATGAACATGATCTCTCCTCATCGCCAACCTCAACAAATAAAATCTCTCTCCTCTTCCACCCTCTGTCCCCAACACTTCTCTGCTGAAGAAACGCAGTAAGATGAAGACCGTGGAGACCCTGAAGAACACTGCTTTCTGTTCTCCTTTGCTTGCTAACCAAGCACCCATATATAATGGCCATGGCACCATAGACCCTCTACCCCACACGGGGCATCTCCGCCACCCTGCCTTCAGGGACCCCCCCTCTGAGGGCAGCTCCGAGGGCTCCTCCCAGTCAGACGAGCCCTCCTTCTGCGGCCTCGCTGCTGCCACCTGCACGCGCCTCTGTGATGGCCTGCCCCCGCCCAGGAGCAGGGCAGAGAAGCTGGCTTTCAAGCCTGGGCGCGTGGATCTCCTGCAGGGCCCACGGAGAGACAGGAGCGAAGCTACACCCACCATCCTTACCCTGCAGGACCTCATCGGGGGGGAAAAAGAGCTAGCTGCAGGGAGGCTGGGAGTGATGGCGCTCTGAGGTCCCGTCTGACACGGACTGCTCCTCCTTCAGACTCTGGAACACTCATCCTCTGAAAGGAGAATTGTTATCTCTCTATACATAGGAGGCTTTAGGCTAGTACACAAATGAGACAATCCCTCTTCTTCCACCTCCTAACCAGCATGTTATGTTCTGTCCATGTTCTCTGTCAAACCTTTTGTCAGGCTCTTTGTTATGAGGTTAATAATGACAACCTTAAAAGATAAGTAAACTTTTTTTTAACCAAATCTGTATTTTGGATGTAAATGGCATGTTCTAGAATAAAACATGAACAAAAGCCAAAAAAATCACTTAAATACGTCATTTTAGAAACGCAACTTCTGAAATTGTCTTTCCAAACTTTATCTGCAATGTTTATTTAATTTTGTGCGACTCAAGCAGTTTCCCCGATCCATCTGTGCTTATTTTCCGTGTAGCCCGAGCATGCGCACCCAGAAAAGTATCATGGGCTACACAGAGAAATATCTCTCGAGTCGCACAATATGAAATATGTTTCCAATAAAGTTTGGTGTGACAAAAGGTAATGTGTACAACATCTAAAGACCTGCATCACTATAGTGAGAGCGTTGCCATTTCTGAAAGGATATATTTGGGTGATTTTAGAGCTTTTGTTTTACTTTATCCCCACCCTGGCACTGCAGAATGAGCAGGAGGAAGTCTATCTCTGGTTGGGGTAAGTTTATCAAAAACAAGTGAAATCGCAAAAAAATCATGTCTGGGCACTTCAATAACATCCCATTTACATTCAAAATACAGATTTGGTAAAGGTGCACAATGTAACAATCAAAACTATAAATAATAGCCAATGTCAAGGATGGGCTAAAGGAATACAATTCCATGAAAGGAAAATCAAAGTTAGAATTTGCTTTTGCTAGTGGGTTGCTGGTCTAGCCATGTTCATTTCATAGAAACAGCATGTTTTTCCTGTTTCAAGATAGGTTCTCATTTTCTGAAGTTGAAAACAATTTATTATATTAGGGATAAATGGGCCCTATCAAAGATATTTGACCACAGTAAAAGTCCAGCAACACCTGCTATGACCTAGCTTTTTGTTAGAACTTGTTTTGTAATTTATGGACGAGTGAGTAGATTGTATCATGGTTGGACACTTGAAATTTCATGCAAATGTCACTTAAATATAAATCGTTAATATATTTATCATATCATGAATAAATGCAGGTTGAGACTTTTCTACTATTACGTTGGGGACTTTTATTTAGACATTTCCCCCAAAATGATGTGACCCGGAAGTGACATTCTAATCTGGGTGACAGAGACGGAAGCGAGATGGCCCACTCCCTCATTTTTTGGGGTTACATTACAGTCAATGAACTAAGCAGGCCAGACCCAACTCCTATTGCATTGGGGTCTATGGGAGAACCACCCTGTTAAGCAGAACGGATTTATTAGAAATTTGTTCAATTGTAAGCAGCCTAAGTGAACTATCTTAATTTATCCACCATCTTTGGCTGACAAGAAGCCTGGGATCACAGGTGTTGTTTACAGAGCTAGCTAGTCTAGTACTGCGCAAAAGAACTTGACTGCAGCTGGGTTTTCTTCAGCCAGCAGGCCGGTAACATTTCAGTGTGTAGTACCTGGATGCCACAGTAGAAATGTGACCATCGTTTTCCCAAAAATGAAGAGCTCAGACATTAGTGGGTGGATGGACAGGTAGCACCTTTATTGAACAAAAATATAAATGCAACATGTAAAGTGTTGGGCCCATGTTTCATGAGCTGAAATAAAAGATCCCAGAATTTTTCCAAATGCACAAAATGTTTATTTTGGGCAAGAATGTGTTTACATCACTGTTAGTGAACATTTATCCTTTGTCAAGATAATCCATCCACCTGACAGGTGTGGCATATCAACAAGCTGATTAAAGTTTTGTCACACCGCAATGCCACAGATGTCTCAAGTTTTGATTGAGGGAGCGTGCAATTGATATGCTGACTGCAGGAATGGCCACCAAAGCTGAATTGAATGTTAATTTCGCTACCATAAGCCACCAACAACGTTGTTTTAGACCATTTGTAACCGCGCCAGCCCAGGACATCCACATCCAGCTTCTTCACCTGCGGGATCGTCTGAGACCAGTTGACAGCTGATGAAACTGAGTAGTATTTCTGTCTGTAATAAAGCCTTTTTGTGGGGAAAAACTAATTCTGATTGGCTGAGCCAGGTTACCACCCATGGATGTGCCTCTGCCAAGTCATTTGAAATCCATAGATTAGGGCCTAATTTGTTTATTTATTTAAATTAACTGATTTCCTTTTATGAACTTGCAACTCAGTGATTGTTGCATGTTGCGTTTATAATTTTGTTCAGTATAAGTCCCATTCCCAAACTCCCAACACATGCCAGGTTCAAAACAACTCAGAACAATACGAGGTCAAATCATGACTTCGGTGATCTTCAGGTCGGAGCTCTTGAATGAGGCCCGAGTTGATTTGATTTGTTTTAAGATAATATCTGGATACTGTGTATCAGGATGTTGTGGCCATTTACACAGTTGGTTCAAAAGATCCAAGGACAGGTCACACTGAGTCAAGGAACGTATTACAGATCTTCTGGCTGTATATACCGCAGAGCTGATGGCCATACTGTTAGCCTTGCAGTGGGTGGAGGAAGTCAAGTCAGACAGAGTAGTTATTTGCTCTGATTCGTGTGCAGTGTTGATGAGTCTCCAGTCCTTTAGCTCACGTAGCAGATAAGACCGTAATGAGGTGCTACAAACCCATGGCAGGATTAGACAGATGGGTATACAGATACGATTTACTTGGGTCCCAGCCCATGTGGGGGTGGAGGCAGTTGATGTACTGGCTAAACATGCACTTAGTTGTGGGGATGTTGATGTTGTAGTTTCAATGAGCACGGTAGAGGTCAAATGCATGATATGGACAGTGATGTTGCAGAGATGGCAGGAGCAGTGGAATAGAGGTACTAAGGGCAGGCATTTATTTCAAGTACAGAGGAAAGTCAGGGAGGAAAGCAGGAATGGACAGAAGAGAGGACCCTATTTTTACAAGATTAAGGGACACAGACGGATGAATAAGACCTTACATGTAATAGGAAAGCATCCAACAGGACATTTTTAAATGTTTTATTTCATCTTTATTTAACCAGGTAGGCTAGTTGAGAACAAGTTCTCACTTACAACTGCAACCTGGCCAAGATAAAGCAAAGCAGTTCGACACAAACAACAACACAGAGTTACACATGGAAAAAACAAACATATAGTCAATAATACAGTAGAAAAAGTCTATACAGTGTGTGCAAATGAGGTAAGATACGATAATAAATAGGCCATGGTGGCGAAGTAATTACAATATACCAATTAAACACTGGAGTGACAGATTTGCAGAAGATGAATGTGCTAGTAGAGATACTCGGGTGCAAAGGAGCTAAATAAATTAATACAGTATTGGGATGAGGTAGTTGGATGGGCTATTTACAGATGGGCTATGTACAGGTACAGTGATCTGTGAGCTGCTCTGACAGCTGGTGCTTAAAGCTAGTGAGGGAGGTATGAGTCTCCAGCTTCAGTGATTTTTGCAGTTCGTTCCAGTCATTGGCAATGTGCGATTATTGCCAGAAAACAGAATGTTGAGCATGTATTGCTACAGTTTGGGCAGTATCAGAGGGAAAGAGTGTTTTGATGTTAAATGACAGGACAGAGTTATTGCTGGGAGTAACCAGTCTTGTTCAGTACATTGCAATACATCCGGGTATATTAAGCACACCGGTAAAAACACTGGTGTTGTAGTAATTTACCAACAGATGGCATCAACGTGCCATTTTGCACCCATAACATCTTCCCTTTTATAAAATAGGACAGGAGCTGTCAATTCACTAACAAAACAAATCTAGTAATTGGGTCTGTCAACAATCCCTAATAGGAAACCTATAGATTAAGTATTTTATGTGGCTGGGACAGCCGCCAGCAGCGTGAAAAGACAAAGGGCTTGCCTGTGAGGACTGCGGGTTCACGCAGAGGTGTGTCACCTGACTGTCTGAGGGGAGTATTGATGGGCGACGTGATCCCCTGGCTCTTCGCCCAGTGCCTCAGGCCCCACATGACCTGCTGGGGTTCCGTCCTTTGTCACGTGACCCCTATACCCATCAGGGTTCTGAGTAGGGGCTTGCTCAGCAATCTGAAGGTCAACCCTGTTACGACGGTACAGTGAGCCATTCACTTCGGCCAAGTAGGAGCGTGGTGCAACTTTCTGTACACAGGATCCCGATTCTCCAGAGGCCCGTCCAGTCACCTGGTAATGGCTTCATCAGCACTGTTTCACCCACCCTGAACTCAAGTTAAGTATTTTGCTGATTTGTCATAGATGAACCTGGACACCTGTCTTCTGTGATGAAGCTTCTCCAGCACTTCTGTCACCACACAGGGCTCCAGGAGAGTGTTGGCTACTGGCACAGCTGGTTTTAAGTGCCGTGCCATGAGGTGCTGGGCCGGGCTGCTATTCAGGCCTTCTGTTGGGGTATTGCGCCACTGCATGAATGCTTTCCAGGTATCCTTGCCCTTTTGCAGAGGTTCTTTGCGATTTTGACTGCCGACTGCCGTCACATGAGGTGATGTGCTCGAATCCCCATTCTGCAGCAAGTTTCCAGAACTCAAAGCAGGAGAATTGGGGTCCATTATCTGAGATTACCCTATCTGGCTGTCCATAGCGTGCAAACTGAGCCTTGCAGCGTTTGATCGTTGTCTCTGCTGAGAGGTTGGGGAGAAGGTAAATCCTCAGAAGTCTGAGTAATGCTCGACTACCAGAAGAAAGTCTGTCACTGTGCTGGAAGAGGTCTAGACTTACTATCTGCCAGGGCCGCATCGGTAGCTCGTGGGACATCATCGTCTCTCTCTGTTGCTCAATGGCGTATTCATTGCAGATTGTGCATTTATTGACATAGTCTTTTATTTCACTCTGCATTCCTGGCCAATACAGTGTGCCTGTAACAGGCCTCATCTGCAATGTGACTTGAGTGAACGCGCTCCAGCATCTCAGGGCGGAGAAACCAGGTTCTAGCTTCTGTGTTTGGGAGTGATGGGTCTAGCAGTGATGGGAGTGTTGGCACCGTGGTATGAAGCTGTAGTCCCATCAGCAGTTGAGCTGGGCTGAAGCCATTCTGGAGTGAAGTTGACCGATAGGCCAGCAAAGCAAGGAGAGTAGGCCGAAACCAGGATCTCAGGTACCCCATTGCGGGCAAAGATGGACTTCAGATGAACTACAACGACTACAGTCTTTGTTAGTGGCAGGTTTGCGATTCTCACATACCTTGAGAAGTAGTCCACCGCTAGCAGGTAGGTGGTTATTTTTAGAGTGAACAAGTCTGCTCCCAGTCTTTGCCAGCGCCTCTCAGGAAGTGGTGATGGTTCTGTGTGGTTTGTGTGCTCTTTTATGCTTGTCCTGCAGTTAAGCACAACTTTGTTCAGTTACTGGCTCAGTCCAGGCCACCACACAGCCTGTTGTGCACGTTCTCTGCACTTGAACACATCTTGACCCTTGTGCAGCTTAGTGAGGACATACTTTCGTAAGGCTGATGGAATGACAAGTCTTGTTCCTTTCAACGGAAGACCATCGTGCACTTGCGAGAAAAGCGCGTTCTGTCCGGTACAGTATCAGAGGGCCTTAGCATTAGCTGAACTCATACCATCCTTCCTGACACATTGTCATGACTTTTGAGCACACAGTGTCGCCTTTGAGTTGTTCTCTCAGGTTGTTCATGTTGGAAACACTTGCTGGAAGCTGTTCCATGATGGCATCCACATATATATTTGTGCTCTCCATGTGCTCCCTTTCTGCATCAGGAGCTTTGGATTTGACTGGCGCACATGGCAGTATGTCTGCAGTCCACAGACTCTTTCCAGGGACATGAGCAATTGTGTAGGAGTGTCTCAAACGTCTCATCCTAAAGCGTTGGATTTGTGGGGGAAGGGTGTACAAGGGTTGGTTCCACAGAAGGCTCAGGAGCGGTTTGTGATCAGCTTCCAGCTGAAAGTGTTGACCAATGAGAACGTCTCTGAATCTCTCACATGCCCATGTCAGCCCCAGAGCTTGTTTTTCCACATGAGGTAGCTAGTATCTCTGCTCAGTCGGTGTGAGTGATAAGAGAATTATGTTCTCAATGTTCATAAACCACTTCAATTAAACTACTCAGTCTGCAACCCAGAGTTTGTAAGATTCTGGTTGAATGAAACAGACGGAGGCGCAGCCACAATAGTCAAAATGTTTATTCACGAGAGCGCTCGCCCCCGTTTGCAGAGAAGGACAAACCTCTCAGAGACTTACTCTCAAAGAAAAACCACTGGTATTGGGGCGCCGACCAAGTCAAAGCCATCAAAGAGCTGAAGGAGGAGCTGACATCCACACCTGTGCTAGCCCTGTACAGCCCAAAGAAAGAGATCAAGGTGTCAGCCGATGCGAATCTTCCTACGTACTAGGAGGAGTGCTGCTGCAGAAGAAGAGCAAGGAGGCCCAGCGAAATGCTTGTGCTTCTAGTTCCAACAATGCAGTAATAACCAACAAGTAATCTAACTAACAATTCCAAAACTACTGTCTTATACACATAAGTGTAAGGGGATAAAGAATATGTACATAAAGATATATGAATGAGTTATGGTACAGAGCGGCATGGGCAAGATACAGTAGATGGTATCGAGTACAGTATATACATATGAGATGAGTATGTAAACAAAGTGGCATAGTTAAAGTGGCTAGTGATACATGTATTACATAAAGATGCAGTAGATGATATAGAGTACAGTGTATACGTATACATATGAGATGAATAATGTAGGGTATGTAAACATTATATTAGGTAGCATTGTTTAAAGTGGCTAGTGATATATTTTACATCATTTCCCATCAATTCCCATTATTAAAGTGGCTGGAGTTGAATCAGTGTGTTGGCAGCAGCCACTCAATGTTAGTGGTGGCTGTTTAACAGTCTGATGGCCTTGAGATAGAAGCTATTTTTCAGTCTCTTGGTCCCAGCTTTGATGCACCTGTACTGACCTCGCCTTCTGGATAATAGCGGGGTGAACAGGCAGTGGCTCGGGTGGTTGTTGTCCTTGATGATCTTTATGGCCTTCCTGTAACATTGGGTGGTGTAGGTGTCCTGGAGGGCAGGTAGTTTGCCCCCGGTGATGCGTTGTGCAGACCTCACTACCCTCTGGAGAGCCTTACGGTTGTGTGCGGAGCAGTTGCCGTACCAGGCGGTGATACAGCCCACCAGGATGCTCTCGATTGTGCATCTGTAGAAGTTTTTGAGTGCTTTTGGTGAGAAGCCGAATTTCTTCAGCCTCCTGAGGTTGAAGAGGCGCTGCTGCGCCTTCTTCACGATGCTGTCTGTGTGGGTGGACCAATTCAGTTAGTCTGTGATTTGTATGCCGAGGAACTTAAAACTTGCTACCCTCTCCACTACTGTTCCATCGATGTGGATATGGGGGTGTTCCCTCTGCTGTTTCCTGAAGTCCACAATCATCTCCTTAGTTTTGTTGACGTTGAGTGTGAGATTATTTTCCTGACACCACACTCCGAGGGCCCTCACCTCCTCCCTGTAGGCCGTCTTGTCATTGTTGGTAATCAAGCCTACCACTGTTGTGTCGTCCGCAAACTTGATGATTGAGTTGGAGGCGTGCGTGGCCACGCAGTCGTGGGTGAACAGGGAGTACAGGAGAGGGCTCAGAACGCACCCTTGTGGGGCCCCAGTGTTGAGGATCAGCGGGGTGGAGATGTTGTTGCCTACCCTCACCACCTGGGGGCGGCCCGTCAGGGAGTCCAGTACCCAGTTGCACAGGGCGGGGTCGAGACCCAGGGTCTCGAGCTTGATGACGAGCTTGGAGGGTACTATGGTGTTAAATGCCGAGCTGTAGTCGATGAACAGCATTCTCACATTGGTATTCCTCTTGTCCAGATGGGTTAGGGCAGTGTGCAGTGTGGTTGAGATTGCATCGTCTGTGGACCTATTTGGGCGGTAAGCAAATTGGAGTGGGTCTAGGGTGTCAGGTAGGGTGGAGGTGATATGGTCCTTGACTAGTCTCTCAAAGCACTTCATGATGACGGAAGCGAGTGCTACAGGGCGGTAGTCGTTTAGCTCAGTTACCTTAGCTTTCTTGGGAACAGGAACAATGGTGGCCCTCTTGAAGCATGTGGGAACAGCAGACTGGGCTAGGGATTGAAAGAATATGTCCGTAAACACACCAGCCAGCTGGTCTGCGCATGCTCTGAGGGCGCGGCTGGGGATGCCGTCTGGGCCTGCAGCCTTACGAGGGTTAACACGTTTAAATGTTTTACTCACGTCGGCTGCAGTGAAGGAGAGGCCGCATGTTTTAGTTGCAGGCCGTGTCAGTGGCACTGTATTGTCCTCAAAGCGGGCAAAAAAGTTATTTTGTCTGCCTGGGAGCAAGACATCCTGGTCCGTGACGGGGCTGGTTTTCTTTTTGTAATCCGTGATTGACTGTAGACCCTGCCACATACAGTGCCTTGCGAAAGTATTCGGCCCCCTTGAACTTTGAGACCTTTTGCCACATTTCAGGCTTCAAACATAAAGATATAAAACTGTATTTTTTTGTGAAGAATCAACAACAAGTGGGACACAATCATGAAGTGGAACGACATTTATTGGATATTTCAAACTTTTTTAACAAATCAAAAACTGAAAAGTTGGGCGTGCAAAATTATTCAGCCCCTTTACTTTCAGTGCAGCAAACTCTCTCCAGAAGTTCAGTGAGGATCTCTGAATGATCCAATGTTGACCTAAATGACTAATGATGATAAATACAATCCACCTGTGTGTAATCAAGTCTCCGTATAAATGCACCTGCACTGTGATAGTCTCAGAGGTCCGTTAAGGTCCGCTTTTTCCATCTTCTGCAATGCGACGTGAAGTCTTGCATCATGCTCCTCCGGTGTTTATCCCCAGACCAACACATCATCCATGTGTCAGACCACACCTTCCAGGCCTTCAGTGACCTCTGTCACCATTACGTTCTGGAAGTGTTAAGGTGCTGAAGCTATACCAAAAGGTAAAAGATTGAAGTAGTAAAGTCCTAAAGGTGTGATGAAGGTTGCTTGCTTAACTGACTCCACGGCTAGCGCTATCTGCCAGATCCCATGTTCCTGTTGAACTTGCTGAAGATCTTCGCCCCAGCTATTGAGCCACGGGTCTGTTCGACCGTGGGAAGTATGTATTTTTCTTTACACACTGACTCATTGAGACTGGTGAAATCGACACATATCTGCACATCCCCGTTCTCCTTTGGGACAACCAACCAGTACGTGAGCTCCTCTGTGGGCTCTAGCTATTTCTTAGCTTTTGGCAGCAATACCAGCTAGATCTTCTGTCTCTATTAAATTATGACAGACCAGCTAAATCTACTGTCTCTATTATATTACGACAGACCAGCTAGATCTACTGTCTCTATTGTATTATGACAGACCAGCTAGATCTACTGTCTCTACTATATTATGACAGACCAGATATATCTACTGTCTCTATTATATTATGACAGACCAGCTAGATCTACTGTCTCGATTAAATTATGACAGACCAGCTAAATCTACTGTCTCTATTATATTATGACAGACCAGCTAGATCTACTGTCTCGATTAAATTATGACAGACCAGCTAAATCTACTGTCTCTATTATATTATGACAGACCAGCTAAATCTACTGTCTCTATTATATTATGACAGACCAGCTAGATCTACTTTCTCTATTATATTATTTCAGACCAGCTAGATCTACTGTCTTTATTATATTATGACAGACCAGCTAGATCTACTGTCTCTATTAAATTATGACAGACTAGCTAAATCTACTGTCTCTATTGTATTATGACAGAGCAGCTAGATCTACTGTCTCAACTATATTATGACAGAACAGCTAGATCTACTGTTTCTATTATATTATGACAGACCAGATATATCTACTGTCTCTATTATATTATGACAGACCGGCTAGATCTACTGTCTCTATTGTATTATGACAGACCAGCTAGATCTACTGTCTCTATTATATTATGACAGACCAGCTAGATCTACTGTCTCTATTAAATTATGACAGACCAGCTAAATCTACTGTCTCTATTATATTATGACAGACCAGCTAAATCTACTGTCTCTATTATATTATGACAGACCAGCTAGATCTACTTTCTCTATTATATTATTTCAGACCAGCTAGATCTACTGTCTCTATTGTATTATGCAGACCAGCTAGATCTACTGTCTCTATTGTATTATGACAGACCAGCTAGATCTACTGTCTTTATTATATTATGACAGACCAGCTAGATCTACTGTCTCTATTAAATTATGACAGACTAGCTAAATCTACTGTCTCTATTGTATTATGACAGACCAGCTAGATCTACTGTCTCTATTATATTATGACAGACAAGCTAGATCTACTGTCTCTATTATATTATGACAGACCAGCTAGATCTACTTTCTCTACTATATTATGACAGAGCAGCTAGATCTACTGTCTCTACTATATATGAAAGACCAGATATATCTACTGTCTCTATTATATTATTGACAGACAAGCTAGATCTACTGTCTCCTCTATTATATTATTACAGACAAGCTAGATCTACTGGTCTCTACTATTTATGACAGACCAGATATATCTAAGCTTCTCTATTATATTATTTCAGACCAGCTAGATCTACTGCTTTATATTATATTAGCAACATGCTATATCTACTGTTCCGCTATTGTATTATGACAGACCAGCTAGATCTACTGTCCCTCTGTTGTATTAATATGACAGACAGCTAGATCTACTGTCTCTATTATTATGACAGACCAGCTAGATCTACTGTCTCTATTATATTATGACAGACCAGCTAGATCTACTGTCTCTATTATATTATGACAGACAGCTAGATCTACTGTCTCTATTATATTATGACAGACCAGCTAGATCTACTGTCTCTATTATATTATGACAGACCAGCTAGATCTACTCTCTCTATTATATTATGACAGACCAGCTAGATCTACTGTCTCTATTATATTATGACAGACCAGCTAGATCTACTGTCTCTATTATATTATGACAGACCAGCTAGATCTACTGTCTCTATTATATTATGACAGACCAGCTAGATCTACTGTCTCTATTATATTATGACAGACCAGCTAGATCTACTGTCTCTATTATATTATGACAGACCAGCTAGATCTACTGTCTCTATTATATTATGACAGACCAGCTAGATCTACTGTCTCTATTATATTATGACAGACCAGCTAGATCTACTGTCTCTATTATATTATGACAGACCAGCTAGATCTACTGTCTCTATTATATTATGACAACCAGCTAGATCTACTGTCTCTATTATATTATGACAGACCAGATAGATCTACTGTCTCTATTATATTATGACAGACCAGCTAGATCTACTGTCTCTATTATATTATGACAGACCAGCTAGATCTACTGTCTCTATTATATTATGACAGACCAGCTAGATCTACTGTCTCTATTATATTATGACAGACCAGCTAGATCTACTGTCTCTATTATATTATGACAGACCAGCTAGATCTACTGTCTCTATTATATTATGACAGACCAGCTAGATCTACTGTCTCTATTATATTATGACAGACCAGAATATCTACTGTCTCTATTATATTATGACAGACCAGCTAGATCTACTGTCTCTATTATATTATGACAGACCAGCTAGATCTACTTCTCTATTATATTATGACAGACCAGCTAGATCTACTGTCTCTATTATATTATGACAGACCAGCTAGATCTACTGTCTCTATTATATTATGACAGACCAGCTAGATCTACTGTCTCTATTATATTATGACAGACCAGCTAGATCTACTGTCTCTATTATATTATGACAGACCAGCTAGATCTACTGTCTCTATTATATTATGACAGACCAGCTAGATCTACTGTCTCTATTATATTATGACAGACCAGCTAGATCTACTGTCTCTATTATATTATGACAGACCAGCTAGATCTACTGTCTCTATTATAATATGACAGACCAGCTAGATCTACTGTCTCTATTATATTATGACAGACCACTAGATCTACTGTCTCTATTATATTATGACAGACCAGCTAGATCTACTGTCTCTATTATATTATGACAGACCAGCTAGATCTACTGTCTCTATTATATTTGACAGACCAGCTAGATCTACTGTCTCTATTATATTATGACAGACCAGCTAGATCTACTGTCTCTATTATATTATGACAGACCAGCTAGATCTACTGTCTCTATTATATTATGACAGACCAGCTAGATCTACTGTCTCTATTTATTATGACAGACCAGCTAGATCTACTGTCTCTATATATTATGACAGACCAGCTAGATCTACTGTCTCTATTATATTATGACAGACCAGCTAGATCTACTGTCTCTATTATATTATGACAGACCAGCTAGATCTACTGTCTCTATTATATTATGACAGACCAGCTAGATCTACTGTCTCTATTATATTATGACAGACCAGCTAGATCTACTGTCTCTATTATATTATGACAGACCAGCTAGATCTACTCTCTCTATTATATTATGACAGACCAGCTAGATCTACTGTCTCTATTATATTATGACAGACCAGCTAGATCTACTGTCTCTATTATATTATGACAGACCAGCTAGATCTACTGTCTCTATTATATTATGACAGACCAGCTAGATCTACTGTCTCTATTATATTATGACAGACCAGCTAGATCTACTGTCTCTATTATATTATGACAGACCAGCTAGATCTACTGTCTCTATTATATTATGACAGACCAGCTAGATCTACTGTCTCTATTATATTATGACAGACCAGCTAGATCTACTGTCTCTATTATATTATGACAGACCAGCTAGATCTACTGTCTCTATTATATTATGACAGACCAGCTAGATCTACTGTCTCTATTATATTATGACAGACCAGCTAGATCTACTGTCTCTATTATATTATGACAGACCAGCTAGATCTACTGTCTCTATTATATTATGACAGACCAGCTAGATCTACTGTCTCTATTATATTATGACAGACCAGCTAGATCTACTGTCTCTATTATATTATGACAGACCAGCTAGATCTACTGTCTCTATTTATTATGACAGACCAGCTAGATCTACTGTCTCTATTATATTATGACAGACCAGCTAGATCTACTGTCTCTATTATATTATGACAGACCAGCTAGATCTACTGTCTCTATTATATTATGACAGACCAGCTAGATCTACTGTCTCTATTATATTATGACAGACCAGCTAGATCTACTGTCTCTATTATATTATGACAGACCAGCTAGATCTACTGTCTCTATTATATTATGACAGACCAGCTAGATCTACTGTCTCTATTATATTATGACAGACCAGCTAGATCTACTGTCTCTATTATATTATGACAGACCAGCTAGATCTACTGTCTCTATTATATTATGACAGACCAGCTAGATCTACTGTCTCTATTATATTATGACAGACCAGCTAGATCTACTGTCTCTATTATATTATGACAGACCAGCTAGATCTACTGTCTCTATTATATTATGACAGACCAGCTAGATCTACTGTCTCTATTATATTATGACAGACCAGCTAGATCTACTGTCTCTATTATATTATGACAGACCAGCTAGATCTACTGTCTCTATTATATTATGACAGACCAGCTAGATCTACTGTCTCTATTAATTATGACAGACCAGCTAGATCTACTGTCTCTATATTATGACAGACCAGCTAGATCTACTGTCTCTATTATATTATGACAGACCAGCTAGATCTACTGTCTCTATTATATTATGACAGACCAGCTAGATCTACTGTCTCTATTAATTATGACAGACCAGCTAGATCTACTGTCTCTATTATATTATGACAGACCAGCTAGATCTACTGTCTCTATTATATTATGACAGACCAGCTAGATCTACTGTCTCTATTATATATGACAGACCAGCTAGATCTACTGTCTCTATTATATATGACAGACAGCTAGATCTACTGTCTCTATTATATTATGACAGACCAGCTAGATCTACTGTCTCTATTATATTATGACAGACCAGCTAGATCTACTGTCTCTATTATATTATGACAGACCAGCTAGATCTACTGTCTCTATTATATTATGACAGACCAGCTAGATCTACTGTCTCTATTATATTATGACAGACCAGCTAGATCTACTGTCTCTATTATATTATGACAGACCAGCTAGATCTACTGTCTCTATTATATTATGACAGACAGCTAGATCTACTGTCTCTATATATTATGACAGACCAGCTAGATCTACTGTCTCTATTATATTATGACAGACCAGCTAGATCTACTGTCTCTATTATATTATGACAGACCAGCTAGATCTACTGTCTCTATTATTATGACAGACCAGCTAGATCTACTGTCTCTATTATATTATGACAGACCAGCTAGATCTACTGTCTCTATTATATTATGACAGACCAGCTAGATCTACTGTCTCTATTATATTATGACAGACCAGCTAGATCTACTGTCTCTATTATATTATGACAGACCAGCTAGATCTACTGTCTCTATTATATTATGACAGACCAGCTAGATCTACTGTCTCTATATATTATGACAGACCAGCTAGATCTACTGTCTCTATTATATTATGACAGACCAGCTAGATCTACTGTCTCTATTATATTATGACAGACCAGCTAGATCTACTGTCTCTATTATATTATGACAGACCAGCTAGATCTACTGTCTCTATTATATTATGACAGACCAGCTAGATCTACTGTCTCTATTATATTATGACAGACCAGCTAGATCTACTGTCTCTATTATATTATGACAGACCAGCTAGATCTACTGTCTCTATTATATTATGACAGACCAGCTAGATCTACTGTCTCTATTATATTATGACAGACCAGCTAGATCTACTGTCTCTATTATATTATGACAGACCAGCTAGATCTACTGTCTCTATTATATTATGACAGACCAGCTAGATCTACTGTCTCTATTATATTATGACAGACCAGCTAGATCTACTGTCTCTATTATATTATGACAGACCAGCTAGATCTACTGTCTCTATTATATTATGACAGACCAGCTAGATCTACTGTCTCTATTATATTATGACAGACCAGCTAGATCTACTGTCTCTATTATATTATGACAGACCAGCTAGATCTACTGTCTCTATTATATTATGACAGACCAGCTAGATCTACTGTCTCTATTATTATGACAGACCAGCTAGATCTACTGTCTCTATTATATTATGACAGACCAGCTAGATCTACTGTCTCTATTATATTATGACAGACCAGCTAGATCTACTGTCTCTATTATATTATGACAGACCAGCTAGATCTACTGTCTCTATTATATTATGACAGACCAGCTAGATCTACTGTCTCTATTATATTATGACAGACCAGCTAGATCTACTGTCTCTAATATTATGACAGACCAGCTAGATCTATGTCTCTATTATATTGACAGACCAGCTAGATCTACTGTCTCTATTATATTATGACAGACCAGCTAGATCTACTGTCTCTATTATATTATGACAGACCAGCTAGATCTACTGTCTCTATTATATTATGACAGACCAGCTAGATCTACTGTCTCTATTATATTATGACAGACCAGCTAGATCTACTGTCTCTATTTTATGACAGACACCAGCTAGATCTACTGTCTCTATTATATTATGACAGACCAGCTAGATCTACTGTCTCTATTATATTATGACAGACCAGCTAGATCTACTGTCTCTATTATATTATGACAGACCAGCTAGATCTACTGTCTCTATTATATTATGACAGACCAGCTAGATCTACTGTCTCTATTATATTATGACAGACCAGCTAGATCTACTGTCTCTATTATATTATGACAGACCAGCTAGATCTACTGTCTCTATTATATTATGACAGACCAGCTAGATCTACTGTCTCTATTATATTATGACAGACCAGCTAGATCTACTGTCTCTATTATATTATGACAGACCAGCTAGATCTACTGTCTCTATTATATTATGACAGACCAGCTAGATCTACTGTCTCTATTATATTATGACAGACCAGCTAGATCTACTGTCTCTATTATATTATGACAGACCAGCTAGATCTACTGTCTCTATTATATATGACAGACCAGCTAGATCTACTGTCTCTATTATATTATGACAGACCAGCTAGATCTACTGTCTCTATTATATATGACAGACCAGCTAGATCTACTGTCTCTATTTATTATGACAGACCAGCTAGATCTACTGTCTCTATTATATATGACAGACCAGCTAGATCTACTGTCTCTATTATATTATGACAGACCAGCTAGATCTACTGTCTCTATTATATTATGACAGACCAGCTAGATCTACTGTCTCTATTATATTATGACAGACCAGCTAGATCTACTGTCTCTATTATTTATGACAGACCAGCTAGATCTACTGTCTCTATTATATTATGACAGACCAGCTAGATCTACTGTCTCTATTATATTATGACAGACCAGCTAGATCTACTGTCTCTATTATATTATGACAGACCAGCTAGATCTACTGTCTCTATTAATATGACAGACCAGCTAGATCTACTGTCTCTATTATATTATGACAGACCAGCTAGATCTACTGTCTCTATTATATATGACAGACCAGCTAGATCTACTGTCTCTATTATATTATGACAGACCAGCTAGATCTACTGTCTCTATTATATTATGACAGACCAGCTAGATCTACTGTCTCTATTATATTATGACAGACCAGCTAGATCTACTGTCTCTATTATATTATGACAGACCAGCTAGATCTACTGTCTCTATTATATATGACAGACCAGCTAGATCTACTGTCTCTATTATTATGACAGACCAGCTAGATCTACTGTCTCTAATATTATGACAGACCAGCTAGATCTACTGTCTCTATTATATTATGACAGACCAGCTAGATCTACTGTCTCTATTATATTATGACAGACCAGCTAGATCTACTGTCTCTATATATTATGACAGACCAGCTAGATCTACTGTTCTATTATATATGACAGACCAGCTAGATCTACTGTCTCTATTATATTATGACAGACCAGCTAGATCTACTGTCTCTATTATATTATGACAGACCAGCTAGATCTACTGTCTCTATTATATTATGACAGACCAGCTAGATCTACTGTCTCTATTATATTATGACAGACCAGCTAGATCTACTGTCTCTATTATATTATGACAGACCAGCTAGATCTACTGTCTCTATTATATTATGACAGACCAGCTAGATCTACTGTCTCTATTATATTATGACAGACCAGCTAGATCTACTGTCTCTATTATATTATGACAGACCAGCTAGATCTACTGTCTCTATTATATTATGACAGACCAGAGATCTACTGTCTCTATTATATTATGACAGACCAGCTAGATCTACTGTCTCTATTATTATGACAGACCAGCTAGATCTACTGTCTCTATTATATTATGACAGACCAGCTAGATCTACTGTCTCTATTATTATGACAGACCAGCTAGATCTACTGTCTCTATTATATTATGACAGACCAGCTAGATCTACTGTCTCTATTATATTATGACAGACCAGCTAGATCTACTGTCTCTATTATATTATGACAGACCAGCTAGATCTACTGTCTCTATTATATTATGACAGACCAGCTAGATCTACTGTCTCTATTATATTATGACAGACCAGCTAGATCTACTGTCTCTTATATTATGACAGACCAGCTAGATCTACTGTCTCTATTATATATGACAGACCAGCTAGATCTACTGTCTCTATTATTATTGACAGACCAGCTAGATCTACTGTCTCTATTATATTATGACAGACCAGCTAGATCTACTGTCTCTATTATATTATGACAGACCAGCTAGATCTACTGTCTCTATTATATTATGACAGACCAGCTAGATCTACTGTCTCTATATTATGACAGACCAGCTAGATCTACTGTCTCTATTATATTATGACAGACCAGCTAGATCTACTGTCTCTATTATATATGACAGACCAGCTAGATCTACTGTCTCTATTATATTATGACAGACCAGCTAGATCTACTGTCTCTATTATATTATGACAGACCAGCTAGATCTACTGTCTCTATTATATTATGACAGACCAGCTAGATCTACTGTCTCTATTATATTATGACAGACCAGCTAGATCTACTGTCTCTATTATATTATGACAGACCAGCTAGATCTACTGTCTCTATTATAATGACAGACCAGCTAGATCTACTGTCTCTATTATATTATGACAGACCAGCTAGATCTACTGTCTCTATTATATTATGACAGACCAGCTAGATCTACTGTCTCTATTATATTATGACAGACCAGCTAGATCTACTGTCTCTATTATATTATGACAGACCAGCTAGATCTACTGTCTCTATTATTATGACAGACCAGCTAGATCTACTGTCTCTATTATATTATGACAGACCAGCTAGATCTACTGTCTCTATTATATTATGACAGACCAGCTAGATCTACTGTCTCTATTATATTATGACAGACCAGCTAGATCTACTGTCTCTATTATATTATGACAGACCAGCTAGATCTACTGTCTCTATTATATTATGACAGACCAGCTAGATCTACTGTCTCTATTATATTATGACAGACCAGCTAGATCTACTGTCTCTATTATATTATGACAGACCAGCTAGATCTACTGTCTCTATTATATTATGACAGACCAGCTAGATCTACTGTCTCTATTATATTATGACAGACCAGCTAGATCTACTGTCTCTATTATATTATGACAGACCAGCTAGATCTACTGTCTCTATTATATTATGACAGACCAGCTAGATCTACTGTCTCTATTATTATTTGACAGACCAGCTAGATCTACTGTCTCTATTATATTATGACAGACCAGCTAGATCTACTGTCTCTATTATATTATGACAGACCAGCTAGATCTACTGTCTCTATTATATTATGACAGACCAGCTAGATCTACTGTCTCTATTATATTATGACAGACCAGCTAGATCTACTGTCTCTATTATATTATGACAGACCAGCTAGATCTACTGTCTCTATTATATTATGACAGACCAGCTAGATCTACTGTCTCTATTATATTATGACAGACCAGCTAGATCTACTGTCTCTATTATATTATGACAGACCAGCTAGATCTACTGTCTCTATTATATTATGACAGACCAGCTAGATCTACTGTCTCTATTATATTATGACAGACCAGCTAGATCTACTGTCTCTATTATATTATGACAGACCAGCTAGATCTACTGTCTCTATTATATTATGACAGACCAGCTAGATCTACTGTCTCTATTATATTATGACAGACCAGCTAGATCTACTGTCTCTATTATATTATGACAGACCAGCTAGATCTACTGTCTCTATTATATTATGACAGACCAGCTAGATCTACTGTCTCTATATATTATGACAGACCAGCTAGATCTACTGTCTTATTATATTATGACAGACCAGCTAGATCTACTGTCTCTATTATATTATGACAGACCAGCTAGATCTACTGTCTCTATTATATTATGACAGACCAGCTAGATCTACTGTTCTATTATATTATGACAGACCAGCTAGATCTACTGTCTCTATTATATTATGACAGACCAGCTAGATCTACTGTCTCTATTATATTATGACAGACCAGCTAGATCTACTGTCTCTATTATATTATGACAGACCAGCTAGATCTACTGTCTCTATTATATTATGACAGACCAGCTAGATCTACTGTCTCTATTATTATGACAGACCAGCTAGATCTACTGTCTCTATTATATTATGACAGACCAGCTAGATCTACTGTCTCTATTATATTATGACAGACCAGCTAGATCTACTGTCTCTATTATATTATGACAGACCAGCTAGATCTACTTCTCTATTATATTATGACAGACCAGCTAGATCTACTGTCTTTATATTATGACAGACCAGCTAGATCTACTGTCTCTATTATATTATGACAGACCAGCTAGATCTACTGTCTCTATTATATTATGACAGACCAGCTAGATCTACTGTCTCTATTATATTATGACAGACCAGCTAGATCTACTGTCTCTATTATATTATGACACAGACCAGCTAGATCTACTCTCTCTATTATATTATGACAGACCAGCTAGATCTACTGTCTCTATTATATTATGACAGACCAGCTAGATCTACTGTCTCTATTATATTATGACAGACCAGCTAGATCTACTGTCTCTATTATATTATGACAGACCAGCTAGATCTACTGTCTCTATTATATTATGACACCAGCTAGATCTACTGTCTCTATTATATTATGACAGACCAGCTAGATCTACTGTCTCTATATATTATGACAGACCAGCTAGATCTACTGTCTCTATATATTATGACAGACCAGCTAGATCTACTGTCTATTATATTATGACAGACCAGCTAGATCTACTGTCTCTATTATATTATGACAGACCAGCTAGATCTACTGTCTATTATATTATGACAGACCAGCTAGATCTACTGTCTCTATTATATTATGACAGACCAGCTAGATCTACTGTCTCTATTATATTATGACAGACCAGCTAGATCTACTGTCTCTATTATATTATGACAGACCAGCTAGATCTACTGTCTCTATTATATTATGACAGACCAGCTAATCTACTGTCTCTATTATATTATGACAGACCAGCTAGATCTACTGTCTCTATTATATTATGACAGACCAGCTAGATCTACTGTCTCTATTATATTATGACAGACCAGCTAGATCTACTGTCTCTATTATATTATGACAGACCAGCTAGATCTACTGTCTCTATTATATTATGACAGACCAGCTAGATCTACTGTCTCTATTATATTATGACAGACCAGCTAGATCTACTGTCTCTATTATATTATGACAGACCAGCTAGATCTACTGTCTCTATTATATATGACAGACCAGCTAGATCTACTGTCTCTATTATTATGACAGACCAGCTAGATCTACTGTCTCTATTATATTATGACAGACCAGCTAGATCTACTGTCTCTATCTATTATTATGACAGACCAGCTAGATCTACTGTCTATTATATTATGACAGACCAGCTAGATCTACTGTCTCTATTATATTATGACAGACCAGCTAGATCTACTGTCTCTATTATATTATGACAGACCAGCTAGATCTACTGTCTCTATTATATTATGACAGACCAGCTAGATCTACTGTCTCTATTATATTATGACAGACCAGCTAGATCTACTGTCTCTATTATTATGACAGACCAGCTAGATCTACTGTCTCTATTATATTATGACAGACCAGCTAGATCTACTGTCTCTATTATATATGACAGACCAGAGATATATCTGTCTCTATTATATTGACAGACCAGCTAGATCTACTGTCTCTATTATATTATGACAGACCAGCTAGATCTACTGTCTCTATTATATTATGACAGACCAGCTAGATCTACTGTCTCTATTATATTATGACAGACCAGCTAGATCTACTGTCTCTATTATATTATGACAGACCAGCTAGATCTACTGTCTCTATTATATTATGACAGACCAGCTAGATCTACTGTCTCTATTATATTATGACAGACCAGCTAGATCTACTGTCTCTATTATATTATGACAGACCAGTGAGATCTACTGTCTCTATTATATTATGACAGACCAGCTAGATCTACTGTCTCTATTATATTATGACAGACCAGCTAGATCTACTGTCTCTATTATATTATGACAGACCAGCTAGATCTACTGTCTCTATTATATTATGACAGACCAGCTAGATCTACTGTCTCTATTATATTATGACAGACCAGCTAGATCTACTGTCTCTATTATATTATGACAGACCAGCTAGATCTACTGTCTCTATTATATTATGACAGACCAGCTAGATCTACTGTCTCTATTATATTATGACAGACCAGCTAGATCTACTGTCTCTATTATATTATGACAGACCAGCTAGATCACTGTCTCTATTATATTATGACAGACCAGCTAGATCTACTGTCTCATTTATTTATGACAGACCAGCTAGATCTACTTCTCTATTATATTATGACAGACCAGCTAGATCTACTGTCTCTATATTATATGACAGACCAGCTAGATCTACTGTCTCTATAATTATGACAGACCAG